>NC_135973.1:20277012-20577012 GCF_053455715.1 Rhinoraja longicauda
GGAGAGAGAGAGGGGGAGAGGAGAGAGGGGGAGAGGAGAGAGGGGGAGAGGAGAGAGGGGGAGAGGAGAGAGGGGGAGAGGAAAGAGGGGGAGAGGAGAGAGGGGAGAGGAGAGAGGGGGAGAGGAGAGAGGGGGGAGAGGAGAGAGGGGGAGAGGAGAGAGGGGGAGAGGAGAGAGGGGGAGAGGAGAGAGGGGGAGAGGAGAGAGGAGGAGGAGAGGAGAGAGGGGGAGAGGTAGGGGAGAAAAGGCAGGCGGAGAGGAGAGAGGGGGGGAGGTTGGAGAGAGGACAGAGGGGGAGAGGAGAGAGGGGGTGAGGTCGGGGAGAGAAGGCAGGGGGAGGAGAGATGGGGAGAGGTTGGGGAGGGCAGAGGTAGAGGAGAGTAGGCCGGGAGAGAGGTAGGGGAGAGAGGGGGAGGGGAGAGAGGAGGAGAGGAGATAGGGAGAGAGGGGGAGAGGATATTGGGGAGAGGAGAGAGAGGGAGGGGTTTGGGAGAAAGGCAATGGGGTGCAGGAGGTGGGGGGGGGGGGTGCAACGGCAGTGGAGGGGAAGGTTTATGGGAGTAAGGGAGATTTGGAAAGGGTGAGGCTGGAGGGGAATGATGACAAGGGTGGAGAAGGAAGGTGGAGGGGGAACGAGGGTAGGTATGTGGGTCCAATAATTCCCCCAGGGCTGGGGTCTGCTGTCTCACCTGCATCTGAGCCGTAGTTCAGCGCTCCCTTGCTGCTCTCGATGCCCAGCAGCTGCGCAGGGTGCAGCGAAGCTGCCTCCAGAGCCGCCTCCACCGAACAATCTGCAGCCAAGAACACAGCTCACTTTGATTATAAGACACAGCACGGAAACAAGCCCTTTGGCCCCCGCCGACCAATGTCACTCGTTCACACTAGTTATATGTTATCCCACTTTCCCCATCCACTCGCAACACATTTGGGGCAATTTACAGATGATGTTTAACCATAAACATGACCGCGCTGGGAATCGAACCTCCTGACAGGAGAGGAGTCGGGGACCAGGGTCTGTCTGACGTGGAGCATGGCCGCCCTCGGTGGGGCAGCCTCGCCACTGCAGCCACACTGCCCCTCACCAGGGACAGGCAGACTGTGCTGGACTCAGCAGGTCGGGCAGGATCTGTGGAGGAAAAGGAACAGGCGATGTTTCAGGTTGGACCCCTCTTGATTCTGGAGAAGTGTCCTGACCTGAGATGTCACCTAACCATGTTCTCCACAGATGCTGCCTGACCCACTGGGTTACACCAGCACTTAAACACCCCCCCCCCCCAAACCAGCCATGGGGGTTACCTGCCCACTAACCCCCCCAAGCCATGCTCCAAGGCACCACCTCCTCTCCCCCCACCCTCCCACACACAGCTCCTCCTGCCCCCCTTCCCTCAGCCCACCCCCACCTCCCACAAACGGCACCTCCTCCTGCCCCCGCTCCCCACACACGTCCTCCTGAGGTCCAACCATGGGGTTACCCCCTCCAGCCAACCCACCTGTCACCTGGTTCAGGTGTCTCACACACATGTCCATGTGGCGATGCTCCCGCTCAGTGTCTGTGTCCCTGGGGAGAGGGAAGAGGGGCAGGGGTCAATGCCAGCCCAGGTCAACCCCCACCCCCACCCACCCACCCCCACCATCCCCGCCCACCCACCTCCGACCCAGCCACTCCCACTTGCCTACCCACCCAAGGGGGCTCCTGATCACCCCCAGCTCCACGCAAACCCACCCACCCACCCCACCCATGAGTGCTCCAGATTTAGTGATGTAACCTCCTTCCCACCCTGGGGTGGTCCAGATCACCCCCACCCACCCACCTCCCTCCCACTGCATCCAGGGGTGACCCCGATCACCTCCGCCCACCCACCTCCACCCCAACCCCACTCCCTGTCCAAGGCACTCCCTCCCCCCCAGACAGAGCTCCCCCTCCCCCCACAGAGCTCCCCCCCCCCACAGAGCTCCCCCTCCCCCCCCCCACAGAGCTCCCCCCCCACAGAGCTCCCCCTCCCCCCACAGAGCTCCCCCCCAGAGCTCCCCCTCCCACAGAGCTCCCCCTCCCCCCCACAGAGTTTCCCCCCCACAGAGTTCCCCCCCAGAGTTCCCCCCGAGCTCCCCTTCCCCCCCACAGAGCTCCCCTTCCCCCCCCAGAGCTCCCCCTCCCCCCCGCAGAGCTCCCCCTCCCACAGAGCTCCCCCTCCCCCCCACAGAGCTCCCCCTCACCCCCACAGAGCTCCCCCTCCCCCCCCCACAGAGCTCCCCCTTCACAGAGCTCCCCCCCCCACAGAGCTCCCCTTCCCCCCCCCCCCCAGAGCTCCCCTTCCCCCCCACAGAGCTCCACCCCCCCCCCCCACAGAGCTCCCACCTACCTGCCAGGTGAGCCCGCAGCCCCTGGATGACGACCCTCCTGCTGACCCAGGCAGTGGCGGCCAGGGGGCAGTCCCAGAGCGGCGATGCCATCACTCACCAGCACCAGACCTGTGTGAGGGGGGTGGGGGTCAGGGATCATCCTCACCGACCAGGAACCGGACTGGGGGCGGCAGGCCGGAGGGTCAGGGGTCATCGTCACACCCAGGGCACCAGAGAGGGGGGACGGGCCGGAGGAAGGGAGGGGGAGGATCAGGGAGACATCCTCACTGGCCGGTACGGCGACACAGCGAGGGGGACGACGGATCAGGGGACAACTGCTTGGACTTTCTTCTGATATGGATTTATATGGTGACAACGACAGATACGTCCCAGATATTGACAACTACAACCAGCAGAGCAGCTGTGGTACGTGTGGGGATTGATGAAGATGAGCACATGGAATGTGTGCGTCTGATGTGGGGGCTGCTGGTCCGTGGTGAGGGGGGGGGGGGGGAGATGTAGGACAGGCGGGGAGGGGTGCGAGGGGAAATGTCCGGAGAGGAGGGGTAGGGTCCCGGCAGGAAGAGGGTGGGTCCAGGGGACAGGAACCACAGGAGAGGATTGGGGAGGAAACACAGCAGGGAAGGGGGCGGAGGAGGGGGGATCCGAGGGGAAAGATGAGCAGGGTCCCATGGGGGGGGGGGTTGGTGGATGGGGAATGTCCCAATGGTGGGGATGGATGGGGAGGGTCCCAGTGGTGGGGATGGATGGGGAGGGTCCCAGTGGTGGGGATGGATGGGGAAGGTCCCAGTGGTGGGGATGGATGGGGAGGGTCCCAGTGGGGGTGGAAGGGTGATACCCAATGTGGGGAGGGGGAGGGCACCTTCGGAATGGCGGGCCCTGTCCGGTGGGGGGTGGGGGACAGGGTGAGGCGTGCCTCAGAGACGGGGGGGGGGGGGGGGAGGGTGGTACCTTGGGGGTGGGCTCGGAAGGCGATGCCGGGTGGGGGGGTGGTACCTTGGGGGTGGGCTCGGAAGGCGAGGCGCAGTGCGGCTGGGTTGGTGTGGATGCCGTCGGCGATCATCCCATAGAAGACGCGGCGGCCGGAGGGGATGCGGTCACTGGTCAGCAGACCCACAATGCCCGGATCCCGGTGGTGAAACTGGGGGGAAAGGTCGGGGGGGGGGGGGGGAGAAAAAGGTCAGAGAGCAGGGCCGAGCTGAACTACCTGCAACTGAGGGAGCTTCACCCGGCCCTAACTCACGAACTCTTCACCTCTGTAGACCCTGCCTCACATTAACCCCCCTCCCCCCTTGTCCATCTCACTCACCAGACATTCCCTTCCCTGCCCACCCCTTCCTGCCCTCCCCCGCCTCTCCCCCTCCCTTTCCTCCCTGCCGCTTCCATTCACCCTTCCCCTCCCCCACTTCCCTCCCCGTCATCAATATCTTCCTCCCGTGCACCTCCCCCTCCCTCTTACCCTTCACCACAAACCTTCCATCTACCCCTTCCATCCACCCCTTCCATCTACCCCGTCCCTCCTCCCTGACTCACCGGCAGCATGGCGTTGAACAGGTGGGTGATGAAGGTGGCCCCGTGGCTGACGGCTGTCTCTGCCTGTACCAGGTCCGCCACCGAATGCCCTGTCACAAGAAACACCGGCCGTCACTGCCACTCACACCCCCACAGGCAGTCCCTCCCACTCCGGGGTTCAGGACGGGGGGGTGGTGAATCTGTGGGATTCATTGCCACAGACAGCAGTGGAGGTCAAGTCATTGGCATTTTTAAGGCGGGGATTGACATATGCTTAATTAGTATGGGTGTCAGGGGTTATGTGGAGAAGATAGGAGAATGGGGTTGAGAGGGAAAGATAGATCAACCATGATTGATAGATCAACCATCAACCATCAATCAGTATTGATGTGGATAGAGAACAGCATGGCTGGCAGACAGGAAGCAAAGAGTAGGAATAAACGGGTCCTTTTCAGAATGGCAGGCAGTGACTAGTGGGGTACCACAAGGCTCAGTGCTGGGACCCCAGCTATTTACAATATATATTAATGATTTGGACGAGGGAATTGAATGCAACATCTCCAAGTTTGCGGATGACACGAAGCTGGGGGGGCAGTGTTAGCTGTGAGGAGGATGCTAGGAGGCTGCAACGTGACTTGGATAGGTTAGGTGAGTGGGCAAATGCATGGCAGATGCAGTATAATGTGGATAAATGTGAGGTTATCCACTTTGGTGGCAAGAACAGGAAAGCAGACTATTATCTGAATGGTGGCCGATTAGGAGAAGGGGAGATGCAACGAGACCTGGGTGTCGTGGTACACCAGTCATTGAAAGTAGGCATGCAGGTGCAGCAGGCAGTGAAGAAAGCGAATGGTATGTTGGCATTCATAGCGAGCGGATTTGAGTATAGGAGCAGGGAGGTTCTGCTGCAGTTGTACAGGGCATTGGTGAGACCACACCTGGAGTATTGTGTACAGTTTTGGTCTCCTAATCTGAGGAAAGACATTCTTGCCATAGAGGGAGTACAGAGAAGGTTCACCAGATTGATTCCTGGGATGGCAGGACTTTCATATGAAGAAAGACTGGATAGACTCGGCTTGTACTCGCTGGAATTTAGAAGATTGAAGGGGGATCTTATAGAAACTTACAAAATTCTTAAGGAGTTGGACAGGCTAGATGCAGGAAGATTGTTCCCAATGTTGGGGAAGTCCAGAACAAGGGGTCACAGTTCAAGGATAAGGGGGAAGTCTTTTAGGACCGAGATGAGAAAGTTTTTTTTCACACAGAGAGTGGTGAATCTGTGGAATTCTCTGCCACAGAAGGTAGTTGAGGCCAGTTCATTGGCTATATTTAATGAGGGAGTTAGATGTGGCCCTTGTGGCTGAAGGGATCAGGGGGTATGGAGAGAAGGCAGGTATGGGATACTGAGTTGGATGATCATGTTGAACGGCGGTGCAGGCTCGAAGGGCCGAATGGCCTACTCCTGCACCTATTTTCTATGTTTCTATGATTAAATGGCGGAGTAGAATCAATGGTTGAAAGGCTTAATTCTGCTCCTTTGTCTTATGGTGTACATTCAAGAATACTAAAATGTTTGCACATTATGAGAAGCATCTACTGCCCCTCTCCCCGGCTGCAGTATACTCCCCTTACCCAGGGAGACCGTACCCACCAGTGAGGGGCTGGTCAGACTGACCCCAGACCCTGCCCCTCTCCCCGGCTGCAGTATACTCCCCTTACCCAGGGAGACCGTACCCACCAGTGAGGGGCTGGTCAGACTGACCCCAGACCCTGCCCCTCTCCCCTTACCCAGGGAGACGTGGATTCCGCGCTGCACCAGCTCCTGGATGACGGGGCCGCTGTGCTGGAGCTCGGGGGCCAGGGTGACGATGATGACGTTGTCCAGGGAGCCGTAGGTGTCCAGCAGGTCGGGGAAGCCCCGCTGAGCAAACGTGCGCAGGTGCTGCTCAGGGTGGGCCCCCTTCTTCTCCCGGCTGATGAACGGCCCCTCCAGGTGCAGCCCTGGGACATCAAGGCAGAGAGCACCACCCTCAGGGTCAGTGTATCACCCTGACATGCACCGATCTACAGCAAAAAGCTTTGTTTGCATGCTATCCAATCTGACGTTCCCTCTTCTCCCCTCTCCCATCAGGCAAATGGTACAGAGTGTGAAAACACACACGGGCAGATTCAGGGGACAGTTTCTTCCCTGCTGTTATCAGGCAACTGAACTATCCTAGTGTGGGCCTGACCTCCCATCTCCCCATTGGAAACCCTCGGACTCTCTTTAATCGGACTTTATCTTGCACTAAATGTTATTCTCTTTGCCCTGTATCTGTACACGGCTTGATTGTAATCAGGTGCAGTCTATCCGCTGACTGGATAGCACGCAACAAAAAGCTGTACCTCGATACACATGACAATAAACTAAACTAATACTATACATAAATACTATCAAGTCCAACTCAAGTACAACAGGTAGAGCAAAGAGGAAGATACAGAGTGCAGAATATGGTTCTCAGCATTGAAGCGCATCAGTTCCAGAGACAAAATCCAATGTCTGTATTGGGGTAGAGGTGAATCGGACAGTACCCTGGCTTATGGAAGGACTATTTAGAAGCCTGATAACAGAGGGGAAGCAGCTGTTCCTGAGTGTGGTGGCATGCACTTTCAAGCTTCTGTACCTTCTGCTCGACGGGAGCGGGGAGAAAGGATGACTGGACTGCGACATGCCTTTGATTATGTTGGCTGCTTTCCCGAAGCAGCGTGAAGTTTAGATGGAGTCAGTGGTGGCGAGTCTGATCTGTGTGATGGACTGGGCTACATCTACAATTCAGTGATTTCTTGTGGTCTTGGACAGAGCTGTTCCCTAACCGGGCTGTGATGCACCCCAACAGTACGCGTTGTACTGCGCATCTGTAGAAGATTGTAAAGGTCACGGAATACAAGCCACATTTCCTCAGTCTCCTGAGGAAGTAGAGGTGTTGCTGCCTTCTTGGCTGTCGCACTGATGTCGTTGGTCCATGACAGGGTGTTGGCGATATTAACGTCAGGGAACTTGAAGCTCTGGAAGACTCGCCCAGTCCATCACACAGATCAGACTCGCCACCTCCAGTGGCACCACTCACTCCCTTACCCCCCCCTCCCCACAACCCCCCCCCCCCACACTCCTCCCCCAACAACACCCCTCCCCCAACAACACCCCTCCCCCACCAACACCCCTCCCCCACCAACACCCCTCCCCCACCCCCAACAACATCCCTCCCCCCCAACAACACCCACCCCCCACACACACCCCTCCCCACACCTCCCTCACCCCTCCCCCACCCATCTCCCTCACCCCTCCCACACCCCTCCCCCATCCACCCCCTCCCCTCCCCCACCCACCACCCCCCCTCCCCCACCCCCCCCCTCCCCCACCCACCCCCCCCTCCCCACCCCCCTCCCCTCCCCCACCCCCCCTCCCCTCCCCCGCCCACCCCCCTCCCCTCCCCCGCCCACCCCCCCCACCCCCTCCCCCCCCCACCCCCCCTACCCCCTCCCCCCCCCACCCCCCCTACCCCCTCCCCCCCCCTCCGACACGCACTCCCCCACCCTCGGCACTCACCCAGAACCCCCGCTCCCTCGGGCCCTCCATTCTGCACCTCGACCTGAGGAATCACCTGTGAGGCGGAGTTTGATTGGACGTTGATTAAGGTCAGATCTCCAGAGACACGACCACCAATGTCCGACCCCACCTCCCACTGAGCTTCACCACAATCCCACCTCCTCCCCTCCGCCTGCACCTTCCCTCCTTCCCCACCAACCCTGGCCATCCCTCCTCCCCATCCTCCCACTGACCCGCCAATCTCCGCCCCTCTCTACTCTGACCATCCCTCCAATCCTCTGCCCTCCCCTTCTCTTCGACCCCCCCCTCCAACCTCCCCTGCCCCTCTGAACCTCCCTCGAATCATCTCTGCCCCCCCGTCCCTCCCACCTTCCATCTTCTACAAACCCCGCTGCACCCCTGCCCCTACCCCCCTACCCTACCCTTCCCCCTCCCTCCCTCCCCCTCCATCCCCCCTACTGCCCTCCCTCACCCCCCCCCTTCCCTCTCCCCTCTCCGCCCCTCCTCACCTCGCCCTCCGCATTTCCCTCACCCTCCCCTCCTCCCCCCTCAAGATGGGCTTGTGGCCCCATCACCCACCTGGTGGTAGACAGAGGGGGGTGAGGTGATGAGGGTGGGGCAGAAGGAGGTGACGCCAGTGGAGAGCAGCTTCCTGGCCACGGAAGAGACACCGAGCTTCACACTGTCCGTGCCTGAGGAGAAGTCAAAGCCGTAGCCGCCTGGAGCAGAGAGAGGGGAGCGGTCAGGCAGGGGACCACATCTCCCCCCACCGACCCAGCAATGCCCCTCACACCCTGCAATGCCCCTCACACCCTGCAATGCCCCTCACATCCCGCACCCTGCAATGCCCCTCACACCCCACACCCTGCAATGCCCCTCACACCCTGCAATGCCCCTCACACCCTGCAATGCCCCTCACACCCTGCAATGCCCCTCACACCCCGCACCCTGCAATGCCCCTCACACCCAGCAATGCCCCTCACACCCAGCAATGCCCCTCACACCCAGCAATGCCCCTCACACCCTGCAATGCCCCTCACACCCTGCAATGCCCCTCACACCCCGCACCCTGCAATGCCCCTCACACCCCACACCCTGCAATGCCCCTCACACCCCACACCCTGCAATGCCCCTCACACCCCGCACCCTGCAATGCCCCTCACCCACCCAATACCACCTCCCCGCTCAAAACCCCCCTCCGTCCCCCAACACTGGCCGAGGTCAAAGCAGAAGTGAGGGGGGGGGGAGGGGGTCAACTGGGGAACTACGCCTCTCGCCTCAGCAATACCCCGCACCCACCAAAGCCGCCCCACCTCCCCACAAACATGATGCCAAGACCAACTCTTATCAGCCTTATGTGCCAATCTAAAAGTCTCTTAAATGCCACCATGGTATCTTCTCCTTCACCAGCACTGGCAACGCGTTCCAGGCATCACCATTCTGCGTAAAAATAATTCCCCTCCCCACATCTTAAACGTTGTCCCTCTCACCTTAAAGCTGTGCCCTCTCAGCTTTGACATTTCCACCCTGGGATAAAGGTACTGACTGTCTATCCTATTTATGCCTCTAGTAATTTTAGATACTTGTATCAGGTCTCCCCGCAACCATCGGTGTTCCAGAGAACAACGGGTGAGGTGCTGGATCGCGAGGGTGGGAGGTCAGTGCAGAATCAGGGCTGTGTGTGCTCTTTGATCCTTTGATCCATCCTACCAACAACCAGAGAACAGTCCTCACCTACCATCTACCTCACTGAAGACCCTCGGACCATCTTTAATCAGACTTTACCTTGCACTTAATGTTATTCCCTTTTTCATGTAACTGTACAATGTGCATGGTTCAATTGTAATTATGTGCAGGCTTTCCGCGGACTGGTTAGCAAGCAACAAAAAACATTTTCGCTGTACCTCGGTACATGTGACAATAAACTAAACTACAGTAAACTAAAACTAAGACAGATACAAAATGCTGGAGTAAATCAGCAGATCATAACCCTTCTTCAGATTGATGAGGGGTTCCGACCAGAAATGTCACCTATTCTTTTTCCCCAGAGATGCTACCTGACCCGCTGAGATACTCCAGAATTTTGTGTCTATCCTCGGTATAAACCAGCATCTTCAGTTCCTTCCAAAACTAAAATGATACTGCTCTCCCGAGGCACGGTCGACGGCTCGCTCACCGTTGATCTGGGTGTCAATGAATCCCGGGGCAACGATGCTGCCCTTGCAGTCGATCTGAACATCAGCGAATCCCTTTTCATCGAAAAACAACTTCTCTGGGTTCAGGATCTTCCCCTCTCTGACCCACAGATCCTCTCTGAAAACAAACACAAGGTTTGCGTTCATTATTGTCATGTGTACCGTGACAAGTGCAGTGAAAAGTTTTGTTTTGCATGCTATCACATCAGATTCTACACATAAATAAAATCAAGTCATATTCACAATGTGCAGAGCTTGGGGTAGATTCAGTATGCAGACTATAGTTCTTACAAACAAATTAATCTCTGGCCTTTGTCTAACAATCTGTCTATTAAATTACTCCAGCATTTTGCATCTTTCTGCAGAATATAGTTCTCAGCATTGTAGCGCATCCATTCTATAGACAAAGTCCAATGTTCGCAATGGGGTAGAGGTGGAGGGAATCAGGGCTGTGTGCGCTCTCTGAACCATCCTACCAACGACAAGAGAGCAGTCCAGGGCTACCATCGACCTCATTGGAGACCCTTGAATTATCTTCTATAACAGTATAATAACAGTACTTTATTGTCATTCGGTATAAATACCGAACGAAATTTCAGCAGTCACAAGACACAGCAAAAAAGAAAAGAACACAGGACACACGACCCCAACACAAACATCCATCACAGTGACTCCAAACACCCCCTCACTGTGATGGAAGGCAACAAAACTTCCACTCTCTTTCCCCCGCGCCCACGGACAGGCAGCTCGACCCCTACCGAGGCGACCGACCCACACAGCCCCCGCAAGGGGATGGAAGGCCCCGCGGCCGAGCCACACCGGGCACTGAAACGTCCCGCGGCCGAGCCGCGCCGGCGATGTTAAGTCCAGCGACCGAGCCGCGCCGGGCGATGGAAGGCCCCGCGGCCGCTGCTAAGTCCCGCGGCCGAGCCGCACCGGGCACTGAAACGTCCTGCGGCCGAGCCGCACCGGGCACTGAAACGTCCCGCGGCCGAGCCGCGCCGGCGATGTTAAGTCCCGAAGTTGAGACCCTTCTTCAGATGTCTCAACCCGAAATGTCACCCATTCCTTCTCTCCCGAGATGCTGCATGACCCGCTGAGTTACTCCAGCATTTTGTGTCTATCTTCTACTATGCACAGATTTGGGTCCCATATCTGAGGAAGGTTGCACTGGCATTGGAGAGGGTCCAGAGGAGGTTTACGAAAATGATCCCAGGAATGATTGGGTTAACATATGATTAGCGTTTGATGGTACTGGGCCTGTACTGGTTGGGGTTTAGAAGGATAAGAGGGGGGACCTCATTGAAAACTTACCGAATATTGAAAGGCCTGGTTTTGGTGAATGTGGAGAGGATTACCACACAGATGTGGAGGCCAAGTCAATGGGTATTTTTATGGTGGAAATTGACAGATTCTTGATTAGTAAGGGTGTCGGGGGTTATGGGGCGAAGGCAGGTGAAGGGGATTGAGAGGGAAAGATAGATCCGCCATGAGTGAATGGCTGAGTAGACATGATGAGCCAAGTGGCCTAATTCTGCTCCGAAAACTTAATCGAACTTTACCTTGCATTAAACGCTATTGTAGCGGCCCCTGGTGGTGGGCCACACACAGTACATAACCTGAGGCTCGTGAGAGGCTCGTGAGAGGTCACGAGGAGTCCAAGAGCAGAAGATAAGAGAGTTGGGAAGGAGGGTGCGACACACTGAATAAAGTGGTGTTGGATAACTCAGTGTGCTGCCTCATTGTTGGACGGACAGCTCCGTGTCCGCCACATCTGGTGACCTACTGACGTCCAAAATAGACATACGCAGACAGCGACAAGCCCACCACCACCACCGAGCAGGCCTTACTGGACGCTGTCGCACTGAGACTACCTACCTTCTGGAGCGCCCAGCCTCGGGTATGGTTTCAACAGGCCGAAGGGCAGTTTTACATCCGCAAAATCAAAGCTGAAGAGGCCCGTTACTATTACGTAATCGATGCACTTGACCAAGACACGGCCGGGCGAATACTTCCCTACCTGCAGAATCCACCGATAGCCGAGAAATACAAGGGCCTCGAGGCACTGCTACTCCGCACCTTTGGGCTCAGTTGGATGGAACGAGCGGCCCGTATTTTCAACATGGGCGGGCTGGGTGACCGGAAGCCCTCGGCCCTAATGAGTGAGATGCTCTCGCTCATGGACGGCCACCAGCCCTGCATGTTATTTGAATATACCTTTTTGCAGCAGCAGCTTCCAGAAGATATGCGCACGCTCCTGGCAGGGGAAAGTTTCGAAGACCCTCAGGCTTTTGGGGAGCGTGCCGACGAGCTGTGGGTGTCCTCGTGGCAGAGAATGGGGGTGCTCGGCCAAGTGTCCACAATGTCCGGGAAAATGCGGCGGTCTCGATCCACTCCGGCCAGGGACTCCACGGAGCCGTCCGAGCCTGCCAGAGAAAACCGTGCCAGAGAAACCCGTGACGGGGCATGGTGTTTCTACCATCAGCGCTGGGGCTCGGCGGCCCGCCAGTGCCGTACGCCCTTGAACGTTTCCGGGAAACGCTGGGGCCAGCCGCCGGTAATCACCACGGCGGTCGGCAAGTTCCATCGCCTATACGCCTGGGATCGGCGGTCAGGCCACAGATTTCTGGTGGATACAGGGGCCGAAATCAGCGTGGTGCCTCCGTCCGGGATGGACACATGTGCTGGCAATCGGGGTCCTTTATTGACCGCCGCTAATGGGAGCCCCATACGGAGATATGGCGTCCATACCATTCCCCTGATATTTGGTGCTTGCCACTTTTCCTGGACATTTACCGTGGCAGACGTACACCAGCCACTGTTGGGCGTGGATTTCCTCCGGGCGCAATCTCTGCTGGTGGATGTGCGAGGTCAACGCCTGGTCCATGCATCTACACTAGAATCAATTCCCTTACCTCCTCCTGCGTCCGCTGTGCCAGCCCGCGACCCGGTGGCAGCGGTGGATAACATCTACGCCCAAATTTTGGCCGATTTCCCAGAAATTCTGACCCCTAAATTCAGCGCAACCGACCCCAAGCACGGGGTTCAACACCATATCTTCACTTCGGGACCACCGCTTCATGCCCTCGCCCGCAGACTGGCCCCCGACAAACTGCAGATGGCGAAAGCAGAGTTTCAGAAGATGGAAGCCATGGGAATTGTTCGACGCTCGGACAGCCCATGGGCTTCTCCACTGCACACGGTGCCCAAGGTGTCCGGCGGTTGGAGGCCTTGCGGTGACTACCGCCGCCTAAATGACGCCACAATTGCAGATCGGTATCCCATCCCACACATTCAAGATTTCTCTGCCCATCTGGCTGGGGCCAAGTTCTTTTCTAAAATCGACTTAGTCAGATCCCCGTGCGACCGGAGGATGTGCCGAAAACCGCCATCATCACCCCTTTCGGGTTATTTGAATTCCTGCGTATGCCCTTCGGCCTTAAAAACGCCGCGCAGGCATTCCAATGCCTGATGGACACCGTTGGGTGGGGGCTCGATTTCGCTTTCATCTATAAGGATGACATCCTGGTGGCAAGTTGTTCACGGCAGGAGCATTGCGCCCACCTCCGGCTGTTGTGTCGTCGCCTCAATGAATTTGGGCTAAATGCCAGTTCGGCCTCCGAGCAATCAATTTCCTGGGCCACTTGGTGACGCGGCATGGCGCGGTACCCTTACCCGACAAGGTGGAGGCCATTCGCCGGTTTCCACGACCATCCACAGTGCGGGGCCTGCAGGAGTTTGTGGGCATGGTTCAATTCTACCACCGATTTGTGCCGGCGGCGGCGAGAATACTGCGGCCCTTATTCCATCTGTTGTCAGGCAAGCGGCGGGACGTGCAGTGGTCCGACGTCACCTTGGCGGCATTTGAGGGGGCGAAAGAAGCATTGGCTCGGGCGACGATGTTAGTGCATCCGCGTGTCGACGCCCCTACGGCACTAACCGTGGACGCCTCGGACTCTGCGGTCGGTGGCATACTAGAACAATTTTGTGACGGACACTGGCAACCTCTTGCCTTTTTCAGCCGCCAGCTCACTTCGGCGGAATGTAAATATAGCATATTCGACCGGGAGCTGCTTGCTTTACATCTGGCAGTTAGACATTTTCGGTATTTCCTGGAGGGCCGAAACTTCATTGCTTTTACCGACCATAAGCCCCTTACCTTCGCTTTTGCCAAGGTTGTGGATCCTTGGTCCGGCTGCCCAACCGTTTCTGCGCCTCTGGTTCGGGGGAGGGGGGTCATGTAGCGGCCCCTGGTGGTGGGCCACACACAGTACATAACCTGAGGCTCGTGAGAGGTTACGAGGAGTCCAAGAGCAGAAGATAAGAGAGTGGGGAAGGAGGGTGCGACACACTGAATAAAGTGGTGTTGGATAACTCAGTGTGCTGCCTCATTCTTGGACGGACAGCTCCGTGTCCGCCACACTATTCCCTTTATCATGTATCTGTACACTGTGGACGGCTCGATTGTAATCATGCAAAGTCTTTTGCTGACTAGATAGCACATAACATAAAGCTTCTCACTGAACCTCGGTACATGTGACAATAAACTAAACTAAACCTGCTGAGCGTTTCCCACACCACTGTCGTGCATGAGACGCCCGTCAGTCTCCATATCTACAGCAGGCATCAAGGCTGGGCCCAACCTTATTGCCATCTCATGCACACAGTGGGGTTCTGTACAAAATGCCCTAGAACACGGCAGGGATTAAGGTAGCACACAGCACACTCACCTCTGTAACTTGTGATCCCTCAGAATTTGGCAGTTCTTGAACTGGGTAATGAGAGCATCCGAGACCGACTTATTGGATGGCATTATCTGTGGGAGGCACCAACAGCCTGCAAGAAATAATGAAACTGTTGGGAACTCACAACCACATCATGAGGAACAGGTTGTGCAGACAAGACACAAAGTACTGGAGCAACTCAGCGGGTCAGGCAGCATCTCGGGAGAACATGTATCGGTGACATCACCTGTCCATGTTCTCCAGACATGCTGCCTGACCCCCTGAGTTCCACCCGTGTGTGTCCCCCTGTGTGTCCTTTTTTGTCAAGCAGCATTTGCAGTTCCTTGTGTCCAATCGACAAAGGCAACAGGATTTACAGTCCCAGCACACAAACCGACTCCTCCCATGGAGCGAGCTGCCAGAGGAAGTGGTTGAGCAGGGACATGACAATATTTAAACACCCACCATTCTCTGTGTAAAATAACTTGCCCTGCACATCTCCTTTAAACTTTGCCCATCTCACCTTAAAACTATACCCTCTAGTCTTTGACATTTTCACCCTCAGATAAAGGTTCGGACTCTAAATTCCATCTGTGTTTTCTTAAAAACGGGTCTCCTCTCAACCTCTGACGTTCCAGGGAAAACAATCTAAGTTTGACTGGGATCGTTCGACTCAGATCAGGGGCCAAATAGACTCCATCAGTGCTTTGTGATCCTCCACAGTTCATTCCATTCTCATTATCTTGAGTTTTGGAGAGAACTATGACCTTTATACCGTGCAAGCAATTAGCGATATCTCAGTTGCTGAATGTGGAAATCAGGCACCACGCTGTGTACTGTTCTCATTATGTGGCGACACAATTTAACAGCCAGCCAAACTCCGTCCAATAAATGCATAAGAGTCAGGGATCATCTTAGTTGTGCCTTTTATTAAGATGCCATTGTAGGTGCATTCATGAATCAAGAGTGAAACTGTAGAATAACACAACAAAATACATAAGCGATTCAATAGTGTTAGAACAAGTGTAATGACAAGGTAGCTATGGCTTGCTGCTACATACTACATGAATTTTAAATAACCCAAAATGTCTGAATTATTACTATAAACGTATATTAAATTACAATAATGCACTTTAAATACAACGTAGTTTTCAGAACGGCCTACTTTCTGTTTCAACCCATTTCGGCTCCACACCATCCAGGCACATGTAACATTTCAGCAATTACAGCATAAATCTCCCAAAGTTGCCAAAAGCGTTCTCCTCACAAATATCACCAAATACAATTAGAATATAGGGTTACATAACACAGAAACTTACAGATGATGCTTTCACAAGCTTAAAGGAAAGGATGGCAGCAGATATACAAGTTTGATTCTTGGACTGCCTGAGGAGAAAATGGCTGCTTTAAGGTCACGCTTTGAGGTCACAAGAGGTCACAAGAGACCCACTTCCTGATCAAACAAATCACCACTAGTGGTGCTAAAACAGTGCTAAAAGAACTCAAAAGCCTGGGGCAGAACACTCCCCGCCTGGCATCTATAAGATGTCATAACTAGTTAGCTATCTTGGTCTTTCCTTGACAACAGAAGTACGACTTCCGTGACCGGTCTGAGGTATGTCTTGCACGATCCTTCCTTGGAAACCTTGATTTGTATCTTGCGTACCTTCTCATCTGGACTTTTAATGACATCGGAGACAAGTGCCATCGGCCACTCATTGCGCGCTACTTGAGCGTCTCTCATCAGAACAAGGTCTCCCTTCTGAATATCCGGCTGTGTTGACTTCCATTTGCAGCGGGTCTGCAGAGTGGGAAGATATTCACGTCTCCAGCGATACCAGAACTGGTCAGCAAGACTCTGCACCCATTTCCATTTCTGTCTGAAGTGGTTGCCTTCTGAGAACACTCCCATTGGAGGAGGTAATCCAACCTTTTGGGAAAGTAGCATGGCTGGGGTAAGTATCAAGGGTGAATCTGGGTCGGTAAACACAGGAATCAATGGTCTTGCATTGAATATCGCAGAGATTTCTGCCATGAATGTGCAGAGAACCTCATGAGAGAGAGGTTGTGACTTGACCTACATCAACATAGAGTCCAGTATCCTTCGGACAATGCCTATCATACGCTCCCAGGCCCCTCCCATGTGGGAGGCATGGGGCGGATTGAATTCCCATGTGCAAGTGTGGTCCCTCAGGTATTCCTGAACCACTGGTTCCTTTGCCATCTTGTGGAATCCCGGTTCTTTGCTAGCTCCTACGAAGTTTGTCCCACAGTCAGAGCGCAACTGTCTTGCAGGTCCTCGAATAGCAAAGAACCTTCGGAGAGCATTAATGCAGCTTGAAGTCTCCATCATCTCGATAACTTCAATATGGACTGCTCTGGTGCTCATACAAGAGAAAAGCACAGCCCAGCGCTTGCCATGAGCATGCCCTCCTCTAGTTATGCGTGCGGTGACTGTGAAAGGACCAAACACATCCAGGCCGACATACGAGAATGGAGGAGATGTGCTTACTCGTTCCTCTGGTAGGTTGGCCATCACCTGGTGTTGGTTTTTCCCACGGAGCTTCCTGCATACGAAGCATTTGTGAAGAACACTGCTGACACATGTCTTACCACCAATCAGCCAGAATCCCGCGGTGCGCACAGCTCCCTCAGTGAACAGGCGTCCCTGGTGCTGGACTCGGTTATGATAGTGACGTATCAATAAGGTGGAGATGTGGTGGCGGCCTGGTAAGACAACAGGATTACTTTCTTCACTGTTCAGTTGTGCATGTGCCAGACGACCGCCAACTCTTATTAGTCCATTCTCATCGAGGACAGGATTCAACATAGCCAGAGGACTATTCTTGGGAATGTTTCTCTTTTCCATGAGAACGTTGTATTCCTCGGGGAAAACTGACCTTTGAACAGAGAGGATGGCTACAGTCTTGGCTTGAACTAGCTCCTCTTGAGGATGCGGTTGTTCAGACTGGTGCCAACCAGTGCATCTGTGTGATCGATTGACAGCGGAGGACTTGGAAGAACGGGCTACATGGATAAGTGAAGCGATTCCCTTCAGCAAACTGTCCCATGTGGAGAAACGCTCAAAGTGTTCCGAACCAAGTTGTCTGTCTTTCACGCTGGTGGAAGATGTGGTGACTTGGGGCTGAGGGCGAATCTCAGAGTCGATCTCTGGACTTACCAGTTGGAAGGAGGCTTGTGTGGTAAGGTGACATGTGGATGGCTTGTAGAGGAAATCTGGCCCTGTAAGCCAACTTATATTCTGAAGTTGAAAGGCAGGAACGGATCGTGAAGCGTGATCTTTGGCTGTTTTGCCTGTCAAGTCACCTTTGAAGGCATGGTGAAACCCATGTTTGTCATCTCTGACGCTCAGCTTCTCTTTGAGATGGATGTGGTTTTCGCACGGGGTGAAGGTTGAAGGCCCGCCATTCTCTAACACACTGGTTCTGAAGCATTGCACACTTGGCATATGAGAGCTCCCCAAACACACATCACCTACTAGAACCCACACCAGGTCCAGCTTGAGGCCAAAGGGGGAGTCGTGAGGCCCGTTCACTCGCTTCCTCACCTTGTGGACTCTCAAGATGTCGCGGCCTAGCAGTAGGAGGATTTGAGCTTTCTCATCCAGTTCTGGGATTTCTGGGGCAATGAACTTCAAGTGTGGGTGGTAACGGGCAGCCTCAGGTGTAGGTATCTCAGATCTGTTATCCGGTATTTCATTACATTCTATCAGTGTTGGGAGTGACAGACTAACTCCACCATGGACAGGCTCGATCTGATAACCGTCAGCTCTTCTCCCGGCTGTGTCTGTGATGCCGGCACAGGTCTTCAATGAGTAGGGAGATGCTTTACTGTTGATGTGAAAGTGCTCAAAAAACTCTGACTTTGCTAGCGATCGGTTGCTTTGATCGTCGAGCATTGCGTACATCTTCACTGCATTCTCCCGTCTACCCTTTGGATAGACTTGGACCAAACAAATCTTTGAACAGGACCGGGCTGTAAGACCTTTGCCACAGACCTCTGTACATGCGCTGTTCACGGATGGTAATGAAGACGAGGCTCCCTCCCCGCCATGACCTGTAGAGGGGCTGGATGCTCGAAAAGCTGCTGGGGGTGGACCTGGATGGAGGGCAGTGCTGTGGTTTTCACTGTCGCACTCTTTACACTTAACCGCAGCTTTGCAATTACGTGCCAAATGAGAAGAAGATGCACAGCACCTGAAGCAGATGCCATTGTCCTTCAAATAAGCTTTCCGCTCCTCCAGTGTCTTCATACGGAAGCCTCGACACTTCCTCAAGGGGTGAGGCTTATTATGAATAGGACAGTGTTTACCAGGGTCATTTTCTTCAGGAGATGGATCTATGTAGGAGGGTGTTTTGGGGAAGACCTCCATTTTGTTAACAGCAATGGCCATTCTCTGACTGTTGTCCCTGGCTGTAAATTTGTCACCTTTCGTAGGGTTACTGCTGAGGAAGGTGAAGCTAGGGTCATTCCTCGCTTTTGCCTCACGGCAGATGAAATTGGTGAAATACCAGAATGGAGGGAAGCAGTCATAGTTTTCCTCTTTGTAATTCATGCCATGAGAAATCCACCTCTCTTGTAGATAATGGGGCAGCTTCTCCACAATTGGATTTACTCCCCTTGCGGCATCCAAATAAGCCAGTCCCGGTAAGTATCCATCGTCTTTGGCTGCTTGTAGCTCCATAAGAAGGTCTCCAAGTTCTCTAAGCTTAGTGTAGTCTCTGTTAGAGATTTTAGGAAAGGTGTCCAGCTTCTTAAAAAGCGCATTTTCAATCATCTCGGGTGCGCCATAACACTCAGCTAACCTACCCCAAGCCATTTCTACAGCTGCACTGGGGTCAGACACGTGGACAGATCGAATTCTCCTCACATGCTCTGATGATTCCTTGCCCAACCATTTTGTGAGTAAATCCAGTTCCTCGCCAGCTGTAAGATCTAGGCCGTGAATGGCGTTGATGAAAGCTGACTTCCATGCCCTGAAAGTCTCTGGTCGGTCGTCGAACTTTGTGAGACCTGTATTAACGAGTTCACGACGTGCTAAGAATCCAGCAAAGTCTAACATGTCTCGAGAGTCTGGCTGGTGATGGGGTGCTGGGTGTGAGCCTGCCTGAGGTCATCTCCATGTCTGGAGTAATATGGATGGGGGTCGGGAGACTCGAGCTTGGTTAGCTTTGGATGTGCTGAAATGCCTTCCTGGTATGCAGAGTGTGTATGAATGAGCTGCTTCCTATTGGCTGAATCGGAATGATTTTGGAAAGGCGGCTCTCTCTTGCACAAGCGTTCTGCGTTTGCTTTAGCCCTCTCAGTGAAGTGAGACTCCCGTACGATCCATTCTGCTTTGCACTGAGGTGGCATGGTTTGACTTTCTCGGGAACTCTTCATCGAGCTCTGCTGCCGCTGCTGCCTCTAGTACTTCGGCTTGAACCAGAGCCGCGGCTGCCTCCTTTTCCTGATGTAACGTATCTAAGTCTGCCTCTAATTTGGCCCGGTCAAGCTGATGGGTCGTCTCCAGTTTAATTTTATCAAGTTTGATGGCATTTTCCTTCTGTGTAAATTGTGCACGTGTCCGTGCGGCTTCAGCATGAGCACGTGCCTTGGCGGCTGCAGCAGCAGCTGATGACCCAGATCGACGTGATAGTCGTGATGAACCAGAACGTCCTGAGCCCGCCTCTGACGTATGGTCCATCGTGTAGAGTGATGACGCTGCCATGGCGATGGCCTTGTCTTCCTCTGCAGGGGCCGTTGGTTGCCTTCGTCAAGATTCCAGATCAGCACTCTTGCGTCTCCACAGAGCTATCTGCTCCCCATCCCTCCATTACTGTTCCTTCCTCCCCCATCCCCATCCCCCCATTATTCCTTCCCTCTTCTCCTCGCTCCTATTTCTGCCTTTCCCAGTATTCATAGAAACATACAGCACGTAAACATGCCCTCCAAGGGTGCAAACAGACTTTGTTCCGATGCAGGAGACCATTCTGCCCATCAATCCCTGTTAATCCACTCCCCCTGCACAGTCACTCCAAGACTCCCTCTGCTTATACCCCTCCCCCGACCCCATCCGCTCCACTCAGTCATTCCTACCCTCCATTCACTCTCCCTTCTCAGTCTCTCCCCTCAATCACTTCCAACCTCTTATCCCTTTCCCCCCTCCTCCCCGTCTAACCAAACTCCTTGGTCACTCCCACCCACCCGCTCCTCTCCCTCATTTGCTCTCTCTCCCTCTCTCTCCCCCTCCCTCCCTCTCTCCCTCTCCACCTCCCTCTCTCCCTCTCTCTCTCCCTCCACCCCCTCCCCTTCCCCCCTCCCCATCTCCATTACCTGCAGCCCCGGCGGCTCTGCTCGCACCCGGGTCACGTGCCCACCCGCGCCAGCTGATCGCCCGATCACGTGCCCCTAACCCGCCGCCATCTTTGTGCGGGGCAACGGCCGGAAACGCGACGACTGGTGCGGCAGGAGAGGGGCAAAAGTGAAAACCATGGGGACGGTGAGAGCGGGAGGGTAGGTAGGTAGAGGGGTAGAGTGTGCGTTCGGGAGAGGAGGGTGCGGGGTCCTGAGGCCAGCTACGTCTTAGTCCCCACTGAATCTCTGCAGCCGCAGCCTGCGGCCTTCAGCTTGAGGCGGTGAAGTGACGTCTTAGTCCCCACTGCCTCTCTGCACCTGACCCTGAGCGCCTCTCTGCACCTCAACCTGAGCGCCAGGCCCTTCAGCAGCAGGCAAGGAAGGTGCAGTCTGTGATCTTCTGCACAAGTTCACCGGGGTACAGGTACAGTGGAAATCTTACTGGCAGCAGCATCACAGACACAGGCAATTGCCAGCTCTCTTTCACTCGGGACTTTAGGCTTTTTGTTGCACTATTGTTTTAATTTGTTGAGCTTTTCCTCATTATGTTAGGCTTGGATATATCGTGGATGTGGAGAGGATGTTTCCACTAGTGGGAGAATCTATGACCAGAGGTCACAACCTCAGAATAAAAGGACATTCCAGTAGAAAGGAGACGAGGAGGAATTTCTTTAGTCAGAGGGTGGTGAATCTGTGGGGTTCGTTGCCACAGATGGTGTGGCAGATGGACCACACCATCCTAATTGACCGTCTCCGGTACAGGGTTGGCGTTGATGGCACTGCCCTGAGCTGGTTCATTTCCTACCTCAAAAATAGGAGTTTCTCCATCAACATAGGCAATTATTCCTCTTCCCCTGCTAGCCTCTCATGCGGGGTTCCACAAGGCTCCATCCTAGGCCCCATTCTCTTCTCTCTGTACATGCTCCCCCTCGGCCAAATCATTCAAAGGCATGGCATTTCTTTCCACTGTTATGCGGATGACACACAGCTTTATCTCCCCCTGAAACCCAACAACCGGTCAAATTTTATCAGCCTCATGCACTGCCTTAAGGACATAAAATGTTGGATGGCAGAACTTCCTTCAACTAAACGAGAGCAAGTCTGAGGTCATCCTATTCAGCCCCCCCAACTCCATCAAAATGATAACAGGCAGCCTTGGAAGCCTATCCTCCCTAGTCAAACTGCATGTCAAAAACTTTGGCGTGATATTTGACTGCATTAAAGTTTGACAAGCAAATCAATGCTGTGGTAAAAGCCAGCTTCGGACCACAGCTAAAATCAAACCATTCCTCCAATTTGACGACCTTGAAAAAATCATCCACGCATTCATTTCCTCCCGCCTAGACAGCTAATCATCCCTGTCCCGCCTGCAATTGGTCCAAAACACCGCAGCAAGACTCGTGACGGGTACCCGTAAAAGGGACCACATCACCCCGATTCTGGCCTCTCTCCACTGGCTCCCAGTACGGTACAGAATCAACTTCAAGCTCCTCCTATTCATATACAAAGCCCTAAAGGGGCTTGCTGCCCCCCCCCCCCCCCATATCAAAAATCTAACCCACCACTCTATCTCCAGGTCCCTCAGGTCGGCCGACTTGGGGCTACTGACTATCCCGCGGTCTAGGCTTAAGCTCAGGGGTGACCGTGCTTTTGTAGTCGCAGCACCTAGACTATGGAACAGCATCCCTCTCCCCATCAGAACTGCCCCCTCCATCGACTCTTTTAAGTCCAGGCTCAAAACCTATTTCTACTCCCTAGCGTTTGAGGCCCTCTGAGGGGGCGCTGTGAACTGTTTATGTATGTGCTGTTATGTTTGTGTGCCATTGTATGTTCGTTCTTAGTACCTGAACTGATGTACAGCACTTTGGTCAACGTGGGTTGTTTTTATATGTGCTATACAAATAAAATTGACTTGACTTGGAGACCGTTAATGGATATTTTTAAAGCAGAAATAGATTCTTGATTAGTATGGGTGCAGGGGTTATGGGGAGAAGGCAGGAAAATGGGGTTGAGAGGGGGAGTTGGATCAGTGAAGATTAAATGGTGTAGTAGACTTCATGGGCTGAATGGCCTAATTCTGCTCCTTTCACATGAACTTATGTTATCTATGAGGATTGTGTTTACAGATCTGTTGTGCAAGTAAGAATTTCATTGTTTTACTTTCAGTGCAACTGGCAATTAAACATGCTTCACACACAAGACACAAAGTGCTGGAGTAACTCAGTGTTTCAGGCAGCATCTCTGGAGAACATGGATAGGTGATGCTTTGGGTTGGGGCCCTTCAGTCTGAAGAAGGGTCCGATCTAAAATGTTGCCAATTGTCTGTCCTCCAAAGATGCTGCCTGACCTGCTGAGTTTAATTCATGTAGAGGGTGGCAGCTGCCAGAGTAGGTAGTTGAGGCAGTTACTACAGCAGCATTTAAAAGACATTTGGACAGGTACGTGGATAGGAAAAGTTTAGAGGAGGAACTGCAGATGCTGGGATCTTTAGCACAAAAAAAAAAGCTTGAATTAGGGTTATTCCCCATCCCGTACATCAAACTTGGATGGAGAATCTTGGTCAGAATAGATGAATTGAGCTAAAGGGCATGTTTCTGTGTTCTATGATTCTGAGACTCTCAGTCCATTATAGAGCAAGTGCTAGCACACAGTTCCATTACAGAGATAGGATGAGGGTTGTGGATGGGGGTTTTACCAAAGTAATAATTCCTGAACCTGATGGTGTTGGATTTAAGCCTTCTGTATCTCCTACCCAATGGTAACTGTGTTGGGGGTGGGGGAGAGAGGGCATAGCCCAGATGGGGTCCTTGAGGATAGATGCTGGTTTCTTGAGGCAGCCGCTCGTGTAACTATTTTCAATGGTGGGGAGGGCTGTGTCTGCGTTAGACCCCTTGTATAATTTTGGTCCACCCTGGCCCCCAGAACCATATTCGTTTTCACCCCATTCATCTTGGTGCGTTCTGTGTCTCTCCATCGTCAATACATTGTCACTTGACTCTTCAGAGATAGGGAGTTCCACAGTTCACCTGTTTTTGAGTAAAGAAATTTCTCTTCTATTCTGTCCTAAATGTCTTGTCCAACGGCTTTATTGTCACACGTGTGAAGTGCAAACTCACAATAAAATTATTTTCTTACAAACAGCCCAATAGAGTATTGCCATACCATCTCTGATTAGCAGTTGTACAGAAATAGTCCACTGAGCCCGCAAGCAAGAGGTACCATGTTTTGACGCCATTTTCCAAGTCCAGTCCTCGCTCCAGTTGTTATGAGTGGTGCCCGATTCAGGCACGCCCCAGGCTGCTGCCGTCCTCCAGCCGTCGCCTTCCTTGGTCAACCAGTAACCGATGTCCTTTCTTCGCGCGCCCACCTTTGTGCCCCGGTGGTGCCTCCTGCAGCCGACCTTGAAGGCGTGGTAGGCTAGACCCTGGTTCCCACTCCTCTACTACCTGTCCATATATTAAGACAGGGACTTCTCGGTCATTAACTATGATCGCAACCAGTAAATGGTTCTACAAGTTCCCATCTATAACACCAACCATTTAATGCTACATTAGCAGAGGCACCAATTAGCAAGATATTTTCATCCAACTATTTCCCTTTTCAACATCTTCCACAAAAACATATTTATTGTCACAGAGGAAATGGTTGAGGCACTACGTGAGAGTAATGGCGTGCTTGTTCAGCAATGTTAAAAGCAAATTTGAAGCATCCACGAGCTGTTGAAAGAACATGGATGTGTGTAGCTGATGGTGTCCTGGTGGATGAGCGGGTGGGTGGCAGGGAGATGGTTCTGGGGGAGGGGAGGGAGAGTTCCAGCTAAAGATTGCAGTGAAAAGTTTTCTTTTGGAAACATAGAAAAATAGGTGCAGGAGTAGGCCATTCGAGCCAGCAAAGCCATTCAATATGATCATGGCTGATCATCGAAAATCAGTACTCCATTCCTGCTTTTTTTCCCCCATATCCCTTGATTCCTTTAGCCCTAAGAGCTAAATCTAACTCTCTTGAAAACCTCCAGTGAATTGGCCTCCACTGCCTTCTGTGGCAGAGAATTCCACAGATTCACAACTCTCTGGGTGAAGACATTTTTCCTCATCTCAGTCCTAAATGGCCTACCCCTTATTCTTGCTTCTGTCCTTTTATGTCCCTGTCTCCTTGCATTGGTTCGCTGTTGCCCTGTTAGTTTAAACGTGACCTTTCCTACACGCTCTGTCCCGTTAACTGCACACATACGCTTCCACGATGTTGACTCAACCCCCCCCCCCCCCCACTGCTCAGTTTCAACCCACCCGTTTTTGCAAGCTATCCAATCAGGTTGGATAATGCTATACATAAATACAATCATGTCAGACTCAAGTACAATAGGTAGAGCAAAGTGGAAGAAACAGAGTGCAGATCTGAAGGAAAATTAAAGAGCATATCATTAGAACAATTGGAAATGGTGCTAGATTTACAGGTAGAAAAGGGATTAAAGAGTGGGATGATTGTGTCGGATGAAAAGATCCTCCTCTGGAACCAGCAGGCTAAGAGTCGCCATGCTCTGGTGCCATCTTATGTAATTAAGGAAAGTGATGTCACGTTTCAACGGTAAGTCTTGCCATTTTGCCTCTGACACAGGTGAACCTGGACAGAGATGGTTTGGAGCGGTGGCCACCGCTCGCCTGGTCTGCGTGGCCCTCGCTGAGCGGATGGATGAACCTGACGATGATTTTGTTGCGGCGGGGAGGAGAGGCGGCGGGGCTGCAGCCGAGGCTGGAGGCAGATGTTGCAAATCAGTCAGCTGGGACCCGCCAGTGTGCGTCACGGCAAAGGCAGGCTCCAAACGGCAGCAGGTGGTGGGCAGCGTGCCGAGCTGTGTCAACAGGAGCAAACGCCTCATCGACGGGACCGCCGGCAATGATCAGGCGGAGGGAGGTGAACGAATGATGCACGACCCAGCCGCCCCTCGCTGCAGCGATCAGGTCCACGTGTCCCCTGAGGATGAGCCAAACACCCGACCGTCACAGCAGCCCGGCACTGCAAGGGTTAATGATGGCTTGACGGGTAGGTGTTGGTAACCTCGCGCACTGGCCTATCACTTGGAAGGCTACGTCCCATCCTCGCACTTGCTTTCCAACTTTGTCCCCCATTTAAGTGCCAGCAATTAATTTGTGGGCCAGTGGCAATTGTTTAGCCTAGAGATACAGTGTGGAAATAGGCCCTTTACACTAGTTCCACTTTCTCATCCACTCCCCACACACAATGAGGCAAATTACAGAGGCCAATTAATCTACAAACCCGCACGTCTTTGGCATGTGGGAGGAAACCGGCGCACCCGGAGGAAACCCATGCAGTTACGGGGCAAACATGCAAACTCCACACAGTCAGCACCCTCGGTTCGGATTGAACCCGGTTCTTTGGTTCTGTGAGGCAGCAACTCTCCCCGCTGTGCCATTGTGCTGCCCAGACTGCTTGTTTGTGACGTGCACCTCCTTTCCAGGCATTTTCTGGGCCAAGGGTTCGAGCCGTTCTCAGAAGCAGCCCTCTAGCCGCTCTGGCGTGAAGGAACGGGTGCTGGGGAACATGCAGCAGTTTCGCAGGAAGGAGCCTGAGCGACTCAGGCACTGTATCGATGAGGAAAGGTCGCTGCCCCCGGCCGGCCAAGACGATGAGGAGAGGAAGGTTCCTGGCTCACTTGATCCAAGCCCCGGCAGTGGAGAAGGGCAGGGTCACCCACCTGCAGTGACCCTCACTGCAACAAACACTCGTAAGGACAACTTCGACCTCTCAGATCTTCACTTATTTGACTGTATCTGTTAAATTTAATTTGTGGGGTAAAACGCAAAGTGCTAGAGGAGCTCAGTGGGTCAGGCAGCATCTGTGGATGGGTGATGTTTTGGCTCAGGGCCCTTCTTCAGACCTGATCAAAATTCAGAGCTAAAACCCAAGTCAAATATCTGGATAGACCATCGAGAGCAGCAATACCTGCAGTTTGTTAAATATTCTATTGTGTTTTAACGTGTTTTATTGTGTTTGTCTGGTGTTTCTGATGCATTGTTAATGCCTCCACTACCTGTGTCTGCAGCTGATGGCTGGCAGGGGAGTGGGGCCAGCTCTGCGTCTTTGCCCTGGGGGTTCCAGCGGGAATCGGGAGCGGCCTCTGTCTGTACACTGGAGGACAATGGGCTCTTCTTCTGTCTGATCTGTCAGAAGGATATCTCCAACATGAACTCTGTCCGTCGCACGCAGCACGTCAACAGGTGAGATCATAAGTATAGGAGCAGAATTAGGTCATTCGGCCCATCAAGTCTACTCTGCCATTCAATCATGGCTGATCTATCTTTCCCTCTCAACCCCATTCTCCTGCCTTCTCCCCATAACCCCTGACACCCGTACTAATTAAGAATCTATCACTGCTTTAAAAATATCAATTGACGGCCTCCACAGCCTTCTTTGGCAAAGAATTCCACAGATTCACCACCCTCTGACTAAAGAAATTCCTTCTCATCTCCTTCCTAAAGGAACGTCCTTTAATTCTGAGGCTATGACCTCTAGTCCTAGACTCCCACGTGGAAACATCCTCTCCACATCCACTCTATCCAAGCCTTTCACTATTCAGTACATTTCAATGAGGTCCCCCATCATTCATCTAAACTCCAGCGAGTACAGTCCCAGTGCCACCAAACGCTCATCATAAGTTAACCCATTCATTCCTGGGATCATTCTTGTAAACAGTCTCTAGACCTTCTCCAGAGCCAGCACATCCTTCCTCAAATATGGTGCCCAAAATTGCTTACAATATTCCAGATGCGGACTGACCAGCGCCTTATAGAGCTTCAGTTTCACTTCGGGTAAGAGTGAGGCTAAACGCAAACTGGGGGAACAGCATCTCATATTTCGCTTGGGCAGCTTGCAGCCCAGTGGTATGAATATTGATTTCTCTCACTTCAGGTAGCCCCGGTATTCCCTCTCTCTCTATCCCTCTCCCACCCAAGTCGCACCAGCTTCTCATTTTCACCCTACAAACATCTTACAAGGGCCTGTTTCCTTTATCATTGTTACTTTTTTGCATATCTTTCATTCATTGTTCTTTATTTCTCCACAATACCGTCTATATCTCCTGTTTCCCTTATCCCTAACCAGTCTAAAGAAGGGTCTCGACCCGAAACATCACCCATTCCTTCTCTCCAGAGATGCTGCCTGTCCAGCTGAGTTACTCCAGCTTTTTGTGTCTATCTTCAGTATTACATCCCTGTTTATGTATTCTTGCCCTCTTGAAATAAATGCAGGCATTCTGCACGAGGGGCACCCTGGCAGCCAAACCCACTGTTGCAGAGCTGCCCTGGTGGTTTTTACCTTTCAATCCCATCTTAACGATCTTCATGGACCAGTTGGTATGGTGGTGGGAACACGTTCACATCCATTTCATTTGACCTTTATTATCCTGGTACTGGTTTAATTTCTTTGAGTGAGGAAAGAATGTATTAAGTTTAGTTTAGAGATACTGTGCAGAAACAGGCCCTTTGGTCCACCGAGTCCACGCCGACCAGCGATCCTTGCACACTAATACTATCCTACAGACACTAGAGACAATTTACAATATTACCAAAGCCGATTAACCTACAAACCGGTACATCTTTGGAATGTGGGAGGAATCCCACACAGGTCACAGCGAGAACATACAATCTCCGTACAGACAAGCACCCTTAGTCAGGATTGAACCCGGGGCTCTGGCGCTGTAAGGCAGCAACTCTACCGCTGTGCCACCGTGCTGCACAATGTCAGACATGTAACGTCACCCATCCTTTTTCTCCAGAGATGCTGCTTGTCCTGCTGAGTTACTCCAGCACAGTTTATTTTTGGTATAAACCAATATTAGCAGTTCCTTCCTGCACAGTTGCAGAGGAAAAGTCCCATGTCTGGAATGAAGTATGTTGGAGAATATGACAGTACAGCAGCATTAGGAAGGATGGTTCAGAAGTCTGATAAAGTCAGATGTAGTCTTGGGGCTTTACAGCTCAGTCTGGTGAGCACAAATGAAGTTACTTTCCCTCTGCCTTACCTGGCAGGTGCCTTGATGAAGGAGAGCAGAAGGCAGCTGCTGTCACCTCTGCTATCACACCTCTGGTTCCTGAGTGTCCAATCTGTGGCAAATGTTTTAAAACCTTCAAGGGGCGAGTGAGTCACCTGAAGCGGTGTGCGAGTGAAATGGAAGTCCCACCACAGTTACTGCTGCAAGCTGTCCAGAGACAGAGCTTGCAGCCTCCTGAACGATCAGCTCCTCCTGACAGGTAATTCTTTTACTTCATTCAGGGGAGGTGGGCTTTGCAGTCTGAGCCACCATTTAACTGCCTCTCATAATTGTATATGCTTTTATTAGGTCTCCCCTCAACCTCTGGCATTCTAGAGAAAACAATCGCAGTCTGATCAGCCTCTCCCAGCTAATATCCTTTAATCCAGGCAGCATCCCAATAAACCGTTTCTGTATCCTCTCCAAACCCCTCCACATTCTTCCTGCAATGGGGCAACCTGAACTGCCCACCATATTCCGGGTGCGGGCTGGCCAAAGTCTTATAAAATAGAAACAGGACTTCCCGACTCTTCTATAGTTTGAAACGATCCCACCGTAGATCCCACCAAATAAATGGGAGGACTGAAAGACCTCGCACTGTTTGTTGCTCCATCCATTACTGACTGAGGTGTCAGCTCGGAGCCTGTAGTAGGATTTGAACCCACAGTCCTCTGCCTCAGAGCTCAGTGTTGGATGGAACTGAGGGCAGTAATAGGCCCTCATAGCCAGCTGCAGTTGGGACTGTGAAATGTTGCCAAAACCTGGCGACTTGCAGAGAGACGCAGTGGGCTGTTTCTTTGCTTTATGTCTTTACTGGGGTTGTACTCATGTTGGCAATAATCTTAGTCTCTGTATGTAAAAAAAAATCTCACTGTACATTGGTACACATGATGATAAAGGAACGATTGAACCATTGAGTGTGATACACTGATGCCAAATGTCTCTCTCTTCTCCTTGCCCAGTTTTCAACCAGGTCGATTGAAGAGGAAAGGTTCAACCAAAGAACAACAAACAACAAAGAAGAGCAGGCAGCAACTGGACGAGAACACGATGGTTGCCATGGCGCTCTCGGCATCTCTGTTGGAGCAGGAGAGGCAGGAAGAGGCTGCGCAGGCTGTGGGGCTGCAGATCCATCACCTCATCCAACCCAAAACAGTGTCTGCTGCAGGTAGGACTTCAGAGAGACAGCATGGAAACAAGCTCTTCGGCCCGAGTCCATGCCCACCAGCGGTCAGCCCATTCGCTGCCTCTATCCTACACACTCGGGACGATTTACAATTTAGGCCTATTAACGCACAAACCTGCACAACTGTGGAGTGTGGGAGGAAACTGGAGCACCCGTAGTAAACCCACGTGGTCACAGGGAGAACGTACAAACTCTGTATAGAAAGCACCCGTAGTCAGGATTGAATCTGGATCTCTGGCGTTGCAAGGCAACTCTACCACTGCGCCACCCTAGGAGTTGAACAGTTACTGTTGCAGCATTGCCCAGTCTTCGTGTTGTGGAGTAACATGGCATGGAAACAGGCCCTTGTTTGCAAGTTACAAATTGCCAGTTTTGGTCTCCAAATTTGAGGAAGGATATTCTTGCTATTGAGGGCGTGCAGCATAGGTTTACTAGGTTAATTCCCGGAATGGCGGGACTGTCATATGTTGAAAGACTGGAGCGGCTAGGCTTGTATACACTGGAATTTAGAAGGATGAGAGGGGATCTTATCTTAAGGATAGCGGAGTCAGGGGGTATGGGGAGAAGGCAGGTATGGGGTACTGATTGAGCATGATCACATTGAATGGCGGTGCTGGCTCGAAGGGCCGAATGGCCTCCTCCTGCACCTATTGTCTATTGAAACATATAAGATTATTAAGGGGTTGGACACGTTGGAGGCAGGAAACATGTTCCCAATGTTGGGGGAGTCCAGAACCAAGGGCCACAGTTTAAGAATAAGGGGTAGGCCATTTAGAACGGAGATGAGGAAGAACTTTTTCAGTCAGAGAGTTGTAAATCTGTGGAATTCTCTGCCTCAGAAGGCAGTGGAGGCCAATTCTCTGAAAGCATTCAAGAGAGTGCTGGATAGAGCTCTTAAGGATAGCAGAGTCAGGGGGTATGGGGAGAAGGCAGGAACGGGGTACTGATTGAGAATGATCAACCATGATCACATTGAATGGTGGTGCTGGCTCGTAGGGCCGAATGGCCTACTCCTGCACCTATTGACTGTTTCTTTTCTGTGTCAGACAGGAGAGGCCAGAAGAAGAGGAAAGATGGCCCGACAGTGTTACTGGTGGAGGACCCCGCCTTGGCGCTGAGACGGGTCCAGGAACGGCTGTCATTGATGCTGTCAGAGGAATGGTCGGCGTGCAGGTCCCCGCTGCTCCCCACCAGCACCTTCTCCGCCGGTGGGGTGCTGCGGGGGGTCTGGCACGTGCGGACAGGGGCAGCCGAAGACAACAGCCTCTGGTGTCGCAGTGCATTGCATGTTGTCGGTGAAGGGGACCCTTCCTGTTTCTACAGCAGTGACCTGGTCCCTGCCATCACCCCCTGGCACTCACAGCAGGTGAGCAACGTGAGGCAAATCCTTCCAATGTACTGATGCACCACCACCTCACCGTAGCTGAAAGAAGGGGTGGTGCAGCGGTAGTTGCTACCTTACAGCGCCAGAAACCCGGGTTCAATCCTGACTACTGGTGCTGTCTGTATGCAGTTTGTATGTTCTCCCTGTGACTGTGTGGATATTCTCCGGGTGCTTCGGTTTCCTCCCACACAGTAAGACGTACTGGTTTGTAGGTTAATTAGCTTCTGTAAAAATTGTAAATTGTCCCTGGTGTGTAGGATAGTGCTAGTGTACGGGGTGATCGCTGATGGGCATGGACTCGGTGGGCCAAATGGCCTGTTTCTACGCTTTATCTCCAAAGTCTAAACACATGAACACCCTTCAGTGTTATTAATGTGGAAAAATACCCTGCAAACCACTTAGAGATGCAAACTCTTGTATAAAAATTGTAAATTGTAGGATAGTGCTAATAGACAGGGTGATCACTGGTCAGCACGGTATAAAGGACCTGTTTCCGCTCTGTATCTCTGAAGTCATGTTAGATTTTCAAAAGGCGAGTGATTATTCGCTCATTTCATCGAGTTTATAACGAGAATATTGACTGACCTTGGGGATTATTAGATGCACAAGGAACTGCAGTGGCTGGAATCTTGAGCAAAACACAAAGTGCTGGAGGAACTCAACGCGACAGTCAGCCTCTTTGGCAGAAATGGACAGGTAGTGTTTCGGGTCATAGAGTGATACAGTGTGGAAACAGGCCCTTCGGCCCAACTTGCCCACACCAGCCAACATGTTCCTGCTACACTAGTCCCACCTGCCAGCATTTAGTACATAGCCCTCCAAACCTGTCCTATCCATGTTCCTGTCTAACTGTTTCTTAAATGTTGGGATAGTTCCTGCCTCAACTACCTTCTCTGGCAGCTTGTTCCATACACCTACCACCCTTTGTGTGAAAAAGTTACCCCTCAGATTCCTATTAAATCTTTTGCCCTTCACCTTAAACCTCTGTCCTCTGGTCCTCGATTCACCTACTCTGGACAAGAGATTCTGTGCATCTACCTGATCTATTCCTCTCGTGATCTTGTACACCTCTATAAGATCACCCCTCATCCTCCTGCGCTCCAAGGAATAGTCCCAGCCTACTCAACCTCTGCCCTTAACTCAGACCCTCTAGTCCTGGCAACATCCTCATAAATCTTCTTTGTACCCATTCCAGCTGGACAACATCTTTCCTATAACATGGTGCCCAGAACTGAACACTAAATGTGGCCTCACCAATGTCTTATACAACTGCAACATGACCTCCCAACTTCTATACTCAATACTTTGGCTGATGAAGGCCAATGAGCCAAAAAGCCTTTATGACCACCCGATCTACCTGCGACTCCACCTTCAGGGAACTATGCACCTGTACTCCTAGATCCCTCTGCTCTACACAACTACCCAGTGCCCTACCATTCACTGTGTAGGTCTTGCCCATGTTAGACTTCCCTAAATGCAACACCTCCCATTTTACTTTATTAAATTCCATCAACCATTCCTCAGCCCACCTGGCCAATCAATCAAGATCCTGCTGCAATTTTTCACAACCATCTTCACTATCTGCAAAACCACTAACTTTTGTATCATCTGCAAACTTGCTAATCTTGCCGTGAATGTTCTCATCCAAATCATTGATATAGATGACAAACAGTAACGGGCCCAGCATCGAACCCTGAGGCACACCACTAGTCACAGGCCTCCAGTCTGAGAGGCAACCTTCCATTATCACCCTCCGCTTCCTTCCATGAAGCCAATTTACTATCCATTCAGCTATCTCTCTTTGGATCCCGTGTGATCTAACCTTCCAGAGCAGCCGACCATGAGGAACCTTGTTGAATGCTTTACTGATGTCCATATATACAAGGGTCGAGACCCGCCTTCATATTCCAAAGAGTCTGGGCTGCCCACTGGTTTATTTTTCCAACTTTGAGCTGAATCCAAGGTTATACATTGCTCCTGCATCAATGAGCATTCAGATCCAGGTGGCACAGACTTAAGCAGAGGTCAGAAAACCTTGAATGAGCAAGTTGAAGCTGTCTGAGATATTGGGAAGCATGGTAGAGAATTAACACACATTGTACTGTGTGTTTTTTGTTGCAGGACCAAAGACAGGGATTCCAGGCTTGTAAGGAACCAACATTATCCACTGCAATCCCCACAAAAGCCATGCCTAGACACAACCCGGAGTTGGCCGGTGAGACCTCGGCACCAGGGAGCGAGGGAGAGGAAGAGCGCGTGGTGAGGAGTCAGCAACAATGCGCCTTGTTCGATCTGATGGACTTGGCAGGCGAGGGAATGACCCTGACACAGTGGGAGTCTGAAGCGAAGAATGCAGCAGGCAGCGAGGCATTGGGAGGTAAAGGTACGTAGAGACTTAATACAGCTGATCTACATAACAATTTAGAGATGCAGCATGGAAGCAGATCCTTCAGCCCACCGGATCCATGCTGACCATCGATCATCTGTTCACACTAGTTCTATGTTATCCCACTTTCTCTTCCACTCCCTACACACCCGGGGCAGTTTACAGAGGCCAATTAACCGTCAAATGTAGGAGGAAACCGCAGCACGCAGAGGAAACCCATGCGGTCACAGGAGGAACATGCAAACTCCTGATAGGCAGTACCCGAGGTCAGGATTGAACCCAGATTTCTGGCGCTATGAGGCAGTGGCTCTCCTAGTTGTGCTGCCTGTGCATAATCTCTGTGCATAATTATAATGTGTTTTTAAATATGTAACTGCGTTTAAGGAAACAAAATTATAATTATTACCTTGCAGATAGTAGCTATTTATTGGGATTATCAAATTAAATTGCATTCACCACTACAGATTAATGCTTATTCAAAATTGAAATTATTTTGGAGTCTGAACTCCAAGCCATTTGTTTGACTTTCCCTGACTTGGACAGTGATAGTTAATTTTATTAAATGCTTTTAATTGTTCAAAGAAACTCCAGTTTAACTTCTGGAGAGCACTGCTGAGTTCTGGGGAGAGCAGTCAGTGCAGGTTGAATAAAACACAAAGTACCGGAGGAACTGAACAGGTCGGACAACATCTGTGGAGGGAAATGAACAGGCTGTGTTTCAGGTGGGGACCCTTCTTCAGACTGATGGAAGTATGGGATGTATGTTGAATGTTCAGCAGCTCTTTACTGTAATCCTAAACCCATGTTTTAACTGCGAATGTTTTACCCCGCAGGAAGCGAGTCTCCAACAGATGACATCGTGCCAAGCGGGTTTGTCCCAGCACAGAGAGAGGGATGTCGTGTCAATAGCCCGCAGTGTGGAGTAAGCAAACCAGTTTGATTGTATGGAAATAAAATCGGTTTCTACGGCTTTGACCACTTTTAATGATTTGCAAGAGAGATTCCGGACTAAACTAATTTTCACTGATGATGTTCTCTGTGTAGTTAACCACCGTGATCTGATTTTGGGTTTGTTGGGCTCTGATTGTAGCTGCGGAGGCTCAGGGCAGACCTGGGAGCGATGGTGAACAACCCTCACCTGAGTGACGTGCAGTTGCAGGTGGACAGTGGCCAGGTGGTGTTTGCCCACCAGTTTGTTCTGTACGCCCGATCTCCACAGCTCGTGCAAACTGTAAGTGGTGAGGAAATTGTTTCTGTCACCAAATTATTTCTTCCCTCCCAAAGAATCACATAGCAGTCGGCACAGTGGCGCAGCGGTAGAGTTTCGGCCTTGCAGCGCCAGAGACCCGCGTTCGATACTAAACTTAGGTACGGAGTTTGTGTGTTCTCCCTGTGACCGCTTGGGTTTCCTCCGGGTGCTCCGGTTTCCTCCCACACTCCAAAGACATACAGGTTTGTAGGTTAATTGGCTTCAGCAAAACTGTAAATTGTTCCTAGCGTGTCGGATAGGGCTAGTATTGGTCAGCATGGACTCAGTGGGCCGAAGGGCTTGTTTCCGCACTGTATCTCAAAAGTCTAAAGGGCTCATTTAGAACTACTTATGTATAGAGTCATCCAGTACGGAAACAGGCCCTTTGACCAACTCATCCATGCTGACCATGTTCTATAGCTGTGAACACAAAGTGCTAGAGTAACTCAGTGGCTGGCAGCATCTCTGTTAGACATGGAAAGGTGACGTTAATGGTTGGGACATTGGGTCTGAGGAAGGGTCCATGTTCTCCAGAGATGCTGTCTGACCCACTGAGTTACACTTTGTGTTCTCAGCAAGATTCCAGTATCTGCAGTTTTGTGTGTGTCTCTGAGTTTTAGAGCTGAGCTAGTCTCATCTGCTTAGTTTGGACCAATGTTCTTCAAAACATTTCCTGTCCATGCACTTGTCCAAATAAACGTTGCCATTGCTTAAGCTTTAAGCTTCTTCTGGCAGCTCATTCCAAATACTCACCATCCTCTGTGAGAAAAAAATGACCCACAGGACTCCCTTAAATCTTTCCTCTATCACCTTAAACGTATCCCCTCTAGTTCTGGACCTCTCTACCTTGGGGGGGGGGGGGGGGGGGGCGCGGAATGGCTGACTATTCACTAGCACAGGAAGACGTTATAGAGCCAGGGTTCACACCATTGAACCGGCACAGAGACCTGGGTTTGTTTGTTCTCCCAGTGATGTGTGGGTTTTCTCCGGCTGCTCCAGTTTCCTCCCACACTCCAAAGACTTGCAGGCTTGTATGTTAATTGACTAAGGTAACATTGTGAATTGTCCCTAGTTTGTAGGATAGTGCTAGAGTACGTGCTGATTGCTGGTCATCACGGACTCGGTGGGCCTTAGGGCCTGTCATCACACTATCTCTCCAGTTATTCACAGGTTGAGTTTGGCATCTTGCTGTTCTGCAGGTGCACAGTGAAGGGCTGCTGGTGGAAGAGGATGATGCCGCCCAGACTCGCAGACTCTTGCTGCCCGATGTTACAGCAGCGGCTGTCCTCTCCTTCCTGCACTACCTGTACACGGCCAGCCTTCCACTCTCACCCGCTGTGCTTGCGGATGTCCACGCACTTGCTAACAGGTCAGTGTTGAAATGTTGCTGTTAATCTGCAGGATCATGTTAAATTTCAATGTCTGAGGAAGGGCCTCTTTCTGTGCTTCTAAATTCCAAGCAAATTGGATCAAGTTTTGAAAGTACTTGGGTGGATTAACAGGAGGGAGAGAAAGGCAGTATTTCTGTTTTCCGTGGCCTGTATTGTATGTAAGCAAGTGATGAAGTTAGCGAACATGTTTACTCCCAGAATCTTGTCAACTGTAATCGAAAGTGGGTGAAATATTAACTTTAAAATCTGATTGATAATTTGCTATCCAGTCGTTTGGTTGATGGTTTGTCCTTTGGGGTTGGGTTATGGGCTGATTTCCCTGCCCACTATACCACAGGGGCCCTAGTTTCCCATGAAAGTCGCCTTGTTTTCCTCGCTCCCTTCACGTTTATTGTTTTGTTTCCTGCATGTGTTTTTATACAACTAGCCCTGGTTCCAGCCTCCCATTAACACATCGGGGTCTCGGTTCCCACACTCACTTGAAACCCACTAAGTTCACTGGAAAATGTATTATATTGCCTTTTAACATCTTAAAAAAAGTGATTTGGAGTATTAATTGGGAATAACATCGAATAGCAAATCTGTCAGTCTGGCACCACCAAATTCCCTAGTGTGTCATAATGAAGCAGTCAAACTCAAATGCCTGTTCTTTCAAAAATCTATGGGTTCAATGTTGTCACATGTACCTGGGTACAGTGAAATTCCCTTTTTTGCATTCAAAATCTTACTATACATAGCACAATTATGCCTAAGTATAAGAATGTAAGAATACAGCATGGAAACAGGCCCTTCGGCCCAACTTGTCCATACTGACCAACATGCCCCATCTACACTAGTCCCACCTGCCTGTGTTTGGCCCGAAATCCCTCTAAATTTATCTTATCCATGTACCTTGTTAAACGTTGCGATAGTACCTGCCTGAACTACCTCCTCTGGCAGCTTGTTCCATACACCCACCGCCCTTTGTGTAAACAAAGTGACCCCTCGGGTCCTTTTCTGGCGATACTGTTGGGGATGCAGAGAGTTAGATCACCCCTCATCACCCATTTCCTTTGGTTCTTGATTTCCCACTCTGGGCAAGAGAGTCTGCCTTTACCACACTCTGGGCAAGAGAGTCTGCCTTTCCCACACTCTGGGCAAGAGAGTCTGCCTTTCCCACACTCTGGGCAAGAGAGTCTGCCTTTACCCAATCTATTCCTCTTTCCCTATCCCTCTAGAAGATCACCCCTCATCCTCCTGCGCTCCTGCCCAACCTCCCTATACCTCAGTCCTGGCAACATCCTCGTAAATCTTCTCTGCACCCTTTACAGCTTGACAACACCTTTCCTATAACATAGTTACCAAAATTTCAAGGTACCCTTCAAGTTCAAAGTTCTTAAATGTTTTAAGTTGGCCTTAAAGGCCGGTTGTCCTGATGGCAGCACTGGGTCGGCATTGCAGGGAACGGCCTGGCCTGGCCTGCCTGCCGATGCTGTTGGTGATGCAAAGGGTTAGATCACAGCTCACTGGGGAAAGAAGATCTCGGTATGAAATGGATTCTCTGTGACACCTTCCTCTGTGTCCATCAGGTTTGCTGTGAGTGAGTTGGAAGAAATCTGCAGAGCCTATTCTGTGGAGGCTGAGCCTGATGGGGACAGTTCGGAACACGATCCTGTTGTGCCAACGATAGAGGAAGAGTACGGAAGCAGAGAGGACAAGCTGCAAGATCTGCTGAGGTCCATGTGGGTGGATGAAGTTGAAGAGCCTGTTCCTCCCCCTGCAGAGAGTGATGGTGTGGACGGGGCTGACGAGGGCATTGGTGACGAGGAACTGGACGAGCTCTACCAGTTTGCTGCAACTCAGAGGAAAACGGAGAGAAGCTCTGTGAAAAATTCTGTGAGGCTTGAGCAGAACAGCAGCAGTGGAACTGAAGGAGAGGCTGAGCTCTGTGGGAGGGAGCTGAGTGTGGAGGGACCAAGGACAGTGAGCCAAGGAGATGCAGTCTCTGACTCTCCTGTGATTGAAAATGTAAGAGCTGGTGATCAGACACTCCCTTCAAACCACCAAGAGGTGTCCTGCAAAGTCAAAACATTTCAGCCAGAAGGGTTGCATACCAGCCTTGAAGCTGACGTGAATTCCAACACCAGCGATTGCCTCTTTTCAGAGACGGATTTGTTGGTGGAGCTGCCCCATGAAGTGAGCTTTGGTGAGCACGGGTCGTCGAGAGAGGAGTTTGAAGTGAGCTTTGGTGAGCGCAGGTCGTCGAGACAGGAGCCTTTTACCAGTTCGCCTGCCAATCACAGTATCAACGAGATGTCCCCCACGTGTGAGACTCACAGCCCCTCCGCCTGTCCGCATTTGTCTGATCTCCCTGTGGTTGGTCTATCACCGCCAGAGACAGATGGGGAATGCACACAGCAACTCCACAGTCCGGCTTCGGCAGCAGCCTTGTCTCCCAGACCCACGAGCCATGAAACATCGGGAATCATCTCGGCAGCTTCCAGCGGTGCTGAGCAGTGCAACACTCCTGGAGAGCCATGGGATCTCTCTGCACAGATGTCTCCAGCAGATTCAGATGGACCGTGGCCTTGGAAGTCAGCCCCTGCCTCACTTGGTGGTCCCTCGGCAATGCCACCTCGCCAGATGCAGCAGCAAGAGCTGGCTTCGCCCATCAGCATCAACTCCAGTCCCCCTGCATCACAGGGCAGGTCCAGTGAGGTGGTGGTGCTCATAGATTCTGATGAGGAACTGGGACTAGTTGGGAATGAAATAACCGGAGCCCATGCCCCATCGGTGTCTCCACCCGGTGTTCCTGGGCCTGACCAGACTACCGACGGTAAACCTGACATGGCGTCAGTCTCTGAGGCTGAAGGGGACGTTGGAGTTGGAACCCCACCCACGAGGCCGGGCGGCACAGAGAAGACCGAGCTGTTGAAGGTGGCGGCAGATTGTGGTGACCAGGGCAGGGACGTGAGTGGTGACGGTGAGCTCACCCTGCAGCTGAGCAGCAGCAGTGGGCAGAACGAGCCCGACGTGAATGCAGACTACTCGTGGTTGGTACCACCTACCCCTCTCTCAGCAGAGACTGCCCACTGCTCCCAACTGAACAAGCACTCTCCCCCACCAGAGAAACAGAGGGGCACAAGAGGAGAGAAACCAGTCTTACAGGAGGCCACTGTGACAAACACTGACAGTGCTGGGCAGGAGAGAGCAGAGGCAGTGACGGTGAGCCCAGAGAAGAAAGTCTTGACGCCTTCCCAGGAGAGGAAGCTGGTTGGTGACCTGGATGGTTCAGAGGCATTGTCCATCAGCCAGTCGCTGAGCGATTCGCCTCATCTGACCTCTTTCGCTCTCACACAGACTTCTGTTATCAAGCTGGAGAGTGAGGACACGTCGGCCAGCTGTTCCCCACGATCTCCGCCAGAGACGGCAGCGCTGGTGTCTCCCTGCTCTGAGGGAAAGGCAGCCGCAGGCGAGTCTGTGTTGGACGCCATCGACATGGAGGAGGAGACGGCAGGCGCTGGAGCTGATCTTTTCGATGCCGATCCATCGCTGCCCTTTGACGATGAGTTCTGGCCCTCTGAGGGAAGCCCTCGTCTGGAGGGTGAAAGCAGCAGTACTGAAGAGACGACTCCTCGCGGGGCAGCCAGTCCGCCCAAACACTGGGAGCACACGAACCTCGTCGCTAACGGGCAGCATAGAAATAGCACTCCGCTTCCAGGAAGGCCGAACCCCAGCACTGCCTTCCCACCACCAGCTGCCGAGGATGCTCTTCCCAGCAGTCAGCATCCCAGCTTTCTGGAGTCCAGAATCTGGGAAGATTGGGAAGAGGACGAGGAGTTTCCGCAAATGCTGAGTGGAACCACTCACATGCTGCCTCCTGCAGAATCCAGGCAGAGAGTGACGGGCCACAAAGCTGCAGGTCAGTGACACGGCCACAGTACATCAGAATGGCTGGCTTCGGGTTTAGGAGATTGAAATCTCTAAACCTCAGGGCCTAAAGCGTTAAAGCTTTTGGAATAAATATTAGCGAGTCATACAACTCGTAAACAGGGCCTTTGCCCCAACTCATTGTTGCCACCCAAGATGTTGGTCCCATTTGCCCATGTTTGACCCATATTCCTGTGAATCTTTCCTGTCCATGTACCTGTACAATTATTGTTTAAATCCTGTTATTGTACCTGCCTCCACTACCACCTCTAGCAGCTCGTTCCATACACGCGCCCCCCTCTGAGTGAAAAAGGTGCTCTCAGGTTCCTATTAAATCTTTCCTCTCTTACCTTAAATCTGTGTGCATTCACCCTGTGGTCTGTCAGATCTCCCCTTATTCTTCAACGCTCCAGAGAAAACAATCCAATTTTTGCTTTAGATTTCCCACCGTGGAGATACAGAGCGGAAACAGGCCCTTTGGCCCACTGAGTCTGCACCGAGCAGCAATCACCCCGTACACTAACACTATCCTACACACTAGGGACAAGTTACAATTTAACCGATTAACCTACTAATTAGCCTACAAACTGTTGGTCTTTGAAGTGTGGGAGGAAACCGGAGCACCTGGAGAAAGCCCACGCGGTCACAGGGAGAACGTACAAACGTACAAACTCCAGACTGGCAGCACCCGTTGTCAGGTTGGAACCTGGGTCTCTTGCACTAAGGCAGCAGCTCTACCCGCTGCACAACCGTGGCACCCTTTTGCTATTTGTGCTGACTGGTTTACATCTGTTTCCAGCGCCAGTCAGCGGACGGAGTGGTCAGCTCCCCTTGGCACCGGTCACACCTGAACCACCGTACTCCACCATGACCACACCCTGTCTAAAGAGAGAGCTGGGCAGGTAAGTGGAGGGTGGCAGTGAGTGGGGCCTTCCTGATCGATAGTCTGTGTGAATAACTAACCAACTCCACTCAGGAGTTCAAGAGGTGCTTCTTCACCCAGAGGGCAGAGAGACTTTACAGGTGAAGAGATGAGCAGAGATGCTTCACAGGGAAGCAGGATATTGACATTAAGGTGAAACAACAGATACAAGGAACCTTGGGTGTTGGAATCCAGAGAAAAACGCAAAGTGCTGGAGTAACTCAGCGGGTCAGGCAGCAGTGGCGGAAATGGACAGGTGGCATATCAGGACTGGATCCTTCCTCAGTCTGAAAAAGGGTCCCGAACCTAAACGCCATCTGTCCATTTCCTCCACAGATGCTGCCTGACCTGCTGGTTTGCTCCATTTCAAGGTGAGATAACAGATCGGTCCAGACAGAGCCATGCTGAGAGAGTCTGAGGCAGAGACACGAGAGTGACGACAATCCCCGCTCAATTAAACTGAGGAACTCTTTGATAGACACAGGGAACTGGAGATGCTAGTTTACAAAAAAAGACAAAAAGTAACTCAGCAGATTGGGCAGCATCTCTGGAGAACGGATGGGTGACCTTTTGGGTGTGGACCCTTTTGTATAAGTAGAAAAAAGATGAGCTAAAGTCCTTGAACAAGAAATGGTACGTTGTTGTTAATTGCAAGATATCTGTGATGTAATGTGCAGTTCTGGTCTTCCTAAGCAGAGAATGATATAGAGCACTAAGTGCTGTGGTAATTCAGTGGGTTAGGCAGCATCTCTGGAGGACATGGATAGGCAATGTTTCAGGTCGGGATCCTTCCTTGAACTGATTGTAATGAGGAGGTGGCGAAAGCTGGAAAATAAATGTGGTGAGGGACAAAGCCTGTCACGTGACTGGTGTTCGGTTTTGTTTCAGGTTTGGTGTTCGACCCTTGCCGAAACGGAAAATGATTCTGAAGTTGAAAGAGATCTATGACTATACGCACCGTTTCGTGAAGCCAGACTCTGTCCACTCAGCAAAGCAAGTGTGGTCATCGCAGCCGTGGGGCCGGGAGCCCAGGCCTGGAACAAGCACGGTGAACCAGTCAAAGGCTCTTCCATCGACGGCCGAAGGGCCAACACGCCGCCCGACACCCGCAACAGGGAGCAAACTGGCCTCCAACGGACGTCTCCAGGTCATGGCTGGAAGGAGAGGGAGGGGAGGTGGTCCTTCGACAGCTAGACCCCAGGTAGTGGCCGACACCGTCGTGGACAACCAGCTGTCCTCGTCTCAAAGCTCCTCCTTGTCGGCAGCGAGCGGAGACTCCTCGTGCTCTGAGAGGTGGGTGAGTTAAACCGGGGCAGGAAAAGAAACAACCCGTTGATCAGTGAGGTCTTGCACGTCGGCGCTGGGCTGGTTTAAAGGGAGTTTGCTAGAGTGTATGTCCATCTACTGCTGGATCAGGCTACCTGCAGGTTTCAGCATCTGTTCTTCAAGCCTGTTCTGAAATCAGGTTGAACAAAACATCTTTTTCCCTGAGTATTGAACATGTTGTGGAATCATTGAGTTGTACAGCTCCTACACTGCCATGTCTGCACTGGCTATTTTACCCATCTACCTAGGGACCGAGTTCGATCCTGACCTCGTGTGCTGTCTGTGGAGTACGCACGATCTCCCTGCGACCTCGTGGGTTTGCTCTGGTTTCCTCCCACACCCCAAAGACATGCGGATTTGTAGGTTAATTGGCCCTCTGTAAATTGCCCCGCGTGTGTAGGGATAATGGAATAACATAGAAGTAGAAATAGATGTGCTGGTTTACAAAAAAAGACTGCTGGAGTAACTCAGCAGGTGGGGCAGCATCACTGGAGAGCATGGACACAGAGTGCTGGAGTAACTCAGTGGGTAGGGCAGCATCACTGGAGAGCATGGACACAGAGAGCTGGAGTAACTCAGTGGGTAGGGCAGCATCACTGGAGAGCATGGACACAGAGAGCTGGAGTAACTCAGTGGGTAGGGCAGCATCACTGGAGAGCATGGACACAGAGTGCTGGAGTAACTCAGTGGGAGGGTCTCAGCATCACTGGGGAACACGAATAGATGGCATTTCAGGTCAGGGGCCTTTGTAGAACATAGAGCTTGAGTGATTGATGGTCGGCATGGACTCAATGGGCCGAAGTGCCAGTTTCCATGCTGTATCTCTAAGTTAAACTAATCTCATTTGCCAGTCGCACTTACCTTGCCTAAACGCTGCGTAATCAACCGTGTTGTGATTGTATCTGATTCCACCACCACTTCTGACAGCACATTCTAGAAATCAACCAGTTTTTGTGTAAAAGTAAAGCACTCCCTCACATCCCTCTCACCTGATGCTGTGATAATCCCAGTGAAGTGTCCAGAGATGATGGATCTGCTTGTACTGTGTTGCGTTTCCAGGAGTGGCATTCGGTGTCGCTGAGTGAAGGACTGAGGCCGATACACACGTCGGCCTCCACTGTGTGACCAAGTGGTAACTTTCACAGCACGCCTGTTGTGCCCTTGGTTTTATTTTTAGTGGTATGCCGTGAGGTACAATACTTTATTGTCACGTGTACCCCAGGCCCATTCCCGCTGACACCTGCTGTTAAGTTGCCAAATCACAAAACATCTTTCCCAAGTTAAACGGTCACCAGCCAATGTGGGCCGTAGGGACCAGTGTAGGTAACGCTGGGTAAATCAATGCAAACCTCTGGGATAACTGATCATGTCAATTAATGGTGACCATCATGTTGGTGACAGCCAGACAGACAGTGGTGCAGCGGTAGAGCTGCTGCCTCACAGCGCCAGAGACTCGGTCGGGTTCCCTGACCACAAGTGCTGTCTGTACAGAGTTTGTATCTTCTTCCTGCAACCACATGGGTTTCCTCCGGGTGCTCTTGTTTCCTCCCACATCCCAAAGTCATGCAGGATTAGATATTAATTGGCTTCAGTAAAATTGTAAATTATGCCTAGTATTTGAGGTAGAATGGGTGATCGATGGGTGGCTTGGACTCAGTGGGACCAAGGTCTTGTTTCCATGCTGTATCTCTAAGGTAAAGTAAACTAAAGCCGATCTGACTGTATGTACAATCACCTGTTTTTCAGGCTGTTGGCCGGTGAACTGGACGACAACTTCAGCACAGACTCTGAGGATGGGGATGTGGGGATCACCCCGTCACAGGCAGCAGTCCGTGAGGGAGACACCACCCAGGCCATGAGGGAGTTTATCCGCTCCAACCCCTCTTTCTACACTGACATCTTGCAGTACAAGCCCTTTGAGCTGTCCGACCTCCACCAGCAGCTCAAAGACAGCGGCATCAAGGTTTCCCGGAGCAAGCTGGTGGACTTTCTGGATGCACACTGCATCACCTTCACCACGGCGAGAGCGAGGAAGGAGATGAGGCAGCGGAGAGGGCAGGGCGCTGGCTGGCGGGGCCGGAGGAAGCCGGGCCGCCCCAAGAAGTAACACCTCGCACGGAGAGGGGTCCCAACCTGAAATGTCGCCTGTCCACCACCTACTCAGAGGCTACCCAGCCCACTCAATCATTCCAGCATTTTGTGTCATTTTGGTAAACCAGCATCTGCAGTTCCTTGTGTCTCATGAACCCTTGCCCTCTGTATTGGGCGAGAGGCGTCGAGCTGTCGGAGAAGCATGTAGAGGCTGTGAGCTGGTCGGAGAGGACGTCGTGTATCCAATGTCGGGCATTTCACCAACTCCACTCCACCCGTGCTGGTCTGACTGGGGCATTGCAGCAGGAGCTCTGGCACAAGGTCTCATTGCTCACATTGTGACGCACGATGTCAGCGTCGTGTGGCCTTCAGCCAGCCTGCGGCCCACAGTCTGAGACGAGCTGAAGTGAACACCAGGGGCCGGCCGGTGCCGGTGTGGCCAGTCCCTCAGGCTGACCACTGGCCACTGCCCTCCGGCCCCTGGAGTGGACCCGTGCACCTGTCGAGAGGCAGCGGCAGCGAGGGTCAGGAAGCAACCTGCACTGGTGTGGACAGGGAGAGCAGGGGATGTCTTCAACAGAATGAGCCATTTTTAGAAAAAAAGGATTTAACCCCAGTACTGGGGGTCTCCTTTATTGTATGTCGTCCAGGCCCAGTAGCACCATGTTCACATTGTATATATATTTGTATATTATTGTATAAAAACAGTGGAATAAATGTAAGGGGCTTCTGTCAATGGGGGCCCATCCTAGTGTCAATCTGATCACGTACTCGCATACATGTATTTACACATATGTATGGACGCATGCACACACTCACATACATGTAAACACACATATGTCCATGTACACTGGTACTCAAGTGTACTCAAATGAACCAGTGCATGCAACAGCTTGTGCAACCGAGCGCTGTGTAAATAGTTCATATGTGCACGTGTATATATCCTTGCGTCTAAGTGCATGGAATTGATGTGTGTGCATAAATATGTTTGCATGTGCTTGTGTGTACATGTATGTTTGTCTACGTAACTGCCTCACATAATTCTATGTATATTTGTGTACATGCAAATATGTGATCGTGCAAATACTGTGTACATGCACGTAATTTTGTTTGTATATATATGTGTGAGCATGCCTGTACCTGTGGTTTCATACGTGCATGTCTGTACTTGCGTGTATGAACATGTCCATGTGCGTTGCTGTTCTGTTTCTGTGTGTACATAGATCTGTGTGCATGTACAAACATGCGCTGTGTATGTAATTTTGTGTACGTGCACGAATGCGTGGGCATGTGTACATTATGTGTATGTGTGAATGAATACGGCGACGTGTGTATGTGCCTGCATATACAAGTGCGTGTGAATGTACGATGTCTGCGTACTGCATGTGTATACGTGCATGGATGTGTGAACATACTTGTGTAGATGTACACTTGCTAGTGTGTGGATGTGTGTACATGTGAGTTGTGTATAAATCTGTGTGTATACATGAATGTGGACATGTATGTGGACGTGTGAAAGTACGTTTTGTGTGCGTGCATGTGTACTTGCGAGTCCTGTGTGCGGATGCGCATTTTGATCTGCAGATGTGCGCAGATGCAAGTGTGTATGTACATGCGTACAGACCCCCCTGACTTGTGTAAGGTTTACGTCCTACAGACCCTTGTGCAAGTCGGATGTTATGTAAGTTGAAACGGAAGCGTGACTGCGCACCCATAAGTTTTCTCTTCGCGGAGATCATGTGGGAGCATCCACGAGAACAGCTGACAGGTTTGTGGAAACGGCCGCATGCGATGGCAGTAGCGCACGGAATAAAGTGCGCTAGAATAAAGCAGTGGGATTGTGTACATGACGTCTACTTGTGTGTGAATGTGTGCGTACATATATACATACAAATAAATCAGTACACGTACATACAGACATGCACACAAGTAGACATTCACCTGCATGTATATCATATCATGTATATACAGCGCGGAAACAGGCCTTTTCGGCCCACCAAGTCCGCGCCGCCCAGCGATCCCCGCACATTAACACTATCCTACACACACTAGGGACAATTTTTTACATTTACCCAGTCAAATTAACCTACATACCCGTACGTCTTTGGAGTGTGGGAGGAAACCGAAGGTCTCGGAGAAAACCCACGCAGGTCACGGGGAGAACGTACAAACTCCTTACAGTACAGCACCCGTAGTCAGGATCGAACCTGAGTCTCCGGCGCTGCATTCGCTGTAAAGCAGCAACTCTACCGCTGCGCTACCGTGCCGCTATGTGTGCGAGTATATCTACTTGTGTGTTCATACGCTTGTAAGTATACGAACTTGTAGATGTGACATCATAAGTGTGCAGGGCTGTACGTAATTCTGTTACGTATGTGTGCATGTACCCACATGTGCAAATGTGTGAGCACCATACATAATTCCATGTACACACGAGTGCGTGGACTCGTGTATGTAATTCCATGTGAGTCGTGGATGTATGTGTATAAATGAGCATGTGAGTGGACGCTGAATGGACATACGTGTAGGTGCGAGACTTGTGTTCATTAGTCTGAACGTGCTTTGTACATGTTAGTGCGTATATGTGATTGTGCGGGTTCGTGGTTCTGTTTGTGAAGGTACGTGTATCTAGATGTGAGTGCATACTAGAATGTACGTGTTTGTGTGTATATGTGCAAGTGGGTGCTGTGCAGTTGCACATTTGTACATGCAGTTGCATGCACATGTATGTTTGAGTGCTGTATGCGTGTACATATGTGCACATGAATGTATGTGTGAAAATGTACACTGAGTAGTGAACGCTGTGTACCTAATTCTGTTTGGGTATGTGTGTACTTGTGTGTGTAATAGACAATAGGTGCAGGAGTAGGCCATTCGGCCCTTCGAGCCAGCACCGCCATTCAATGTGATCATGGCTGATCATTCACAATCAGTACCCCATTCCTGCCTTCTCCCCATATCCCTTGACTCTGCTATCTTTAAGAGCTCTATCGAGCTCTCTTGAAAGCATCCAGAGAATTGGCCTCCACTGCCTTCTGAGGCAGAGAATTCCACAGATTTACAACTATCTGAAAAAGTTTTTCCTCATCTCAGTTCTAAATGGCCTACCTCTTATTTCGTAAACTGTGGCCTTTGGTTCTGGACTCCCCCAACATTGGGAACATGTTTCCTGCCTCTAACGTGTCCAATCCCTTAATAATCTTATATGTTTCAGTAAGATCCCCTCTCATCCTTCTAAATTCCAGCATATACAAGCCTAGTCGCTCCAGTCTTTCAACATACGACAGTCCGGGAATTAACCTAGTGAACCTATGCTGCACTCCCTCAATAGCAAGAATGTCCTTCCTCAAATTTGGAGATAAAAACTACAGTACTCCAGGTGCGGTCTCACTAGACACCCGTACAACTGCAGAAGGATCTCTTTGCTCCTATACTCAACGCCTTGTCATAAAGGCCAACATGCCATTAGCTTTCTTCACTGCCTGCTGTACCTGCATGCTAACTTTAAGTGACTGATGAACAAGGACACCCAGATCTCTTTGTACTTCCCCCATCTCCTAACTTGACACCATTCAAATAATCTGCCTTCCTGTTCTTACCACCAAAGTGGATAACCTCACATTTATCTACATTAAACTGCATCTGCCCACTCTCACAACCTGTCCAAGTCACCCAGCATCCTCCTCGCAGTTCACACTGCCAACCAGCTTTGTGTTTTCCGCAAATTTGCTAATGTTACTTTTAATCCCTTCATCTAAGTCATTAATGTATATTGTATGTACATGTGTGTGTACATACATATTTGCATATATGCTTGTGCATAATCTGCATACATTATTGTATGTGTATATAATTCTGCGCATGCACAAATGTATATGCATTGTGTAACTACATGTTTGTCCATCTGAATATGTGTACATGTGTGTGAGTGCTGTGGGCATTATTCTGTTTGTGTATGTACATATGCACTTGTTGGTATATATGTATATGTGCAAATATGTATGCATGTGCATACATCTGATCATAATTGTGTACACTTGAATATGTGTACAAACATACCTGTGTGAATAGGTGTGCACAATCTGTGTGTGTACGTGCATGCTTAAGTATGAACACACACCTGCCCACGTGTTTGTGTGGATGTAGGGGATGCGTGCGTGCAGCCATATGTGTGCCTGATTCAATGCTGTATCTCAACTCCTGCTGTTGATGGGCCACACTGGCCTCCATTTCTCTTTGTCGTCTCCCCTGAAATATGTTTGGCAGGGACACTGTGGGCAGAAGGGCCTGTTCCTGTTCCGTGTAATAGTGGTTCATCTGTTTGACTCTTCACCTTCTACTATATCTGATTGTAGCAGCAACAGGCATGATTCCTGCTAACTGGTTTAATGTTTAACCAAAGGGAAAGAGCAAGTGTGATTGCCCCAGAGTCTTGAACAAAGATTGGCCTAATCTCACCACCACTCCCCTACTTCCTAATGCAGGAGACCAGCCAGCATTTAACATCAGTGCCTGATTAAACCAACACCTAGCCCAACTGCTGACGGAAGAAACACAAAAGGATTACAAAGCAATAAAACGCTGTAGGCACTGGGAACTATAGATGCTGCAATCTTGTAGAGAACTCAAAAAGTTGGAGTAACTAGCGGGCCAGGCAGCTCTCTGAAAAACATGAATGAAAGACTATACTACGTGTTGGGTTGTGAATATCAGCAGGAACCACAGTAATTACAGGATTCGCAGGGGAAGTGAATATTCAGAGTCGAGAGAAAATAGCTGTCAGTGCAGATGGGAATGCAAATGTATCCTTGCACACATACTGCAAAGGGAGGTGGGTGTTTGTGCATTAGACGAGTACTTTGCTGCTGGAAGCATCTTCCTCCTTGGTTCCTTCCTTCCTCAGCGCCCCGAGGAATCCACTACCTTGGCCACACACTCATTTCACTACTCTCATTGGGAAGAATGTATAGGAACCTGAAAACTAATTTGCAGGTTCAGGAGTATGAAGAAGGGTTCCAATTCGAATCATCGTTTATCCATATTCTCCAGTTATGTAACATAACGTCCCAACTTCTAGGCTCAATGCCCTAACTGAAGGTCAATGTAGCTGCCTTTATCACGGCATCTGTCCATTCCCTCCACAGATGCTGCCTGAGCCGCTGCCTTCTCCCAGCACTGTTTTACCTGTGGAACTTGTTTTTTACTGCTTCTTGATACACCTGGCAAGGCCGGCAGTTGAGACGATCGTGGAGTGCCCCGGAACTGTGGTATTTCAAGGATGGTTAATCACTTTGCGGATCTGGAGCCAGACCAGGGAGCAAGGAAATATGTCCTCTCCTGGCAAATATTTACAAACCTGGCTTTTAGCGACCAAGTCTCCAACTTAACATGTTAATTGTTCTGGTGTGAACCAGGCCCTTCGGCCCACCGAGTCCACGCCAACCAGTGAACCCCCCCCCCCCCAATATACACTAGGGACAATTTACAGTTTTTAACAAAGCCAATTAACTTACAAACCTGCACATCTTTGGGGTGTAGGGGGAAACCAGACCACCAGGAGAAAACCCACACGGTCATAGGAAAAACATGCAAACTGCAGAGACAACGCCTGCAGCCTGGATCGAACCAGGGTCTCTGGCGCTGTGCTGCTGTGTTGTGCTGTGTTTCACTCTCCACAGACACCACCTGACCTAATGAATATTTCCAACATGTGCAGTATTTAGCTTTTGGGTTTTACCTGGTCATTTCGTCGGGTCCAACTTTACTTGAATTTAAGATCCTAGCTGCTGTGATGAGATCAACTGCCCAATAACCCAGCAGCCTGCAGCCACATGACCAAAAGAGAAACTGATTGCACTTTACAGACATCACTGTATCCAAAAGAAAATTGAAAAATATATTTATATTTCTATTGAGGACAGGTGCATAAAGTCTATTGAAACACACAGAAATGTTCAAGGAAGTTGCCACTGACAGAACGGGCCTGAAGACGGGTCTCGACCCGAAACGTCACCCATTCCTTCTCTCCTGAGATGCTGCCTGACCTGCTGAGTTACTCCAGCATTTTGTGAATAAATGCCACTGACAGAAGGTGAGAGTGCCAGCTGCAATAATACAGCTCTTTCCCCCCCCTCAGCTGCCTACCTGCAGATGTACTCGGGGCTGCTGTCGATTCCCATGCGAATTCTCTGCCGCGTCACAGGGGCATCGATGGCCGAGCAAAGCCAACTTTCTCGCTTCACTCCCACCGAGTGTTCCAGCAGCGAATGGCAGCCACCAGATGGCCAAGTTGAAACTGAGGGGTTGCTGAGGGTCGAGGCTCGTTTGGTGGGCAGAGAGCGGGTCACAGGCCCAGCTGATGGGAAGCTGATGCCCTCAGCTCAATCCTCAGGTTGGCTTTTAGACGGGCATGTGAATATTGCACAGGGTGGTGGGTGCCTGGAAACGCTGCCAGGGGCGGTGGAGGTAGACACGATAGTAGTGTTTGAGAGGCTTTGAGATACACACATGGATATGGATCATGTGCTGGTGGAGATTGGTTTAACTTGGGTATCATGTTCAGCACAGACATTGTGGGCCGAAGGGCCTGTGCTGTACTGTTTTCTGTTTGGAAGAATATGTCCCACAGTATTTGAGCCGAAGGCCACTCTGCCCTCTAAGGGTTAGTAGCAGGAGCGATCAGAACGCTCGGACACTGGTGAGGCGTGGAAGCCTGGACCACTACTATTTTATATATTAATACCTATTTCATCCAAAATGTACATTCTAGGATAGTTAAACCCACTGTAGTTAGAAAAATAATTTCTTTAAAAGTACTGTAGGTCCTGAGGGGTATTTGGTGAGTAACTCTTGCCCTAGATGGTGGTGTCTCCGGTCAGTTGGTGATACATTTACTGAACCAAACCAATCCGTTGGGAACAGCAGCTCAGACTCGGGGGGGGGGGATGATAGAATCGATCACCCGTTCACACTAGTTCTATGTTAACCCACTTTCTCACCCACACTTGGGGCAATTTACAGAGGCCAATTAAACTACAAGCCTGCACATCTTTGGGATGTGGTGGGAAACCGGAGCACCCGGAGGAAACCCATAAGGTCACAGGGAGAACGTACAAACGGCACAGATTAACCTACAAACACAGGACTCGAGACAAGATGCTTGCAGGTTGCTGACGTTGGGTGGGTGGGTTCGTACAAACAGCAACCCAGATCATGATGTTCTGTCTCTGCTTAAGGGTTCTACCATGTAATCTGGTGTCCCACAGACTGAGCATGTGAGAGTCATTAGCAGAGGCAGAGGTTGGATGCGGGCCTCAGGCTCCAGCAGGTCACTCACTGGAACACTGGCCCACCTGCTCCCTGAGCCCATAGCGGCAACATGGAAAAAGGCAGGGAAAAGGGGCGGTACAGTGGTAGAGTTGCTGCCCAATAGCGCCAGAGACCTGGGTTCGATCCTGACTATGAATGCTGTCTGTACGGATTTGTACATTCACTATGTGACTGCGTGGGTTTTCTCCGGGTGCTCCATTTTTCTCCCACATTCCAAAGACGTACAGGTTTATAGGTTAATTGCCTTCGTAAAAACTGTAAATTGTCCCGAGTGTGTAGGATTGTGCTAGTGTAAGGGGTGATCACTGATGGGGCAGCCGAAGGGCCTGTTTTTACGCTCTATCTCTAAAGTTAAAGACATGAACTCCCTTGACTGGTACTAATGTGGAAAAATACCCTGCAAACTACTTAGAGATGCAAACTCTTGTATAAAAATAGTGTAAGAAGCATTTGGTTTCTACCATATTCCTTTGGAGCCCTGACACTGACAAAGACTGCACCACCAGTGCACAGACTGAGGGTTGTACAAAAGACAGGTCCCCCCACAGTCTGACCCGGAGCCTGCGGGCAGACACAGCCACTGAACCAGAGGCATGGGGAGAGGGCAGCACATGGGGGGGGGGGGCAGGTGTCAGAACCCAGAGACAGGACGATGCCAACGGCGGTGGGGGGGGGGTTAACCTTACTCACGAGGGTGGGGCGGGAAAGAGTTATGTCACTCCTGAGAATGGGGAGGGGACGAGTGAACTTCACTCCCTAGAGTGGTGGGCGAGAGTTAGCTTGACTTCTCTCTGTGGTGGAGGAGGATTAACTGCACTTAAGCCACGGTTACAGGGAGAAGGCAGGAGAATGGGGTTGAGATGGAAAGATAGATCAGCTAATACTAAATGGTGGACTAGATTTGATGGGCCGAATGGCCTAATTCTGCTCCTAGAACTTATGAACTTCGTAGTAGCTGGTGGGGAGAGTTAACCTCAGTGCTGAGGGTGAGGAGAGAGTGAGACCCAGTCCTGTGTGTGGTGGGGGAGTGAGCCACACTCCTGTGTGGTCAGGGGAGTGAGAGAGTGAACTGCCTGGTCCGCCCTGGCTGCTGGACATGGTCGAGGGCCGCGGTGAGGAACGGTCTCTCCTGCGGCTTTGCCCCATCAGGCGGCTCGGCGCCTCACTTGGTTCATCCTCGGTGTCCCCGCTCCGCTCGGCCCCTCCCTGCTGCCACTCGGCCCCTCTACTTGTGCCTGGCCAGTGCTCTGTAGAGGGCGAACGCGAGGAGGGCGGTCACGGCGGCTCCCAGCGTGACCCGCAGACAGAGGGAGGAGGTGCTGAGCTCGGCATCGTTCAGGTGGCTGCAGAGGCGAGAGGAAGACAATCATTACCAAGGGACATTCAGCCCGTCTCGTCCATGCTAGCTGGTCCATCCATTCCCACACAAATGATCTTTCCTCTGGTACCAATCCAATGATCAGAGCCCTCCTCCCAAGCTGGAAATGTCAAAGACCACAGGGCATGACTTTAAGGTGAAGGAGAGGCAAAGTTTAAAGATGTGCAAAGCAATTTCTTATTTACAAGAGGGTGCCTGGAATGCACTGCCAGGGGTGGTTGTGGTGGTTGATGATAGTGGTGTTTAAGAGGCTGTTGGATAAGCACATGAATATGCAGGGAATGGATCACGTGCAGGCAGAGAAGATTAGTTTCCCAGCTGCCTGACGGCGTTGGAGTGAAGGCCAGACTCTGCCAGCCCGCACGGTGCGGAGGCGAGGGAAAGCACGCTAGGTTCACAGGGCGCGGGTTAGAGGAGAGGTGCCAAGACCCACAGGGAAAGCCGCCGAGCCAGGCCACGCTCGGAGGTCCTGGTGGACCGCGGGGCTGGAAGTGGGGCCCACCGAGCCACCACCGCCCGTCCCCCGAAGACCATAGAACAGGAAGATAGAACTACTGTGAACGAGTGATCGATGGACAGCATGGACCTTCAATATCTTTCAATAAATTCAATCAAAAACCCACAGGTGGGGGGGGGGGGGGGTGAACTGGGCATTTTAAATTGCTGCTGAGGTGCAGGGAGTGGTGGAATGTGGGGGAAGTCAAGTCAAGTCAATTTTATTTGTATAGCACATTTAAAAACAACCCACGTTGTGAGAATAACATGGGATGTGTTGAAGGACAGTATAGACACAGTGGGCTGAAGGGCCTGTTTACACGCAGTATATTTTGATCAGTGCACACTGCAGTGAGCTGGGAATGTGGGAGATACTCACGGGAAGGAGGCGACCATGGCCAGGCGGGAGTAGATCGGCGAGCTGGCTGCGGTGTCACTACAGCAGCTGAAGTGGAAGGGAGGTGGCAGGCGGTGTTTGTAGCAGAACTGCAGCGGTGTGATTCCATGTTCCTGCTTCTGCTCCGGCAGGTCTGCCTTCGACGCCACAAAGACACAGGGGATGCGGCTCTCCATGTAGTGTTCCTGCACAAAGGCACAACCCCCGAGATTAGCAGACAGCCCAAGCATAGAGTGCTGCACAGACACAGCAGGTCGGGCAGCATCTGTGGAGGGGAGGGACAGGGGACGTTTCTGGCCGGGATCCTTCTTCAGACTGATCCAGCATCTACAGTTTCTTCATAAGTTATAGGAGCAGAATTAATCCATTCATCCCATCGAGTCTACTCCACCGTTCAATCATGGCTGATCTATCTTTCCCTCTCAATCCCAATCTCCTGCCTTCTCTCCATAACCCCTGACACCCTTACTAATCAAGAACTTGTCAATCTCTGCATTAAAAATATCTGTTGACTTGGCCTCCACCACCATCTGTGGCAATGAATTCCAGATTCACCACCCTCTGACTAAAGGGCGGCACGGTGGCACAGCGGTAGAGTTGCTGCCTTACAGCGAATGCAGCGCCGGAGACTCAGGTTCGATCCTGACTACGGGCGCCGTCTGTACGGAGTTTGTACGTTTACCATATGAATTGGTTGTCAGCTATTAGAATCTTAGGAGTTAATGATAAAGGCCGGAGGTGAAAAGGAGACAAGGGGGTGTCAGGAGTGAAATGTTTTGTATTATCTGATCTGATTGGATAGGATGCAAAGCAAAGCTTTTCACTGTACCTCAGTACGCATGACAATAATAAATCTGAACCTAACCTGGCCTTTTTGGCAAAGCCTGACCCGTTACTTGTAGTTGTCAGACCGCCACTCCCAGCTCACCTTGTAAATGCTGGCGCAGTAGTTGAAGGACTTGGCATCCGTGATATCGTACATCAGACAGGCAACGTCGCAGGTGGCATTGGAGGCTTTGAGAAACTCACTGTCCACATCCACCTCATGCAGCTAAGGCAGAGAGCAACCAGTGAGCATGTAGATAGTGAGGGCGCACCCACACAGCGAGACACAGAGACAGAGATAGACAAAGGAGACACGCACAGGGTCAGTGAATGAGTGAATTCACACGGGGGGAGATGCCACAGGCAGACAGACGGATAAGCACATGCAGGTTGGAACTCTAGGGACCAACATTCTGAGGTCCAGCATGTTTTCAATTTGTAAAAAAAAGGAACTGCAGGTGCTGGTTTATAGCAAAAATGGACACAAAGTGCTGGAGTATCCCAGCACTGGATAGGTCACAAGGGTAGGCACAAAAAGCTGGAGTGACTCAGCGGGTCAGACAGCATCTCTGGAGAAAAGGAATAGGTGACATTTTGGGTCGAGTCCCTTCTTCAGACCACGTGTGTTGGACTAAAGAGTTCTAACCTGAATGAACATCAATTTACAGTGCGTGGTGTACGCGGCAGAAGGAAGTGCTGGAGGACCACAATGCGTAACTCCATATCGGGTAATGGATGAGTAATGTCAAAGCTGCAGGGATCTGTGCTGGGACCTCTCTTGTTTGTGAAATAACTTGTATGTAAATGTAGATGGTGTGGCGGCTCCCAAGGGTCGGGCCAAACCACTACCGACCCCTCGGCACGGGAATGGACCAGTCCGGGGGGGGCGGTCCTTTGCTACTTATACAAGGACGAGGTTTTGGGCGCGAAGTCTTTCCAGCAGACTTGACCGGTCTGATAACTGAGTAATAATAAAACCAAACGTCCCGAAATACCCGGCTTCTCGCCTTTATTTCGGGCCGATTCCGACACGCCACAATGGTTTGGTTAGTAAGTTTGCGGATGACACCAAAATTGGTGGAGATAATGGCATCACTATGGCACAGTGGTAGAGTTACTGCTTTACAGCATCAGGGACCTAGGTTCAATCCGTACGGAGTTTATACGTTTTCCCTATGACTGCATGGGTTTTCTCCAGGTGCTCCGGTTACCTCCCACATTCTAAAGACGTGCAGGTTTGTAGGTTAATTGGCTTCTGTAAATTGCAAATGCGTGTAGGATTGTGCTAGCGCACGGGGTGATTGCTGCTCAGCGCGGACTGCCGATGGGCCTGCTTCTGTGTTAAAGTCTAAAGCAAATTTGTTTAACTTGGCATTGTGTTTGGCGTAGACATTGTGGGCCAAAGGGCATGTTCCTGTGCTGTACTGTTCCATGTTATTCTAAAGTTTGGGGGCGGAGTGGTCTGTACTCACAATTAAATACTTGTCCTGGCTGTTGACTTGCACTGTGTTGATTGTAAAGTCGCAGAGATCTGCACCCATCTCGCTCTGCATCTGAAACAAAGCCCGAGGAGCTGTGAAGCAACAGCATCATTGCAGAGTAAACCCGACCTCATGAAAGTGCAGTCGGAACGGTCAGTTTGAGCACAGGGCAGCACCGTCACATTATTGCACACCTGGTTACCCAGATGCATCTCCTCCTGAACCACAACAGTCCATGTGGATGGCAGGGCACAGATGCAGTGCTAATGAAGTGACACCAGCCCAACGGCAGACAGTGGCGCAGCTGCTGCATTACAGCGCCACAAACCCGATTTTGATCCTGACAATGGGTGCTGTCTGTGTGGAGTTTGTACGTTCTCCGTGTGGGTTTGCTCCAGTTTTCTCCTACATCCAAAAGATGTGTGGGTTTGTAAGTTAACTGGCATCTGTAAATTGCCCCTAATGTGTAGGGAGTGTATGATTGATAGTCGGCATGGACTTGGTGGATCGAAGGACCTGTTTCCATCCTGTATCTTTTAACTATGCTATATCTCATAAGCCCCCCAGTCCTGCCGTATTGCACCCCAGGCCCATTATACCCCATATCCATTACAGCCCTGGTCCATTACCCACCCTGCCCTACACACCCGGCTCATTACACACCCGGCTCATTACACATTCGGCCCATTACACATTTGGCCCATTACAAGCCAGGCCTTTACACACCCTGCCCTGCACATCCGGCTATTACACACCGGCCATTATACACCCAGCCCTGCCCTGCACACCCTGCCCGTTACACACCCGGCCCATTGCACACCCGGCCCATCACACACCGGCCATTATACACCCGGCCCGTTCTACACCCAGCCCTGCACACACAGCCCGTTGCACACCCGGCCCGTTGCACACCCGGCCATTATACACCCAGCTCTGCCCTGCACACCCGGCCATTATACACCCAGCCCTGCACAACCAGCCCGTTGCACACCCGGCTCGTTACACACCCGGCCCGTTACACCTACTTGCAAGTTTCTTCCCAGGAAGGCCTGCAGGAAGGCCGTTTTCCCAGTGCCCTTGGGTCCAATCACTTTGCACAGGAACACGTTTCTCTGCGTCTGACCTTTCTCCAAGTCCAATTTCTTTGTTCGAGTCACTGAAACAAAAGGATTTTCAATAGAGAGTGATTGGCGTTTCCCATGCTTGACAGCAGAGAGCCCGCCATGTGAGAGTCACTGTTACACGGAGGAGAGGGGCCAGGGCTGGTGGGGACAATGTTGTGGGGGCAGGTGGAGGCATGGGAGGGAGATTACTTTTCACTCCCGCCTGAAGTTGGCAACAATCAGCTCCCACGCTGTCACTGAGTGCATCAGAGCGATGTCCCGATGCAACAGGCCATTCAGCCCATCAAGTCTTCCCTGCTAATACTTTATACATTACCTGCAATCTCCTCACTTGAAGATACACACAAAATGCTGGAGTAATTCAGCGGGTCAGGCAGCATCTCAGGAGAGAAGGAATGGTGACATTTCGGGTCGAGACCCTTCTTCAGACTGAAAATCAGTCTGAAGAAGGGTCTCGACACGAAAAGTCACCCATTCCTCTCCAGAGATGCTGCCTGACCAGTTGAGTTACTCCAGCATTTTGTGTCTACCTTCGATTTAAACCAGCATCTGCTGTTCTTTCCTACACATCTCCTCACTTGAAACTTGTACAAAGCAGATTTCTCAAAGGACCCCGAGCCACTCTACAGTGGGAGGGAGTGGTTAGTCACATGGCCCTTTATTTGGTGATTTTCGTGACACCAGCTCTGGAAACTGTCTCTGGGCTAGTGCAGGGTTTACAGGAAGAACTTCACTTTTTCCATTAAAGATGATAAACAGCACTATCAGACTGAGTCTGATGAAGGCCCCAACCCAGAACACTGTCTGTCTACCACTCCCCAAATGATGCCTGCAGGAGACTCGGAACAGTGCAGCACAGGAATAGGTCCTTCAGCCATTTACCGTAAGTGGCATTTACAAGGCATTTAGTTAAGCACATGGATATGCAGGGAATGGAGGGATATGGATCATGTGCAGGCAGAGGAAATTATGTATTTGTGCCAAACGTAATGGCGATAATAATCTCCGCTGCCTGCACATGATCCATATCCCTCCATTCTCTGCATATCCATGTGCCTAGCTAAAGCCCTCCTAAATACCACTTAAACACCGTTATCATGGCTGCCTCCACCACCATCCCTGCAGCACATTCCAGGCACCCACCACCTGTGTCAAAAAATCCCTGCCCCGTACATCTCCGTTAAACCTAGCCCCTCTCACCTTCAAGTTATTGACATTTCCCTATTAGTATTTGACATTTCCACTCTGGGGCAAAGGTTCTGACTGTCTACACTTTCTAAGCCACTCATAATTTTATATACTTCTATCGGGTCTGCCCTCAAACTCCACCGTTACAGAGAAAAAATCCAAAATTATCCTTGTAGCTAATGCTTTGTAGCTTGCAGCTGACCCGCTGAGTTCCTCCAGCACTCTGGGTTTTGCTGAAGCTTCCAGCATCTGCTGTCTGTCTCCACACACAGACTGCCCTTTGTTCTCTCCACTCGCACACCCTCCCCTCATCTGCCCTGGGTTCTGAGTATAATCAGACAGGGCTCCGTCCCTCGACTCTGCATCAGGGCTCCTTGGAGCCTCCTGCAATAGACTCGCTGTTAAGGCGACAAACCTCGTCTCCCATCCCAGTGCAGCTCCCTACCTGTGATGGCTTCAGTTTGTGATTCTTGCTCCATAATGGTGGTGTAGCCCAGGTATCCCAGGTATTCAATGCAGCGGTGAACATCTAGGTAGGCCGTGAACCTGCAGAAGGACAGTGCAGAGCAAAGCAGCACTTGTTCATAATTGCAGCTGGGATTGATAGAACATAAATAATGCAGAGACAGACCCTTCGAACCACTATATCTGTCATGAACAAGATAAACTAATCACCTCTGCCTGCACATGATCTATATTCCTCTATATGCATGCAACTATATGAAAGCCTTTTAAATATCATTATTGCATCATCCCCTGTACCTGTACATTTTACAATAAACAAATTTCTCATCTCTTCTTGCACACAATTTGCAAGAAATGCAACTAACTTCTCCCGCACTGATTGGCACTGTGGGGAAAGACACACGTTTCTACTGTGCAAGTCAGGGCCCCAAAATCATTTCACACAGTGAATTAAGTGTTTTCAAAGTGGGAGTGTGGAAACGTGGCAGTCATTTTTACACTGAGTTCTCACAATCAGTGTTTCGATCATCTGCTTGGTTAGGGTCACTCGTAGCCTGCGAGGAAACTGTGACCTGCATGATGTACAAATTGTAATGTCCACAACCCTGACGTAGGCCTGCCAAAGGACTGGGGAGGGGCAGGGGAAATCAGCTTGCATCTGTGGCATTCGTGATGTATCGCTGGGACCCAGCATAAAATGGCTTAATTACAATCCAGCGGAATATTCCCTGACCAAACAGAGATTGGACAGGGGATATATTAAAGCTATAATCAACAGGATCTTCCCGACCACCGGTGAGAGTCGGGGCCTCGGTTTAATCTGTCCTTTCCTTGGCGTAGACTGGACGTGTTGGTCTGGCTTCTACATTTAAGTCTTTGGGAATGGTGCTGAACCCATAGGCGAGAGTGGAACACCCGAAGCCAGGCCAGGCCTGAGGAAGGCCGGCTCAGCAACCCTCTGTAGTCTGTCATGGACCACAATAGTTCAGGCATGGAACATAGAGCAGTACAACTCAGGAATGGGCCCACAATATGTATGTTGAACATGAAGTTTGGCTGAACTGATCTCATCCGCCTGTAAGTGATCCACATCCCCCCCTTCCCTGCAAATTCATGAGATTATCTAAAAGCTTCTTAAATGCCACTCTCGTATCTGCCTCCACCACCACATCTGGCAGCACGTTCCAGGCCCCCACCACCCAAGACCTGCCCCGCACATCTCTCATTATATTCTCCCGCTCTCACCTTACAGCTGTGCCCTCTAGTGTTGGACATGTCCACCCTGGGAGAAGGTTCTGACTGTCTACCCTATCTACGCCCACCACTCCCTCTTCTCACAACTTGGCTTGGCTCGGCTTTGCACAAGTTGGTAGTCCTCAGTGGTTAATCTCACGGGTTTCACCCAGCTCTCAGACCAGTCAGTGGCCAAATGCAGGCAGTTGCAGAGGAAGACTTACGTCCAGTGGCAGAGGTAGCCATGGAGAGTGACCCAGCCCCTCTCGTCAGTGCACACCGTGTTAAAGGCCTCCGGACCCCAGGGGAAGTACGGGAACACGCTGAACAAGTTCTTCAGCTCAATTGGAGAGAGGACGCCGTCGTTATCCTGGCCACAGAGAAAACATGGATGAGACAGGAACCATCCACGGTGTTGCAACCCCTCCCCTCCCCGGCAAGCTACTTACTGCATCGTACTTCTCGAAGGTACGTTGGAGAAACAGGTAGGTGCGCTGGTTCAGCTCGGTTGTGCAGTCGTAAAGAACTCGTAGCCTGCAAGGAAACAGTGAGCTGGTGACGTACAAGTCACCGTTATGTCCACAACCCTGGCGTAGGCCTGTCAGGAGGCCATCAGATCACCAGGGAGGGGCAGAGGAAAGCAGTTTGCATTTGATGCACTCAGCGGGTGTACAATGGTGCAGCGGTAGAGATGCTGCCTCACAGCGCCAGAGACGCGGGCTCGATCCTTACTACGGAGTACTGTCTGCACGGTGTTTGTATGTTCTCCCAGTGACCACGTGGGTTTTCTCTGGGTTCTCCGGTTTCCTCCCACATGCTAAAGACGTGCAGGAATGTAAGATCATTGGCTTCTGTAAATTGTCCCAAGTATGTACAATTGCGCTAGTGTACGGGGTGATCGCTGGTTGGTGCCGACTTGGTGGAGGGCTGAGAGGCCTGTTTCCACGATGTATCCCCATCCCCTGAAACCCTCCACCACCCCCTCAAACCCTCCCTCCTCAACGACCCCATCACCTGAAACCACCACCCCCTCAAACCCCCTCCCATCCCCTCAAACCCTCTCCCATCTCCTGAAACCCTCTCCCATCCCCTCAAACCCTCTCCCATCTCCTGAAACCCTCTCCCATCCCCTCAAACCCTCTCCCATCCCCTCAAACCCTCTCCCATCCCCTGAAACACCCCCCCATCCCCCTCTCCCTCAGCTGCCATTATTCCGTTGGTACTCACGGTGGATGGAGATAGTCATCGGTCAGCTCCAGATTATCGTCACATCCAAACTTGCGAAGGACGGTCCAGGTGGTCTCGTGCCGACCTCTCTGGACGAACAACATGTTCAAGAACAGGAAACCTGGCAGAGGGAATTCAGAGCAGAGTTTAGCCTCAGAGTTTAGGCTGCATCCACCACGGCAACCGCTCCCAGTAACCCAGACCTTGCCTGGTAATACCGTGCCCGGCAACAGGCCCCGCCCGGTAATCCGGACGCCGCCCGGTAACCGACCCCGCCCGGCAACAGAGACCCCCGCCCGGCAAGTGACCCTGCCCGGCAACAGACCCTGCCCAGTAACCCGCCCGGCAACCGACCCCGCCCAGCAACAGAGACCCCACCCGGTAACCGAGATCCCGCCCGGCAACTGACCTCGCCCGGCAGCCGAGACCCCGCCCGGCAGCCGAGACCACACCCGGCAACCGAGACCACACCCGGCAACCGAGACCACACCCGGCAACGGAGACTGGCACTGGACATCACCGTGGCCGAGAGCGTAACCTTTCACCCTGGGAAGGTTGAACGCCCAGGATGGCTGTTCGCCCATTCTGGGTTTTACTGTGAACTCGCTCACCATTTAAAGTCAGTCCATCATCACGGATTCCATCAGTCGTGTTCTTCCAGACGACTGTTTTAACATCTTCTAAAGCTTGTGCTGAGAGTGGATTCCTGAAACAGTATTTCTGAATGAAAAATAAAGCATTGGGGAGAACAGAGTGAGGTGTGAACACTAGCTGTGGATATGCTACTGACACATGTACTCTCTAATGGTGAGCTTGTCTCAGGCTGGGGAGCTGGTTTCTACCCGCCATGTCTCCCTTACAGTAGCTGGATCCACACACACCCTGATCCAAGACAGACACCGGCAACTGCAGGTGCTGGAGGAATTCAGCGCAACAGGCAGCTTCTGCCGAGAAAAGTACAGCACAAGAGTAACCCCCTTCGGCCCACAACGTCTGTGCTGAACATGATGCCAAGACCAACTCTCCTCTGCCATCATATGATCCACATCTCTCCATTCCCTGCATATCCATGTACCCTATCCAAAAGTCTCTTCCATGCCACTATCGTATCTGCCTCCACCACCCCACCCCCCGCAGCACATTCCAGGCACCCACCACCCTCTCTGTGAAATAAATCTTGCCCCGCACATCTCCCTTGAACTTTTCCCCTCTCACCTTAAAGCTGCACCCTCTAGTCTTTGACATTTCCACCCTCTGCCTGCCTACCCTATCTGTGCCTCCCATAATGTTATCTGTGGATGGAAAGGGCAGACGGCGTTTCAGGTCAAGACCCTTCTTCAGACTGATGAAAACTTCAGATCAGACCAAAGAAGGATCTTGATCCGAGACCTCACCTATCCATGTTCTCCAGCCTGCTCCACTGAGTTACTCCAGCACTTTGTGTCTTATTTTGTAAATCAGCATCTGCAGTTCCTTGGTTCTACTATGGGGATTCCACACTGGCCCCTCCTCCAAAGGAGATAACCCCCACTCTGATTTAAGCACTCCCAATCCATACAAATCCCCCACGATCCAGTTTCTACGGATCACTCTCCTCCCTTTTCAGACACTCTGTTACAACTCAAATTGAAAAGAAGAAATTCTCATCCTACCCTGCCCATTTGCTGGGGTAAAGGAGAAATGCCAGAGCCTAGAGCTTCAGAGAGAAACTTTTGTGTTGAGTTGTGGAAATCATTAGTGAGGGAGGATGAAACCTTTGCACGTCAGACTGGAATGGTGGACAGAGACGGGTTGAAGAAAACACAGGAGCTCCCAGGTTATGAACGCTCAACTTACATTGGACCCATACATATGAGCGAGTGTTCAGGTGACAGATAGATTTGCTGGTTGCTGCGGGTTTGTAGACATCTGATGCAGTGTGGGAACTCGGTTCATGGCAAAATTATTGCATCTTGCAGAGAAATCTAAATGTTTGAGTTTAACGTAGAGAGAGGAAATAAGGCATATGGTATGTTTGTCTTCATTGTTTGGGGAATTAAGTACAAGAGTCAGGAAGTCATGATGCCTCTCTATAGGGCTTTGGTTAGGCCGCATTTGGAGTATTGAGCGCAGTTCTGGTCACCCCATTACCGGAAGGATATGATCTAATTGGACAGCAAGCAAACAAGGCTTTTTACTATATCTTGGGACAGGTGACAATGATAAACCAATACCACAGTAACCTGCATCACAAGCAGAAATAATCACCTGAAAGAAGTTCATCTCCATATCATTGAGGATTCCGTCATTGTCCTGGTCCGAGATGTTGAAGATCCGTGTCAGGGCTTGAACGCACAGAGGCTTCAACTACAATACACATCAGTTCATCAGCCAGGGACAATCAGACACGATCCCAGAAACACAAGCTCAGGCAAAAAGCAGTTAAGGCACTGACGAACAGCAAATTAAACCCACTGGCTTAATGAAGAAAATTAGCAACAGACCTGCACTCGCTAACTGCAAGCAATCTCTCTTGATTGTATGCAAAACAAAGAATTTCACTGTACATAGGTACATATGACAATAAAATATCATCATCATCAAATGGGGTAAACACAGCACAGAGCTGACAGATCAAAACTGGACATACATGAAGAATGTACATGACCATAGTCTGCAACCTGCTGCTCTGGCTGCTCTCTCAACCATTACCATCAGGTCAGGGGGTCCACTCTGGGTTTATGAGTGCTGAAGGGAGAGCGAGGACAGCATCAGACGAGGAAATCAAACTCTGCACAAGCGGGAAGTCTGGGCAAAGATACAGGAGCCCACACTGAGCACTGAATGCAGGGCACCAGATAGGAAGCAGGGGAAGAATTGCTGCTTCATCGGGAAGGAGTGTTTGGGTCCCGGATGGTGAGAGGTGGAAGGATGGGTGTTGCATCTCCCGCTGTTCCACGGGAAGGTGCTGTGGGGGGATGCGGTTGGTGGAGGTGGAAGAATGGACCAGAGTGTTGCAATGGGAATGCTGACATGGAGAGGTTCCACTTACAATATCCTCCTGCTCATTACATTGTCTCCTGGTTGTGCTTGGGAGGGTGTTCATCATGGCCTTAAAACATTAACATGCATGAGATAATATTTTAATAAAATTTAACTGGACTGATGCCTCTGGTAAAGCTAGAAAGGTATCCTCCAGTGCTTCACTGTTTGAAGTTACTTGCTTCTATTTTGTATTTTTGGGTTGCATTTCCTCTGAAAGACAAAACAAGGCTGAATGTTGAAGCAGTGCCCAGTTCCCAGGGCACAGGTTCAGCCTGAGGGCAGTGTGCCAAAAGCAACAATCCCTTACCTGTTTATCCTCCGGGCTGTACAGTGGAGCTGTCGGGTGCAGCACAGCCTTCTGTGCGTAGAAGAACAGCTCGGAAATATTCTTCAGGTTCTTAGCTGAACACTGCCAATACAAAGCAGAACAAGCTGAGACAACGGCAGCATTGCTGGCTTACAGCGCCAGAGACCTGGGTTTGATCCTAACTAGAGGGTGCTATTTGTATGGAGTTTGTACATGCTCCCCGTGACCCACGTGGGTTTCTCTGGATGCTCTGGTTTCCTCTCACATTCCAAAGACATGCAGGTTTGTAGGTTAATTGGCTTTGAAAAAATTGTAAAATTGTCCCTAGTGTGCAGGATAGTGCTGGTGTGCGGGGATCGCTGGTCGGCGCGGACACGGTGGGCCACAGGGCCTGTTTCCATGCTGTATCTCTAAAATAAACTAAAATGAGCTGAAGCAGGCAGTTCTGGACAGGGGAGGATCGAGGCAGACAGAGGTAGACATAGTGAGGGGGAGGATGGCATAGATGGGCAGAAAGGCCACTGTTTTCCCCAGATTCTGTGAATGCTGCTAAGAAGACAAGCGTCAATGTTCTTACACCTCCTACCTCACCATCGTCCAGGGACCTAAGTAGCCCTTCCAAGTGAGGCAAAGATTCACGTGCACCTCTTCTAACCTTGCCCACTGCATTCAGTGCTGCCAATGTGGCCTGCTCTACTGTGATGAGACCAAGCACAGACCAAACTGATTTGCACAGTATCTGCACTCTATGTACAGCAGCCATCCCAAGCTCCTAGTTACGGCCCCTCCCAATTCCCACACCAACCTGCCCATCCTCGATCTTCTCCATTGCCAGGGTGAGGGCCAACACAAACTGGAGGAAGAACACCTCATTTTCCACCTGGGTATTCCCAATTCAACAAAATAGGGAATTGTAGATGTGAAGCCACAATCTATTCCTTTGTGATGGAACTAGTTACTGGAAGTCATAAAAGCCATGAATGTCTGAAGAAGGGTTCCGACCTGAAACATCACTCATTCTTTTTCTTTAGACCTGCTAAGTTACTCCAGCACTTTGTGACTATTACTGGAAGATACTTCTCCCCTTCTCCTGGGGTCTAGTTGATTCTTGAGGCAAGCTCAGAATTAAGCTCCCTGGTGAATTAAGCTCTGGGCAAGACAAGTCTACTCTTTCTCAATGGCCATGCAACCACTCAAAATCTTCTCACGGCAACACCTTGTGGATATGTAGCAGCCTTGCCAGAGACCCCCATATCTTAAAACGGGGATAGAAGCTTTGTCTCACCTCTACACACGTCTCGATTTCAGTGAACTGGTTCATGATGGGAAGGATCATTTCCATGGAGCTGGTTTCCTGCAGGTCAGATTTGTTACCCACCAGGATCACTGGAATTCTAGGAGAAAGGTACGTGGGAAAACAGCAAAAAATAAATAAATAATAACCGCGGCAGCTAGATTGGACAGAAGCATTTCAATACTCTGAACCTGAGCTAATAGGGAGAGATTGGGCAAACTCGGACTTAGATCGCAGGATGCTGAGGGGTAATTATAGAGGTGTGTAACATCATGAGAGGAATCAACAGGGTGAATGCACAGTCTTTTACCCAGAGTTGGGGAATCAAGAACTAGAGGACAGAGGTGTAAGGTGATTTAAAAAATTTGGTAATTTAAAAGATCACTTTCAAACTTTGTTCTTAGAGGGTGCTGTATATATGGAACAAGCTGCCAGAGGAGGTAGTTAAAAAAAGTACAATAACAAGATTTAACAGACATTTGGCCAGAAACATGGATGGGAAAGATTTAGAGAGATATGAGCCCATGAGCAGACAAATGAGATGGCACCTTAGATGGGCATCTTGGTTGGCATGGACAAGTAGGGCTGAAGGGGCTGTTTCTGTGCTGTATGCCTCTATGACTCTGAGCATTTTGGATCCAATGTCATCAACGTAAAGAACAATTTACAGTTAAAAGATGCTAAAATGCTTCACTGCAGTGAAATCAGAATATATTTCACTGTACCATGCTACACGTGACAATAAAATAACCATTGAGATTGAATTGCCCTTATCGAAGATATTAGTGAGGAGATTAAAAGCTAGGTCAAAGGTTTGGGTAATAAGGAAGAAAAGGAAAGATGTGCGGGAGAGGGGACAGGGAAACATCTAGATGACACAGCATATTTCCCACTGCTCCTGTGATCAGGAGATGTGGAGCAGCGGGCAGCGTGGATAGAAGCTGCCCATACTTAGACTGGGACCTACCTGTTCTCTCTTTCACAGCTGCCATTGACCAAAGGAATCCATTTACTCTGGATCTGGAAAAAGGCAACAATAAAATGGTCTGAGACTCTTCACCTAAGATCAAAGTGCGATCGTCTGTCTACTTCTCTCGCCAGCACTCAAATGACTCGACTTCTCCAATTAAAGACATGTCACTTGGGGGTTCTGGAACTGATTCCGGTGACGGCTCGGGAGGTTGAAAGGGATTGCCGGGCACTGTAATGGGGAACAGCAGCACAGTTCTTCATGGAACCCCGGCCTCCACATCAGTGAGAATGTCACCTGTTGTTACTTCACTCTTGCTTGCTGAGTGTGAATGAGTTTCCACGTATCCATGAAGATGGGTCACATTGGGCAAGTTGGGCCGAAGGGCCCGTTTCCATGCTGTATGACTCTTTTTCCTACCTCGCAATAGCAATTGTGCTTCAAAACAACTGTCTGAAGAAGGGTCTTGACCCGAAACGTCACCCATTCCTTCTCTCCTGAGATGCTGCCTGGCCCGCTGAGTTACTCCAACATTTTGTGATACCTTCGATTTGTACCAGCATCTGCAGTTATTTTCTTACACCTTCAAAACAACTGTGCATCATTCACAGTGAAGTACTTTGGATGTCCAGAAAAGGATGTGAGAGGTGCTAGAGAAATGCGTCTTTTCCCCACACACAGCACAGTGACCAGATGATGAACTCATCAACTCATGAACTTAGACAGTATTGTAGACAGTGAAGTAGGTTGTTAGAAATTACAGCGGGATCTTGACAAATGGCGTTTAATTCAGGTAAACGTGAGGTGTGGCATTTTGGGAAGTCAAACCTGGGTAAGGTTTTCACAGTGAATGGTAGGGCCCAGAGGAATGTTGTAGAGCAGAGGGACTGAGGAGTATGTGCACAGCTCCCTGAAAGTGGTGGCACTAGTAGACAGCGGGTTGAAGGCGTCATTTGGCACACTGCCCTTCATCAGCCAGGATCCTGTGCATATGAGTTGGGACAAGGTGCTGCAGTTGTACAAGACAGTGGTGAGGCCAGACGGAATATTGTGTACAGCTCTGGTCACCCGCTAAAGAAAAGACGTCATTCAGCTGGAAAAAGTGCAAAGAAGGTTTATGAGAAGGTTTCAAGGGTCTGAGTTGTAGGGAGAGGTTGAACAGGCAAGGACATTATTATATCTCTGTAGGAGACTGAGGGGTGATTTTATACAGATGGATAAAATCATGAAGGGCATAAATAAGGTGAATGCTCGCACTTTTCCCTCAGGGAATGGGAATCAAACCCCTGAGAGCATAGGTTTAAGGGGAGAGGCAAAAGATTTAAAAGGCACCTGAGGGGCAACATTTTCACACAAGAAGGGTGGTGCATATAGGGACAGAACTGCAGGACAAAATGGTTGAGGCATGTAGAATAACAATGTTGAAAGGACTCTGGACAGGTAGATGGGCTTCTTGGTTTGGTATGGGTGAGTTTGCCCAGTTTCCTTGCAGTATAACACTATGACTCCAACGAAACAAACTAACATTGGCACAGGGAACAGGGCACTGGTTGGAAGTTGCTTTTCCCCCAAGCAGGGCCACATTATCTTTCACATCCACCTGAGTGGGCAGACGGGGGCTGCGATTCAACGTAGAAACTATGAACAGAAGTAGGCCATTCAGCCCTTCATTCTGAACACACTCATAATTGGTCATTCTATCTCTGATATTCAGATTCCCGCCTTCTCCCCATATCCCCTGATGCAGTTTGCATTTGGAAATTTATTTACCTATATTCTTTAATGTATTTAGTGACCCGGGCCTCGATAGCCCACAGGTTCACAACTTCTGAGTGAAGACATTTCTCTTCATCTCAGTCTTACATATATTGCCCTGTATCCTCAGGCTGTGATCGCTTGTTCTAGACATTCCGGGCAGGGGAAATCACCCTCCTTGCATCCATCTCCAAACTCTGTCATCAGTTTGTAAGCTTTAATTAAATTTCCTCCCATTTAGTTTAGTTTAGGTACCGAATGAAAAAAGGCCCTTCGGCCCATTGAGTCCGCACCGACCATTGATCACCCGTAGACTAGTTCTATGTTATCCCACTGTCGCATTCTACACACTGGGGGCAATTTGCCAAAGCCAATTAACCTGCAAACCTACACATCTTTGGAGTGTGGGAGGAAACCGGAGAAAACCCACGTGGTCGCAGGGAGAACATCCAAACTCTGCAGACAGAACCCGTAGTCAGGATCAAACCTGGGTCTCTGGTGCTGTGAAGCAGCGGCTATACCACCACGCTACTGTACCACCCTTGTAAGGTCCAGCGAAAGACCCCTGGTGTCACATCGGAACATTAACCCAAACACTATCTCAGCTCTCTGGAACAAGATTCAAACTTACAGCCCCTCTCAAAAACACGAGCTCTGCACATAAATCTTATAACAGGTGGGAAACACGAGTGCAAGTTAATCCAATGTATTCTGTGAATAGAATTATCGCCAAGGACGGTATGTTCTGGTGAAACAAAACTCCTGTTGCAATAGTCTGCTCATGCAACCACAACAAGGCAGAGCATAAAGTGTGTATCGAGCAGTTTCTAAACACCAAGACACCAGTGGGAGGGAGGGATTGAAGACAGCACAACTGCTCCATCCTGTGGACAAAACCTTGCATCACCTTGAGGTTGGAACAGTGAAGTTAAAGTACAAAGGTTAACAAGGAACTGGTTGAGTTGAACCTCCTCACTGCCAAAGTAATCCTCTCCAGGAACCTGGTGCATGTAGACATTTCTGTACATAACCCAGAGAGAGAAATCGATACAGAGCTGACCAGTGCCAGAGGCTGGTTTGAGTTACAGTGTAAAATAGGCCGCTGCAAAGGATGAACCCAAATCTCTGTTCACAGGCTCCCTCTACACGGATTTTAAAATTAAAATCTAAATACATATCCACACAATCGAGTCGGCAAACAAAGCATTTATCTCAAGTATCCAGGTGCAACTCCGTGGTCTCTTAGGTACGAAATGTTTGACAACTTTCCCACCCCACGGTAAACAGACAAGTGCGCCAAGGCAGCTGCAGCGGATAGCTGTGTAACTCCAAACAAACGTACTAGTCTGCACGCACGTAGGCTCCCAGATCAGGAGGTGCAGCTGTGAGGAAAGGGCAAGCCGTGACCCTGCGAGAAGAGATTCTTGCCCATACGCCCACTTCAAAGACTGCAGCAAATAAGGAATTATTTACTTTTCTTTTTACACCCACAGTAAGTCCTTATCAGTTAGCCTGATAGGGTGGTGGAGACATATTCAACTGTGGTTTTAAAAGGGAAATTATTTCTGGAGGAAGCAAATGAAAATTACTGCTTTGTTCCGTCCACCAAAGAGTTGGCACAGGCACAATGGAGCAAATGACTTCTTGTTGGCCCACACGAGAGGCACATATCCTCACCGCAGCACAGAGGGTGATTGAAAGATGCAGCATGGGAACAGGCCCTTCAACCCACCAAGTCCACACTGGTTCTATATTATCCCACCTTCACATCCACTCCTTACAAACCAGGGGTAATTTACAGAGACCAGTTAACCTATAAACCTGCACATCTTTGGGATGTGGGAGGAAACCGGAACACCCGAAGGAAACCCATGTGGTCACAGGGAGAACGGGCAAACTCCACAGTGAGCACCAGAGGTCAGGATCAAACCCAGATCTCTGGCGCTGTGAGGCAGCAGCTCTACCCACTGCTCCACTGTGCACTTAAATGGAAAAACACTTCCAGAGGCTTACTTGGAAAAAATCACGATCCTTTTCAATAGAACTCTATGTTGCCAAATTGAATATTTTGTTAAACTTTGCTTTAAGAAGGTCACACAGACCATAATGCCACATTTGCTTGTGGGATGGATCGCTCAGTGGCCAAACAATGCTGGTCTGGTTGAAAGTGGGAAAATATGACTGAGCATGCATGTGTTGTTATTCCTGACCATGTCAATGAGGTTGTGCTTTATAAATATATCTGAAAATGTTTTTAAATAATCGAAAAATGTTTGATTTTGTCAAATGCTAATTTTTTTTTTAATTGAACTAATCAGGTTTTTAAAAACGGTAATTCAAGACTATTTCTGATAAAACAAAAACTTGCTTTTGTGATATATTTTCCTTAATGAGTTCAGCCACAAGAGAGTTTCTGGGGAGCCAATGCAGGATACAAGGTGGTACAGTACCTTCTCAATGGTGCTCTCCTGGTTTACATCATACACAACACACACCACGTTTGCCTGAAAAAAGAGAGGAAGAAAACGTTAGCCGACGAGGATCAACAGTAAAGGCTTTACCCAGGGGACAATGCCCATGGAGTGTCACAGCCCTATTGTGGAGGTTGGAGTCGGTCAAGCTGGGTGTAAATAAAGCCTAGAGACTCTGACAGGATATACTCTGAGGTTCTGGAGAATACGAAGAGATCAGTTTGAAATATCTGATTCTGTGGGAACATGACAAGCTGATTTCCATTAGAATCATTCCCCTAGTGAGGGAAGTCTAGAACAGGGAATCCACACCCAGTCTAGAGTCAGAACGCACAGAAACAGGCCCTTCGGCCCAACTTGTCCATGTCAACCAAGCTTGTCTCACCTATGTGCACCTGGTCCAAATCCCTCCAAACTTTTCTATCCATGTACCTGTCCAAGTGTATTTTAACTGTTATAACTGTACCTGCTTCTATCATTTCCTCTCAGCTTGTTCCATATCCGCACCATTCTGTGTGTAAAAGCTGCTCCTCGGATCTCATTTTAATTCTTCCCCCCTCACCTTAAACCAGTGCTCTCTAGTTTTAGACTCCCCTACCCTGGGGAATAGACTGTAACTGTTCACGTCATCTATGCTCCTCATTATTTTATAAATCTCTATAAAGTCACCTCTCAGCCTCCTAGGTTCTGGGATAAATAGACCCAGCCTATCCAGGGTCCTCAGAACATAAACTTCCCCAGGATCCAGTAACTGAATAAAGAAGGGTCCCGACCTGAAATGTTGACTCCCATTCCCTTCCACGGATGCTGCCTGACTTGCTGAGTTCTTCCACTAGTTTGTTTTTTACTTCCCCATGCAATTAATCTTTGAGTATCTGAGGGGATCCAATTGTCTGAACTTGTTGGCTGATCAGGGTCTCTGGGCCTACAGCCCTGAACCTCACACAGTGGCCTCCTTCAAGAGCCCGTCTTTGTGGGTGTTGGCTGGTGGAGGCACAAAGGACTTCATCGACGTCAACAGAGGCTGGGGAACTGATGTGAATTAACAGGCCATCATTCACCACCTGTCAGAGGTGACCATAGCAACGAGGAACAACGCAAGGTCCTCTATTCACTGGCTTTCAGCCAAAAAACAATTCCACCCTTTGCCTCAATACAAGTGCGCTTCTAAAGAATTCAGCAGGGCAGCCCAGAGCGGCAATATGTGGCTCTGCCCCTGACCGGGGAGCACCGTACCTGGTTAATCTCATCCTGCAGCTCGTCCTCTGTCTGCTCCGATGCTGCAAACAAATGAACACACTGTTACCCACTTACACCAACACTGCTCAAATCTGCAACATGAACATCACTGGGCTACACAAGAACATACAAATGACAGTAGTGTAGATCAGTTTATTGTCATGTATATGATTATACATGATATTATTTAGCCATCTTTAGACATGATAAAGGGAATGTTTAGTGCAACATAAAGTCCAGTAGAGTCCGATTAAAGATCGTCTGAGGGTCTCCATTGAAGTCTGTTGGTCACCAATGAAGGCCACTCAGCCCCTCAAGGCTGCCCTGACATTCAATGTGATCATGGCTGATCTGTCTCAGGCTTCATCTTCTATGCCAGTTCTCTTTAACACACAATTCCCTGCTTTCAAAAATGTATTAACCTGCTCTTTAAATACTCCAACATCCACAACCCTCTGGTGCAGGGAATTCCAAGATTCATCAGTCTCTGTCACACGTGGCAGGGCGGCACAATAGAGCCACTGCTTCATAGCGCCAGTGACCGGTTTCGATCCCGACCTTGGCCGCTGTCTTTGTGGAGTTTGCACATTTGCTCTGCAACCGCGTGGGTTTCCTCCGGGTGCTCTGATTTCCTGACGCATCCCAAAGACATGCAGGATTGTAGATTAATTGGCCTCTGTAAATCGCTTCTAGCGTGCAGGGAGTGGATGAGAAAGTGGGATAACATAGAACTAGTGTGGACGGGTGATCAATGGTCGGCATGGACTCAGTGGGTAAAATTGCCCGTTTCAATGCTGCATCTTTCAAACAAAGTTCCTACAATCTCAGTTTTACATGAGTAGCTCCAAATCTTTTAACACGCAAGCACCACTCAGCGTTCTCAGTCAGGTAACAGATCGACTGTTCTCTCCCCATGATCCACACAGGCCTCAGCTTGTGCCAACCTAGCCGATTTCTGCTGAGGCCGAGGTCAGGGTGCTTCAAGCGTCAGTTTTAAAGAGTGCACGTCTGGAGCAGTCTGACGTCACACACCAGACTGGCGACTTGCCGAGGCATTCCCTGAGCTGCAACCTGTTGCACAGCGGGAGAACATGACAACTAATCTATACATGACAAGCAGCCGCAGGTGATAATGAACAGATCAGCCATTTCAATGTTAATTAAGGGATAAATATTGTCCAAATCACCAAGGGAAACACCTCTCCTCGTCTGCAAATCCTCTGTGAGGGATCTTTTCTGTCCACCTGTAAAAGCAGGCACAGACTCTGCTCAACATCTCATGCAAAGACACTGTCTAACAGCAGAGTGCTCGTTCAGTACTGTTCCCTGGGGTCAGCCTCGAGCATTATTTGTCATGGGAGAGTCTAGGAGCAGAGGGCATAGCCTCAGAGTAAAAGATGAGGAGGAATTTCCTTAGTCAGAAGGTTGTGAATCTGTGGAATTCATTGTCAGACGGTTATGGAGGCCAAGTCAAACTGCGGAGCATCCTGGACAATACCCCTCACCCCCTCCATGATACACTGGTCAACGAGTACCTTCTTCAACAGACTGGTTCCACCAAGATGCAGGACAGAACGCCACAGGAGATCCTTCTTCCCTGTGGCTATCAAACTGTACAACTCCTCCCCCTTCTGTCGTGGGGCAGACTCTCCTGAGAATAACTCTCCTTCCTCCCCCCCTCCCTCCCCAATGTTTGCACATCCCCAATCCTTTCCACTCGTCACTTTAATTTCATGTATTTTGTGTTTTTATGACTGTTGGCAGATCAATTTCCCTCATGGGATAAATAAACTTCTATTGTATCGTATTGAATGGTGGAGTAGACTTGATGGGCCGAATGGCCTAATTCTGTTCCTAGAACTTATGAACATATATGCACGAGAAATGCACCAAAACAAAGACATTCGTATGTGTCGTCACTTCACAGGCAACAGCAACAATAAATGATCAGTTATTCCAAATAAATTGGACCAAAATCCAAAGTAATTGCAATTGCACTTCAATCTCCAAACTGGAGCGGAAACCCTTCATCTTCAGAGGCAGAGACAACAGTGCTAATACTTAAATAGTAAATGCAGCAGGAAAGGCAGCAAACCGAGATACATTTCCCGGGCGAGGTGAGCGACAGATCCTTTACCTGAGTAGTCAATGATGTGAGTGGGAATCCTCTCCGGAGTGACGTCTCCAGGGATGGTGATCTCCTCAGCACGTGCCGGCACCTAACGAACAGATCATGAATGTGTCAGTGAGAATCAACCAGCCTCTAACCCTCACCCTCTCTCTCTCTCTCTCTCCACTTTCCACAGTTGTCTGATCCTGCACCAGTACTGTTTTCTTCATTTGTTCACTTTCGCCATGTCCAGCTCTGATTCTCCACTCCTCCATCTCCATGGCAGGGGAGAACTTAGTGACCGACATGCCAGATTCCCAGTTATCATTCCTCACTCACCACATTCAAAACATCACTGAAGTCTCACCTGTTCAGCACTGCCTTCAATCACTGACCGTCACCTCACCTTCTGTCTCCTTTTTCTGTTCGTTTACTTATTTATCTATTTATTTTCTTCTCTATGTTCTAGTAATCCCTGTAAAGCGTCTTTGAGTGTTTGAAAAGCGCTATATAAATGTAATGCATTATTATTATTATTATTATTATTATCATCTCTACCCTACTACCCTGCTTCAAATAAGGTCCATTCTACCTCCCCAGTTTCTCCATTGTACGAGCGCCTTCAATATATCAGTACGATACATGTTTTCTCTTTCTCTCTTCCTTCAGCCTTCTGAGGTACTGCGCACTTTGCAACTCCCCAGTTCACTCCTCCATCTCTGCCAACACCCATTCTGCTGCTTGGCATTTTCCCAAGCAAACAACCGCAGGAAAGGCAGTGCTTGCCCTTTTACTAACTCCCATCCTAACTATCCAGGGACTCAAACAGTCCTTACAAAAAAATCCTATATCCTTGCACTTCTTCCCATTTAGTGTACGATGAGGTCTCATATGCCTTGGGGAAACCAAGCAGGGGTTGGTTGACCACTTTGTCCAGCCTGCAAGAGTAACCCCAATCTTCCAGCTACCTGCTCTTTGAATTCTTCACCCCACCCCACTCCACTCTGAGCCTCTGTTTTGGCTTTCACATTATTCCAACGAAGCTCAATGTCAGCTTCAGGAACAGCATCTCGGCATTATAGCCATCTGCAACCCTCAGGGTTCAACAGCAAAGTCAGCCATTATAGATCATCAGTTTTTCCGTATTCCGATGAAAGGTCACCGCTCTGTAATATTATCTTTATTTTTCTCACTCTGTAGATCTGGGTTCGATCCTGACCTTGGGTCCTGTCTGTATGGAGTTTGCAATTTCTCCCTGTGACCACGTGGATTTCCTCCGGGTCCTCCCACATTCAAAGGACGTGCGGGTTTGTAGTTTAATTGGCCTCTGTAAATTGCCCCTACTGTGTTGGAAGTGGATGCAAAAGTGGGGTCACATAGAAATAGTATGAACGAGTGATCAACGGTTGGCGTGGACTCTGTGTATCTCTAAACCTAAACAAAAAACTAAACGCTGCCTGATCTGCTGTGTATTTTCATCATTGTATTTCAATGCAACAAGATTTTGTATTCCTCAGTTCCTGCACTTCTTTAGTTGTTTCTTCGTTCTCTAATCTGTCTATTTACTTCTCCCCAAGACGGATCAGCTGTGATGAACAAGCCTTCACCACCCTCTCTTGTCGCATGCAGTCTCTCTTGGTCTCCACCCCTCTGCTTCCTCTGCAATTTAAAACACATTTGATTTCTAATTCTTCCCAGTTCTGATGAAAGGTTATTGACCTAATACATTAACTCTGTTTCTGTCTTTAGAGATGCGGCGCGGAAACAGGCCCCTCAGCCCACCGAGTCTGTGCTGACCAGCGATCACCCTGTACACTAGCATGAAACCTACACACTAGGGATAATTTACAATTTTACCGAAGCCAATTAACCTACAAACCTGTACGTCTTTGGAGCGTGGGAGGAAACTGGAGCACCCAGAAAAAACCCACGCAGTCACAGGGAGAATGTATAAACTCCGTACAGACAGCATCTGTAGTCAGGTTACTGACACTGCAAGGCAGCAACTCTACCGCTGCCTCACTGTGCCTCTCTCTGTGGGCCGAGGGGCCTGTTTCTGCGCTGTATCTCTAAAGTCTAAAGACCGAAAAAGAATTAATGTATCAGGCCAATAACCTTTCATCAGTGCTGACCAACTGAATATTTCCAACATATTCTGTTTACAGACGGCAGATGCTGGAATCTTGCGAGGCACACAGAGTTCTGGAACTAAGGGATACAAAATATTCTGTTTGTATCTCTAAATGAGGTCAGTGATCAAGCTTACTGCATGATCCAACAGGAGACTGACCTTTGGTCTGGTAAAAAGGTGTTGGAAATTGCTGATACATCACAGCTTGCTCTCAGGTATCAATACCTCCCTGTTTTGGGGCCAGAATGAAGATATCACACTGGACAGGGTCACAGATCAATCCAAGATAAATCAGCTTACTTCTAAACAGTAAGGTCCAACGTAGTATTTGCTGGCCTCGTAGCCTGCTGCACCAGCACTTTTCTGTGTTGCTGCTGGCTCTCCTCCATGCCCAGCACAGCTTCAGTCACTGAATGAGTGACTGGGGAGGAGCCATGAAGGGACATTTTACACATTGACAGGAGAAAGAATGTTCCACACCCAGAGAGCTGCAGCCTGAATCAAAAGATCAGGTAAACTGTGACAGTTTTACTCTCGCGTGCCAAAATAAATAAGTGCAGAATCCACAGGGCCACACATCAGGCAAATATCTTACAAAACTTACTCACCAGCCAAGTTACTCTGGGAGGGAAAGTAACCCAGCAATATGAGCAATCGCATGTTCACAACTGAACAGTTCTGGGGGACTTAATTCTACGTAACACAGGGAATCAGACAAGCTGCCTGATTGAATGAGTTCTTCCAGCAGTTTGTGTCTTTTTTTAAATAAACCAGTATCTTCAGTTCCTTGCATCTACAATATCCAGTCAAGGTCTCTGAATGTTCTGACGACATCTACTCTTATTGGGGTACACCTTGTGGTACCCTAGTCCTGTGACAGCTGCCTCCAAGGTCTTCCCAACTTTGAGAAGCTGGTGGGGAATGGTAAGTACAGGGTGATGTACCAGAGATCAGCCACCGTCTGAGGGAGACATAACCAGACCCTCGGGGAGGGGGAATGTCCCACTGCATTTGCTGCTCTCCAATCCACACTCACCTGCTCAGGAAACTCCTCACTGACCAAGGACATGATCAGTGACGTTTTGCCAACTTTAGCTGTGGATACAGAAAAGAAAAGCATTAATTGCTGAACCCAAAGAAAGAGCATTATCGTCAGCACAGTTTATCCTCTCACAAGAAGCACTTCAGTTTAGTCGGATCTGTTTTGGTTACTCTGTACATTGAACAACTTCTCTTCCAACTCAACTCACTTGTTCCAAATCAAAGACGTAGCTAAGAGAGAGCTAACATTGGCCCCGGATACACCCATTACAGTGGGGTATGTGGAGCCGCTTCGGTCCCACTCTGGTCGTTCTCTCAACCCTTCCTTCAGTACATTGATAATTGTTACGGTGTTGCTTTCTGCTGTCATACAGAACGCAAACATTTCATGGTGCACCTCTGCCTCCTCCCTTCCTCCATCTCTGTCCGTGTCTCAGGAGATAATTGAGATACAAACATTCGTTCTGACCTCCGGACTCCCACGGCTTTTTCAACTATGCTGCCTTCCATCCTGCCCCATAGAACAGAACAGCACAGGAACAGGTTGTGATCCATATCCCTTCATACCCGGACAACCCTGCCTTTCCCAAGAAGTCCATTCCATTCTCCCTGTTCCTCCATCCCTGTCACATCTACACCAACCACAAGATATTCTACACCAGTGCTTCTGAAATAGTTTCCATTTTCATGAAATGTGGATTCCCCTCGGATAGAAGGTGATAGGGTCACCTAGATGATAAATGATTGGTCAAGTCATCTGCTGGTAACCTTCAAAAAAAAAAAAAAAAAAAAAAAAAAGAGAGAGAGAGAGACAAAGAGAGACAGACAGAGAGAGACACAGAGAGACACAGAGAGAGACAGAGAGAGACAGAGAGAGACAGAGAGAGACAGAGAAAGGCATGTTGGTAGGTAGGAAGTGCCCTTCTGGTCAGGCCCTGCTAGGACAGAGAAAGTTGACAATATTACAGATATTGACCTGAAGCAGAAATAGCTAATATTGATACAGTGAAGGCAAGTTCCTTTGAATTGCTGAACTTGACATTGAGTCCAGAAGAGATTGGTTCACCGGAATGTTGCCTGAATTGGAGTCTATTAGCTATAAGGAGAGATTGGATAAACTTGGATTGTTTTCTTTAGACAGTCAGAGGAGACCTTTTAGTTTTAGTTTAGTTTAGTTTTAGAGATACAGTGCGGAGACAGGACCTTCGGCCCACCGCGTCCGCGCTGACACCTCCATCCTCGCCCGTCCCTCTAGTTCCTCCCTCTTACCTCTCTCCCCTCATTCCATACGGCCCTCTCACTTCCCTCCTGTACCTGGCCCTGAAATTATCCTTCTCATTCCCTCTCCTTTCTTCCTTCACTCCTTCCTACTTTCCCCATCAATCTTTTCTCCCTACTTCCCTCCCTCTCTCACCTCCCGCCTACTCCCCAATCCCCTTTCCTTCCCACTTAGTCCCCCTCCTTCCCCCCTACTCAGCCCCCTCTCATCTTCCTCCCCTCAGCCCCCTGCGCTCTCCCTCTCCCCCTTCAAACTTAGTCCCTCTTCTTCCCCCCTTGCTCAGTTACCTTTCATCGTCCTCTCCTGTCTCCCCCTCCTCCTATCCCCCTCCCTTTCCCTTCTCTCTCCCTCTCCTCCCTCTCTTCAGTCTCCTCTCCACGTTCTTCTTCAATCCCCTTTCCCAGTCCCTCAGACTTCCCTCCACTCCCTTCTTCTCACTTTCTCACTCTCTCTCTCTCTCTCTCTGCCTCTCCCTGAACTTGCCTCCGCCAGTATCACCTCCCCCTCCACTCTCCCTCACTCACGTTCTCCCACCAGCAATATCCTCACGTTGCCCTTCATGTTGGCGCCGCTTTCACCCAGCGCCAGGACACGCTGCTCCTGGGGCGAGAGATCAACCGCCGGCCCAGTCGGCAACTTCCGGAGAGCCGAAGTCGGCTCGGCCACTTCCGTCACCAGTCGGCTGTCCGGAGCGGCCGAGCTCAGCCGGACTCGGCAACTTCCGGAGAGCCGAAGGCAGCTCGGCCACTTCCGTCACCAGTCGACTGTGTCCGGAGCGACCGAACTCAGCCGTATTCGGCAACATCCGGAGAGCCGAAGGCAGCTCGGCCACTTCCGTCACCGGTCGGCTGTGTCCGGAGCGGCCGAGCTCAGCCGTACTCGGCAACTTCCGGAGAGGTTGACATAGGGACACTAGAAACATCAGCTGTTCCTCTCCCCACAGGTGTCGCCCGACCTGCTGGGGTATCGTTTCTTGTTTGAAACTTCCAGAGCCCTTGGTTCAGTTTTTTTTCCGTATCAGTTTATAATCTTTGTTGTATAGTCATTAGTTTCGAGATACAGCAAGGAAGCAGGCCCTTCGGCCCATCCACACTGCACCAGCCCTCAGTTACACATTCACACTAGTTTGATGTTATCCCACTCTCATTCACTGCCAACACACAAGGGACAGCGTATAAAGGTCCAATTAACCTCCAAATCCCCACATCTTTGGGATGTGGGAGGAAACCGGAGTAACCAAGAGGATACCCACGCTGTCACAGGGAGAATGTGCAAAATCCATGGTCAGGATCGAACTTGGGTCTCTGGCGCTGTGAGTCAGCAGCTCTATCCACTGCCCCGCCATGTTGCCCCATGAGAATTCAATGAAGGCTCCACATTAAGGGAACACGAAACAGCACAGAATGGGAACAGGTTCTTTGGTCTACCATGTCTCTGCTAACCATGATGCTAAATTAAACTATTCTCAACAACCTGCACATGATCTCTCTCTCTCCCTCTCTCCCTATTCCCTAAATAAAGTGTTGAAGGAACTCAATGAGTCAGGCAGTATCTGTGAAGGGAAACTGATTTAAAGTCTAGCTAACAGCCACATAAACACAAACTCATGACGCTTCATATTTTCTCCATTGAACATTCACTGATTAGTTTATTGCAGATAATTTATTTCATCAAAATAAGCAGAAAACTAAAATTACTGTGATTTAATTACAATGAATCTTAAAAGGAAACTGATTTAGAGATATTTCATATAAATATATCTTATTTTGATTTCATCAAATTGGCATTTAATTAAAGACCACAACATTTAATTCCTTCTTCAGTCATTGTAACAGGCTGTTCATTTGACATTCCACGGAGCACCCTTTATCCCTCCTTTCACAAGTGCTTTCCAGTTTCCATCGCTTTTCCGGGTATCCATAACATCCTTGCCAAGTGCATCTGTCCCTCAGGAATGGTCCAATTGTGGGTTTGCTAATGGTCAGGTGTTTTTTAAGCGCAGTAAAGTTCCACTGGACGTGGGGATGCTGTGAACAAAAATTTCACTGTCACGGGCTGGAAGATGCTGCACAAGAGATAGAAGCTGAAAGGGTACAAAGTGCTGGAGTAACTCAGTGGGTCAGGCATTACCTATCCATATTCCCCAGAGATGCTGCCTGACCCACTCAGTTACTCCAGCACTTTGTGTCTTTTTTTGTAAACCAGCAATCTGTAGTTCCTTGTATCGACAGAGAGAAGCTGAATAGTTTCAACTTGGGTCAGTGGTTGAAACATTTGAACAAAGAAACATCTTTCAGATTTTTGGGTGGCAATTTGTGTTGTTTGTTGCATATTATTGCATCATTGTACACGTTAACTACATAAAAATCTGTTTACATAATGCATTATTTGGTAAATGAAATTGTTGTTTAATTGGAAAAATAACTAATGATATTAAAATTTCAGAAGTTTTGTTCAAATGCAAATGCAAAGCTAGCCTAACATCTGGTGAGCTCCTCACAGATTTTACACACTGATTTAACCAGCAGAGGGGCAGTGACGGGTGCAGTTACTCTACCATTTCACCAGCTCTGCTCCAACAATGTCGTGGACGTGGTACTGGATCCCCAGCTTCACCGCGTTCGTTACTTTCCGAATTTCCAGCTCCGACTGTAACACTTCATTGTACTTGGATTTCCGGATCATCCCAAGGACAGTCTTACGACCTGCGATGTGCAACCAGAGGGGTTGTGCTTTAAACGATAGACAACTAACAATGGCCAGGAGCAACTCACCAAACCCCTACCCCGACCACCCTCTATCTCCCTCTCACATTTTCTCCTCCTTCTCTCCCTCATCCCCTCTTCCCCCTTCCTCTGCCTCCTTTCTTACTCACCCCTCTCCCTTCCACAGATGCTGACTGACCCACTGAGTTACTCCAGTGCTTGGTGGGTTTTTTTCGGTCTCTCGTGTGCTGTGATGGGGAGTACCTTTCACAAAGTATTTCACAAATCGGCCAGCGCCCGGAATAGCAAGCCACCAGCTCCCCACATCACGCACCGTCAGTACACCAGCATTCACCAGCTGCCTGTGGAGGACAACCAGAATACTGAAGTTAGAAAATAGAAGTAACTAACTTAATTTACTGGACGCCAAAGTGAAGAGTATGAACAGAGAACTGTAGGCCAGTTCAATAGTGGAAAACAGAGACGCGTAGGCTGTGTATATAGTTTTTGGACCACCACACACTGTGCGCAAAATGACATCCTACAGTCCCAGCTGACTAAGTTGTTGGAGCGTGTGTGAAGAAGGAGAAAGCAGGATCAGAAATATATGGTCAGAGAACAGCTTCTTCCCCTCTGTTATCAGCCTTCTGAATAATCCTTCCATAAGATAGGGTACTTCATTGTGGACATTGGAATTTTTATCTGGATTGGTAACACTAAAAAGTGGAGAAACTATATTCTGCTAAAAAAGACAGAATGCTGGAGTAACTCAATGGATCACTAGACAATAGGTGCTGGAGAAGGCCATTTGGCCCTTCGAGCCAGCAACACCATTCAATGTGATCATGGCTGATCATTCTCAATCAGTACTCCGTTCCTGCCTTCTCCCCATATCCCCTGACTCCGCTATCCTTAAGAGCTCTATATAGCTCTCTCTTGAAAATACTCAGAGAATTGACCTTCACCGCCTTCTGAGGCAGAGAATTCCACAGATTTACAACTCTGACTGAAAAAGTTTTTCCTCATCTCCGTTCTAAATGGCCTACGTTCTTAATCTGTGGCCCCTGGTTCTGGACTCCCCCAACATTGGGAATATGTTTCCTGCCTCTAATGTGTCCAACCCCTTAATAATTTTATATGTTTCAATAAGTTCCCCTCTCATCCTTCTAAATTCCAGTGTATACAAGCCTAATCGATCCAGTCAGGTAGTCAACATGGATAGGCGACGGGGTTTCAGGTCTGGACCCTGCCTCAGACTCATATTCTGCACCCTGATATGTTTCTCTTCCTGTTGTACATGTTTGGTTTGATTGTAATCATGTATAGTATTATTGCAAGCAGAGTGGCGCAGCAGTAGAGTCGCTGCCACACACCAGCCGGAGACCTGGGTTCGATCCTGACTACCGGTGGTGTCAGTGTGTGGAGTTTGCATGTTTTCCCTGCGACGATGTGGGTTTCTTTTAGATGCTCCGGTTTCCTCCCACATTCCAAAGACGTGCAGGTTTGTTACTTAATTGGCTTCTATAAACTGCCCCCAGTGTGTAGGATGCGAACTGGGATAACATAGAACTAATGTACGGATGATCGATGGTCAGTGCGGGCCCAGTGGGCCAAAGCGCCTGCTTCCACCCTGCATCTCTAAACCGCACTAAACTAATCTCATTTGGTTGGATGACTCGCAAACAAAAGCTTCTCACTGTCCTAGTGCATCAGTCACTGAAAGGAAGCATGCAGTCCTTGGGACAACAGGCATTGAAGAAAGCCAATGGAATGTTGGCCTTCATAACAAGAGGAGTTGAGTATAGGAGCAAAAAGGTCCTTCTGCAGTTGTACAGGGCCCTAGTGAGACCGCACCTGGAGTACTGTGTGCAGTTTTGGTCTCCAAATTTGAGGAAGGATATTCTTGCTATTGAGGGCGTGCAGCGTAGGTTTACTAGGTTAATTCCCGGAATGGCGGGACTGTCATATGTTGAAAGACTGGAGCGACTAGGCTTGTATACACTGGAATTTAGAAGGATGAGAGGAGATCTTATTGAAATGTATAAGATTATTAAGGGGTTGGACACCTTAGAGGCAGGAAACATGTTCCCAATGTTGGGGGAGTCCAGAACAAGGGGCCACAGTTTAAGAATAAGGGGTAGGCCATTTAGAACTGAGATGAGGAAAAACGTTTTCAGTCAGAGAGTTGTGAATCTGTGGAATTCTCTGCCTCAGAAGGCAGTGGAGGCCAATTCTCTGAATGCATTCAAGAGAGAGCTAGATAGAGCTCTTAAGGATAGCAGAGTCAGGGGGTATGGGGAGAAGGCAGGAACGGGGTCCTGATTGAGAATGATCAGCCATGATCACATTGAATGGCGGTGCTGGCTCGAAGGGCCGAATGGCCTCCTCCTGCACCTATTGTCTATTGTACCTTGGTACGCGTGACAATAATAAACTTCATTTCACTTTTAAATTCCACCAATTTTATTTGCTCATGGAAAGTGGCTTTTCCTCCTGTGAGACGCACTTTGGGAAGTCCCGAGATCGTGCAACCTCTACAGAAATCTACAGGAGGCAGAAATTAAGCCAAGTGAATTGTTTTCCTTTGGTTATTGGAGATGCTCTGGTTTGTCTTTCTGCCTCCTGTCACCTGGGGTCAAGGTACTTCAGTGCTGCATTGCCTCGCATTTCGGTGCTGCAGCACCTTGCATTTTTTGGGGCACTCACGTTATTTCTTGGTCCCGAAAGGAAAACTCCTTGAGCATTTGCTCCTCAGAGAAGCCCATGTCCATGCAGGCACTGAGCACCGTCTGCAGAAACCTCTGCACCGTCTCTGCAGTCTCGCTCGCCGCTGTCACTGCCAGAACTTTACTCTTGTAGTCCTCACTGAACACGACCCCAAACACGTCCGTGTCAAACCCAAACTGGAAAATTCGAACGGCTCCCATGTCCTTCATCTCATTCTGACCAAGAGAGTGAAGACAACAGACTTTCAATTCATTCATTTTACAAACAAACCCCAAAATACAGGCAGATGCCTTTCCAAAACACATCATGCAAGGTGTTACTTAAGACAATCAACCCATGGCAAAATATGCAGGAATGGGGCTTGCTCCCGAGAGATGATAACCTTATTTTATAATAACGGATAATTAAACATAAAGTAGGACAGAGAAGGAGCTTCAGATACTGGAATCTTGAAGAAACACAAAGTGCTGGAGGAACTCAGCAGGTAGGCAGCATCTGTAGAGGGAGTGGACTTTTCAGGTCTGGAACCTTCTTCAGACTTTCGTAGTGTCCCGACTCGAAACATCATCTGTTCATTCCCTCCATTGATGCAGCCTGACCCGCTGAGTTCCTCCAGCACGTTGTGCTTTACTCAAGTAATGCAATTAACAATATTATTCACGGGTGAGGCATTTTTTTCATCTGCTCCTTGCACACTTGGGCAGTTTTTTGAGGCCTCTGGGCAATTTATCACCTGCACCTCCAACATTGTCTTCTGCATTTGGTGCTCCCGATGTGGCCTCCTCTTCAATCAGTGAGACCAAGCACAGACTGGCCAACCGCTTTGCACAGCACCTGGACTGTCTGCAATGGCCACCCGGAAATCACCATCAAAGCCATTTCATAGAGTCATAGAGTGATACAGTGTGGAAACAGGCTCTTCGGCCCAACGCCCACACTGGCCAACATGTCCCAGCTATACTAATTCCACATGTCAACATTTGGTCCATATCCTTCCAAACCTGTCTTATCCATGTACCTGTCTAAATGCTTTTTAAATGTTGGGATAGTCCTTGCCTCAACTACCTCCTCTGACAGCTTGTTCCATACATCCAACACCCTTTGATGTGAAAAGGTTACCCCTCAGATTCCTATTAAATCTTTTCCCCTTCACCTTAAACCTATGTCCTCTGGTCCTCGATTCACCTACTCTGGGCAAGAGACTCTGTGCATCAACCCGACCTATTCTTCTCATGATCTTATACACCTCTTTAAGATCACTCCTCATCCTCCTGCGCTTCAAGGAATAGTCCTAGCCTCACCTGTTGCTGCCTGTCCTGCTGAGTTACTCCAGCATTTTGTGTCTATCTTCAGTATAAACCAGCATCTGCAGTTCCTTCCAACACATTGCTTCAGAGGCCCGACTTACCAGCTGCCGATCGACCGTGGTTTTGTCTTTAACAATGCTGTAAAGTTGATGCTTCAGAACAATGGGCGGTAGGGAATCATCAAATAACTTCCGAGGAAACAAGGATGCCAGCAAAATCAGCGCAGCTTTAGTATCGTTTGGCAAACCTGCAAAATCGCAAAGTTAAAGAATTCCCATGCTTTGGCCCTTTACAAAAACATTTAAAATATATTTAAAAATGTCACTGAAACAATCTCACTGGAAGCCGATATACTGTTTAGAAAGACCCGCAAAATATTAAGCGTTTTCTTTTGACTGCCATAAACTCTACAAACGTTTCACAAAACTCGACTTTCTATCAATAGTTTATGGACTGATGGCTCCATCCCCATCGGATAGACATAAAAACCGGCGTGACTCAGCAGGACAGGCAGGATCTCTGGAGAGAAAGAATGGGTGACGTTTCGGGTCGAGAGCCTTCTTCAGATTGAGTTTGTATGTTCTCCCCGTGACCTGTTTGGGTATTCTCCAAGATCTTTGGTTTCCTCTGACACTCCAAAGATGTACAGGTATGTAGGTTAATTGGCCTGATAAATGTAAAAATTGTCCCTAGTGTGTGTAGGATAATGTTAATATGCGGGGATCGCTGGTCGGTGCAGACCCAGTGGGCCGAAAGAGCCTATTTCCGCGCTGTATCTCTAAACTAAATTAAAAATAAGGATCCACTGTTCCTTCTCTCCAGAGATGCTGCCTGTCCCACTGAGTTATTCCAGCATTTTGTGTCTACCTTCGATTTAAACCAGCATCTGCAGTTCTTTCCTACACAATGAAATTAAAAGAGTAGATTTTTTCAAATTAACATGGTTACCTTCATAATTTTCTGTTTCTTTTTTTTCCAATGAATTAAATGCATCTACGATCCCAGATTTACGCCTTTTAACCTGCCGGAATATGTCTGGTATAAGGTTTCTCTTTCGGTTCATTGCTGAAATAAAAAAAACAAGTGGCAATTGAGAAACCACAATGTCACCTTACCTTATCCATAGCCGATTCAAAACTTTACATCACCCTCTCCCTTGGTGCAGCAGGGCAGTTGATAGGTAATTATATGCCCATGTCTGGACCACATCAGAATGTTTCCTCTTGTTGGAAAATTCAGAACCAAGACTACTGTTTAAAAATGGCAGGTCACCCATTTTAGAGAGCCGAGTTTTCTTTTCTCAGATGATTGAGACTTTAGAACTCTCTCCTCAAAGGACAGAAGCAGTGGTTTTGAATATTTTTAAAGTAAAGGGAAAGAATGGGGTGACAGGTAACTACGGGTGGAGAGGAATGCAGTGTCAAGATTACAATCATATCACTCATGATCTTATTAAATAGAGGCACAAGGAACTGTAGATACTGGACATGTAAGCCAAAAACCAAGCTGTTAGAGGAACTCAGCAGATCTGTGCAATGAAAATAAGCACATGACATTTCAGGACTCTTCCTCATGGAGAAGAGGGGAGATAGCAGATGGAAGGATTGTGCAGAAGTCAGATAACAGAATGGCAGAGGCTGTTCTCGAGTCTGGTGGTGCGTGCTTTCAAGCTTCTGTATCTTCTGCCGCATGGGAGCAGGGAGGATACCCAGCTTCCAGCTCCTTGCCCGTACACACATACCTTTCCATCCACCCTTCTTCATGCACTCATCTCCCACCCCTTCCTATGCAGGGTCCCCCATTTTTCATCATTCTTCCATGTTCCCTTCCACCCACCATCCCTCCGGCTCTGCACTCCCCTGTTTCTTCCACTTGTCTGCTCCACTGATTACTGCCAGCCTTGATTACTGCCAGCCTTGGTTACTATCTCCACTGTCTCATTTAACTCATCTCCATATAAACCCTCCCCACCACTCACCTGTATCCACCTATCACTTGTTTCGCCCCAAAGATAGACACAAAGTGCTGGAGTAACTCATCAGATCACGTAGCATCTCTGGAGGACATGGATAGGCGACGTTTCGGGTCGGGACCCTTCTTCAGACTTTTGTCCCGCCCCCACCTCTCTTTTCCACCGTTCGCCCGTCCAATCCCTCCACAGGAGCTGCCCGACCCGCTGACCTCCTCCAGCGCTGTGTGTTTGGCTCAGGGCGAATGGCAAGGGGATGAAATGTTCTGATGTTCGTAAACGGTACAGTTGTGGCCGAGCGAACCCCCTCGTCGATGCGACCGGCAACTGCAGGCGGGCGGCTGCTGTCTGTCTCTCTCTCGCTCTCTCTCTCTCGCCCCCCCCGGCCGGACCTGCCAGAGCGGCGGCGGTTACGCAATCTCTCCGCGACACAACCTCTGACGCGCGTGGATGACGTTACTGCGCGTCCTTTAAATCTCGCCGGGTCGCGATATATCTTTTTATTTGAACTAAACACAAATCCTTTGAGTTTTTAGCGGGTTAGTTACTCGAGAACTTCGCATTTTCGTTTATAAAGCAATAAGTGCAATTTGTTCGCCTCCATTTATCTTATTTTGGTCTGTTCCTGGGATGAAGCTCCGGTGCGGGGATGGTCTCTCCGGACGGATCTGTTTCCGGTGGCGGGAATCGCCCGTCTGTGGCTCCGGGGAAAAGGCTCTGCCCGTCGCCGCCGCGTTACTGACGCAGACGCGCGATGAAAGGCCAGCTACTCCTCTGTTAGTGAGCGAGAAGGTGCGAGAGGAGGTCGCGAAACCTCACACGAGTCCGCCATTTGTGCTCGGGGAGAGTTAAAGCTGAGGGAACTGAGCAGGTCCCATCGTGAAACCCCTCCGGCTGGCGAGATGGCAAAGGTTCCGCCTGGCAGTGAATGTGTCCCCCCTCCCCTGACAGATATTCCCGGCCCCGACCCTCTCGGCCCAGTTTCTCCTCTGTCCTGCTCGCTACAGGAGGAACAGTGTCCCAGGAGGGCAGATTGGAGAAGATTTACTGGGTGAAAGGCAAGAAGAAAAAAACTCAACAGGTGGCACTTAAGATGCTTTTAGACAGGCAACGGATATGTTGGGAATGGAGGGATATAAATCAGGTTCTGGTTGAATCATGTGCGTGCAGAGGAGATTATTTGAATTTGGCATTGGGTTTGGCACGGACATTGAGGGACGAAGGGCCTGTTCTATGCCTGCTTCCAGCGCTGCTGATTCGGCAAGACAGAACCATACTCTCCCTGCGGTTTGTGGGGCCTGTGGTTGTCTAGACATCAGTGCAGCCTGGAATCACCTGTGTGAACAAAGAAGTTCATCTGGTGCTGATTTTGTTTGAGTAAGATGTTAAATTAAGGGGAAGGTACATTAGGGTGGTGCAGGTGGTAGAACTGCCGTGTTCATTTCTGACATTGGGTGTCTGTCTTGATTTTGCACATTCTTCCTGTGAATGCGTTGGTTTCCTCCCAAGCCCCAAAGACATGCAGGTCCGTAGGTTAATTAGCATCTATAAATTCCCTTATGTGTCGGGAGTAGATGCGAAAGCAGGATAACAGAATTAGTGAGAGTGGGTGATTAATGGTCAGCAAGAGCTCAGTGGGCCAAAGGGCCTGTTTCCATGCTGTATCTTTAAAACTTAAAACTGTTTGGTTTTGGAGTTGTGGCTGTTTGCTGTGTATAGTTTGGTTACTGCATTTTGTAATTACACTTGATTGTATGTGCTTTGTAATGTCTATAGAGGCACATGAATAAAGTTTCATTAAGATTTCCCGGAGTAATTTTGTTAGAATTGTACAGAACTTTAAGTTGCAGTGTGGGATTTGTCACTTCTTTTGATAACATTGTGAAGGTTCTGCAGTAATTAAGTCAATAATGAAACCTGGCATCACAATGTATGGGATAGGATGTGGAGGAAAGAACTGCAGATGCTGGTTGAAATCGAAGGGAGGCACAATGCTGGAGTAACAGCAATCTAACTCAACAATGCTGGAGGCAGCATCTCTGGAGAGAAGGAATGGGTCTACCACAATGTATGGGATCATTTAATGTCTCGCTCATCTGGATTAGATCACAATACATAGGAGGAGAATTAGGCCATTTGTCCCAATGATTCTGCTCTGTAATTTGATCATGGCTGATCTCGTTTTTCCCCTCCACGCAATACTCTTGCCATTTCCCTGTAACCTTTGACAGCCTGACTAATCAAGATCCTATCAATCTCCGCTTTAAAAATACCCAATGACTTGGCCTCTACAGCTGTCTGTGGCAACGAATTCCACAGATTCACCATCCTCTGACTAAAGAAATTCCGTGTCATCTCCATTCTAAAGGTACATCCTTTCATTCTGAGGCTGTGCCCTCAGGTCCTAGACTCCTCCCATGACTTGAAATATCCTCTACACATCCATGCTTCTAGGGCAAATTGATGTACCAGAAGCAAAGGGTATCAGGCTGTCCAACGCGCGCTCAACAGGGGCACATATGAGGTGAGAGATTCAGCATCAAAGTAGAGGATAATTAGAAGTGAGGATCATTGTGAATGCCTCACAATTTAGTTATACAATGTGGCTGCAACCCAGTGTTTTTACTGTTGGACAAATAGATTGGGTAAATTCACAAGAGTCTTTTGCTCAGAGTAGGGGAATTAAGAACCAGAGGACATAGGTTAAAGATGAGAGGGGAAAGATTTAATAGGAACCAGAGAAGCAACTTTTGCATACCTGAGTGGTGGGTAAGTGAAAAGAGCTGCCAGAAGAGGTAGTTTATGACATTTGGACAGGTACATGGATAGGAACGGTTTAGAAGGATATGAGACAAACACAGGTAGGTGGGGCTAGCGTAGATGGGGCATCTTGACTGGCCTGTTTCTGTGCTCTATGATGATAAAATGTTACAGATGCTGGAAATCTAAGATATAAATGCTCAGCACGTTGGGAGAGTATCTGCACAGATGCTGTGTGACTTACTCAGTGCTTTCTGTTTTTCTTCTCTCTTTTTTTTAAATCTTTTCAACCACATTGTTTTAAACAATTCATTATATTTAATGCAAAAGTTAATCGTGGTAGAATGGGAAAATTGCATCTGTCTGGAGATTTATTAATGGTCACTTCCCAAAATGAATAATACCAAATAGGGAGATTTATAATTAAATAAGACAGAAAATCTTAAACATACTGAGGTCTTGCAGCAGCTGTGCAGCGAGAGCACATCACAGTTAATGTTTCTGGACAAATAACTTTAATTAGAAATGGTTTTGACCCATGCCAGGCTGACAATTGATTACCTGTTCACACTAGTTCTATGGTTTCCCAGATAGATTCCAGGTGCTGTTCTCCTATTCTGGCCCTCCTGCACTTGCATGGGTTTAGTTTAGTTAAGCATGGAAACAAGCACTTCAGCCCACCAATTCCACGCCGTTCACGCTAGTTCTATGTTTTCCGCGTTCTTATCCACTTCCTACACACTAGGGGAAATTTACAGAGGGCCAATCAAACTACAAACCCGCACGTCTTTGGAATGTGGGAAGAAACTGCAGCACTCCGAGGAAACCCACGCGGTCACGGGGAGAACGTGCAAACTCCACCCAGACAGCTCCCGAGCTTAGGATCAAACCCGTCTTTGTGAGACAGCAGGTCTACCAGCTGCGTTACTGAGCTGTATCTTCAATGTGCAGATGCTGCCTGACCCACTGAATTCTTCCAGCAGTTTGTGTTTTGTTCAAGCCTTCAGACTGCAGTCATCTGTGTCTCCAGGCCCCGTTCATTCCTCCTCTCAGCACCTGCAGTCCCAATCCAGCAGGAACAGTCTCATTTTCCCCGTTCGCCCCCTTCCCCAGCAATATTGAGGTCTGTTGTAACTCACTGCAAGAAAGTACCCTAACATGCAGAGCATCTTGCTCTGATTGCCACGGTACCAGCTCATCTAATTCACCAAGAGATTTCCCTTGCTGAAATGCAATGGGTTGAAATTGTGTCACATGGAGGTAAAAAATTATTTAAATGTAGACTTTACTTCAGAAATACAGCGTGGAAACAGTCCCTTTGGCCCACTGAGTCCGTGCCGACCAGCGATCGCACTGTACACTAGTACTATCCTACCAAACTAGGGACAATTTACAATTAACAGAAGCCAATTAACCTACAAACCTGTACATCTTTGGAGTGTGTGAGGAAACCGAAGCATCCGGAGAAAACCCACGCGGTCACAGAGAGAACGTACAAACTCGGTACAGACAGCACCAGTAGTCAGGATCGAACCTGGGTCTCTGATACTGTAAGGCAGCAATTCTACCACTGTGTCACTGTGCTGCCCTAATGTTTAATTGGGTTCTGTTCTATTTTGTAGGATAAACTAACGTGGGTTTGACGCTTTGACTCTGACGACGCTGTGCCAAGACTGATACTGATGACAGCTGGTGGGCACAGCCCATCTCCCAGAATTCCCAGTGCAAGGACACGCTGTTGAGTCGGGATGATCCACTGGGAGGACCACGCGTTGTCTTTCCCAGAGGGAAGTAAAGGCCATCAGCAGTAGGGAGCCATCGCTGAGGTAAAAGCAGAGGGACTGAAAGTACGAGAGACCAGCCCTCCTCCTGCGACCACAGAATCGAACCCGGGTCTCTGGAGCTGTGAGGCAGGGGCTCTACCACTGCTGCTGAATGTAATATATATGGAACTTGATATTGCTGATTTCTATTGACTAATATTTGATTGGTTGCATTTGTTTGTAGCTTACGGGCATCCAGTTTTTAATCAGGCGGCGAGGAGATGGAGAAGCGATTGGATGCCAGTGGGGATTCACGATGGAGAGGCGTCAAGCGGGAAGCAGACGATACTCTGGAGGGGCAGCGGCAGGGCGGGGGAAAACTGTGCCCCTCGCACAAGAACACGGGTGACACACGTGCCCGCGCTCTGCCCGTGTTGCCGCCCCATTATGACCTGAAGTTTCCCGACTACAGGCAGCCGGTGGAGATGGGCTGCTTCTCGCTGGATTCCCACCGGCAGCTCTTTAACGACGACAGGCAGCTGAAGTTCTGTAGGATGCCCACAGACAGGAAGCCGCGCTTCAACCTGCGAGACGGATTCAAAGACAGATACATAAAGCGCAACGACAGCGTGAAGGAAAAGTTGGACCACATCCTGAGGTGGATTTTACTCAACAGAAAGAAGTTCCCCACGCTGGCTGGAAACGGGGGCACCCCTGCCGTGACAAAGTAAGGGACAGGCAGCCGGTGTTACAGCAGTGAATCAGGCCGTTCAGCCCATCGGCTCTGCACTGTCTCTCGCATAAGAGCAATCTAGCCAGTCCCACTCATACAGTCATAGTGCTTAGAAACAGACCCTTCAGCCCAACTTGCCCACTCCGACCAACATGCCCCATGCCCACCGGTGCTGGCTCGAAAGGCCGAACGGCCTATTACTGCACCTATTTTCTGTTTATATACACTAGCCCCACCTGCCTGCTTTTGGCTCATATCCCTCTAACCCTGTCCTATCCATGTACCTGTCTAAATGTGTCTTGCGATAGTACTTACCTCCTCCGGTGACTTGTTCCATACACCCACCACTTTTTGTGTAATAAATAAATAAATAATAGGTTACCCCTCAGGTTTCCATTAAATTTTTCCCCCCTCACCTTAAACCTATGTCCTCTGGTTCTCAATTCCCTCCCTCTGGGCAGGAGAGTCTGTGCGGTTTACCCGATCTATTCCTCTCATTTTCCCTGCAGTCATGTAAACATTCCCTGGGCAAGTGTGGCTCCACAAGGATTGTTATTGCAGAAGGAACTGTGTGGTGAGAGTCTGGGATTATGGTCTGACCTGTGGCCAGACACTCTCCGGAGTGTTTCTGGAGGACATGGACAGGTGACATTTCACATTGAGATGTCACTGTGTCTGAAGAAAGAGCACCTATAAATGTTCTCCGAGATGCTGCCTGACCCGCTGAGTTACTCCAGCACTTTGTGTGTTTTTTCCCTCCTTATACCCAATACCCTGTAATCCTGCACGATTCTAGTTTGAAAGCAAAAGATGCAAAGCGCTGGAGTAACTCAGCGGGTCAGGCAGCATCTCTGGAGAACATGGACAAGTGATGTTTTGTTTCGGGACACTTCTCCAGACTCTGATACATCCCGATGTGATACGCCACCTGTCCACATTCTCCAGAGAGTCAGCCTTGGGTCAGGCCGTAATCTTAGACTCCAGACATTTCCCTAACCAAGCATTACCTGTCCACGTCCTCCAGAGATACTACCGAATCTGCTGAGTTGCTACTGACATGTGTTGTCTTTTTTTGTAAATAAGCATCTGCAGTTCCTTATGAGTATTCTGGTAAACCTCCTCTGCACCCTCTCCAAAGCCCCCACATCCTTCCTGTAATGATGTGACCAGAACTGCACTCAACACTCTAAATGTGGCCAAACCAAAGTCCTATAAAGCTGTTCCATGATTTCCTGATTCTTGTAGTCTGTGCTCTGACCAATGAAGGCAAGCATACCATATTATGGGAGTTATAGACTTGCAGCCCAAGATCCGACCGTTCATCCATGTTGTTGAGGGTCTTGTTGCTGGCTTGTGCAGTTGTCCCCTTTCTGTTTCCAGTCAGCTGCACACGGACTTTATCACGTGGAGAGGGCACCTGACAAAGATCCTCACCACCCCTTATGAGAACAGAGAGGGCTGGCTGATGGCTGTGACGCTTTTTAATGGCACGTATTACATGAGTGAGGTGGAGACTGAGGAGGCCAGGCGCCAGAGGGAGCAGCGGACTGAGCAGCAGGAAGAGCTGATGTACGGAGGATATAAGTTTGAGCAGTACCTGTGTGCAGGTGAGTGACTTGACCCAAACCTGCTCTGCCTGGGGTCAGGCCCGGTTTCAGCTCTGTGCATTTGATCAACTGAAACTAATGAAGAAAGCTTTGCCGAGTGGCAGCCGGTAAATCCGCCGCCTCACAGCTCCAGAGACCCAGGTTCAATCCTGACCTCGGGTGCTGTCTGTGTGGAGTTTGCATGTTCTCCCTGTGACCGCGCGGGTTTCCTCCCACATCCTACAGATGTGAATTGGCCTCTGCAAATTGCCCCTGGCATGTTGGTGAGTGGTGGAAATCTGGAGAGTTGATGGAATGCCAAGAAAATAGCCTACAGGGAATATCATATGAATCCTATGGGGATAGGAGTGCTCCGTGAGCCAGCATAGACTCGATGGGCTGAAGGGCCTCTTCCAATGCTATTAGTAAATAATGTTTTAAATATGTCTTGACCTCGGGTGTTGCCGGTGTGGAGTTTGCATGTTCTCCATGTGACCGTGTGGGTTCTCTCCAGGGGCTCCGGTTTCCTCCCACATCCCAAAGACATGCAGGTTGTCGGTTAATTGGCCTTTGTACATTGCCCCTAGTGTGTAGGAAGTGGATGTGCAAGTGGGACAACATAGAACTAGTGTGACCGGGTCATCAATGATCAACGTGGACCACAGGGCCTGTTTCCATGCAGTATCTTTTAAATCAATGAGAAAAAACAGCTATTTTCAGTCCATTTGCTAATCCTTAAAGGAGCTTGATGAACAATCTGCCAATTAATGGGGAGGGCTCGTGTGGGCGTATGTTAGTCTTGTCCACATGCTTCAGGGGGCCAACGTCTGCATTTCCAGCAGGATTCCTGTCCTGTGCCATCTGCTGCCTGAACTCTGAGGCTGAGAGGGTTGGTCAGATTACAGGCAGCTTTGGACACAGACTGTAAGTATTTGTGCTGCCGGATATTCTTTCCAGGATAACTTTGACACGGTGATATCTACCTTCACCACATGTAACAAAGACTCGTCTCACCTGAAGCAACAGAGATTAAATCCGTAGTTAATCTGTGCTGTTTACGTCAGTCTGAAGAAGGTCCATACTCCTCAGGGATGCTGCCTGACCAGCTGAGTTACTCCAGCACTGTGTTTTTTATTTTTGTAAACTAGCATCTGCAGTTCCTTGTTTCTATTCTGTGCTTATTTATTGATAAGTTAGAGGTGTCAAGTTATAAAAAATGACCACAGAATGTTCCAATTTCTGCAAGCCCACACTGTCAAAGAACAGATCTATCTCTGTGACATCAACCCTATTATTTTTATCTGCGCATTCTCTGTATCTGTACCACTACATTCTACACTGCTTACTTTCTCTATTGCACTACCTGATGCACTCATGTAACATAAAACAAAGTTTGTCCTTGTATCTCGGTACATGACAATGGTAATAAACCAGTACCAGCTGATCAATGCCTGAAGCTCAGGGCAGGGCTTTTCCCAGGAAATGTGATTAGAGAGATGGAAAACACAAAGTGCTAGAGCAACACTGTGGGTCAGACAGCAACTGTGGAGAGAATGAACAGTTAACCTTTTGGGTCCGGACCATTCTTCAGTCTGAAGAAAATACAGAAGTTTGAAAGGGTGCACCACCAGACTCAGGAACAGCTTCTTCCCCTCTGTTATCAGGCTTCTGAACGGTCCTTCCATAAGCTTGGGTATGTCCGATTCATCCCTACCCCATTACGGACATTGGACTTTGCCACTGGAACTGATGTGAGACACTGATGTGAGACAATGCTGGGAACTATTTAGACAGGCACGTGAACAGTCAGGGAATGGAGGGATATGGACCATGTGGAGGCACATGGGATTAGTTTACTTTGATGTCACCGTTGGCACTGACATTGTGGGCCAAAGGACCTGTTGCTGCCCTGCACTAAACTGTACTATGTACTAATGAGAAAAATAACCCCTCCACTCCACTTCATTGGAGTGGGTGATCTGGGTGGAGTCAATGAACAATCCACTTAAATTCTATTGGGAGTTAATGGGAAGGAGGAAGAGAGGAAAACTACAATGCTGAGAACTATATTCTGTATCTTCCCTTCGTTCCACCTATTGTACTTGAGTTTGATTCGATTGTATTTATGTATGGTATTATCTGATGTGATTGGATAGCCTGCAAAACTAACCCTTTCACTGTACTTTGGTACAGGTGGCAGTAATATAACTCCCCCTCTTGCAGATAAAGCAGAAGGGAGCCCGGATCCATCCGGAGTGGTGAACACCAACGAGGCGTTCTGCTGCGTGGTCCGAACCCGACTGGACGGCCACTCCCTCGTGTTCTCGGGCGAGGTGGATTGTAAGGACAACTCGGATCCGCGGCTCAAACCCCCCCAGTGCTACGTGGAGCTGAAGACCAGCCGAGAGATCTACAACCCCAACCAGGAGAAGAACTTCCTCAGGTCGGTAAAAGCAAAGATGGAACCAATCACCTCTTAATGCCCCAGCGATGCCCCTAACTCCTTGCAGACTCGGTCAATGCTGGGAGAGCGCTCTGTGAGCCCGATGAGATCTTGGCGTTTTATAATTTCACAAGGATGACCATACCATAATACCACACCACATGGGAGCAGAATTAGGCTATTCGGCCAATCGCATCTACTCCGCCATTTAATCATGGCTGATCTATTTTTCCTTCAGGGTTGGGCAATGGAGCGGCGGTGGAGTTGCTGCCTTACAGCACCAGTGACCCGGGTTTGAACCTAGTCTCCTTCATGGCTTCAGCTTTCCGAGTCCCCACCCCCTCATCTTTACCATGAACGTTCAGTCACTCTACACCTCCATCCCCCACCAAGAAGGCCTGAAAGCCCTCTGTTTCTTCCTTGACCGCAGAGCCTTCCAATTTCCCTCGACTAACACTCTACTCTCCCTAGCGGAGCTGGTCCTCACCCTTAACAATTTCTCCTTCGGCTCCTTCCACCTCCTCCAAGTCCAAGGCTTAGCTATGGGCACCCGCATGTAGTGTACGTTGAACAATCCTGTTCCCGGCATACACTGGCCCTATCCCCAAACTCTATCTCCGTTACATTGATGACTGCATCGGTGCTACCTCCCGCACCCATGCAGAACTCATGGACTTCAACTTCACCACCAAATTCCATCCTGCACTCAAATTTACTTGGACCATCTCCAACATGACCCTCCCCTTTCTTGATCTCACCGTCTCCATCACAGGAAATAGACTATTGACTGACGTCTGTTACAAACCCACTGACTCCCACAACTATCTCAACTACATGTCTTCCCACCCTGCTTCCTGCAAAGACTCTATCCCCTATTCCCAATTCCTCCATTTATACTACATCAACGCCCAAGATGAGGTGTTCCATACCAGGACATCCGAGATGTCCTCATTCTTTAGGGAAGGGGGGTTCCCCTCTCCCATCATAGATGAGGCCCTCACTCGTGTCTCCTTGGTACCCTACAGTTCCACCGTTGCTCCCCCTCCCGCTAATCGCAACAGAGACATAGTCCCCCTAGCCCTTACCTTTCACCCCATCAGTCATCACGTACAACACATAATCCTCTGAAATTTCCGCCACCTCCAACGGGTTCTCAACACTAGTCACATTTTTCCATCTCCACCCCTTTCCGCCTTCTGCAGAGACTGTTCCCTCCACAACTCCCTGGTTAACTCATCCCTTCCAACCCAAACCACCCACTACCCAGGTACCTTCCCCTGCAACCGCAGAAGATGCAACACCTTTCCCTATAGCTCCTCCCTCGACTCTGTCCAGGGACCCCAACAGTCCTGTCATGTTAGGCAGAGGTTCACTTGCATCTCCTCCAACCTCATCTACTGTACCTGTTGTTCAAAATGTGGGCTCTTTTTCATCGGCGAGACCAAACGCAGACTGGGTGATCGTTTCTCTGAACACCTTCACTCAGTCTGCCTGAGCCTACCTGATCTCCAGGTTGCTAAACACTTTAATTCTCCTTCCCATTCCCACACAGACCTTTCTGTCCTAGGTTTCCTCCATTGTCAGAGTGAGGCTAAATACAAATTGGAGGAACAGCATCTCATATTTTGCTTGGGCAGCTTGCAGCCCAGTGGTATGAATTTTGATTTCTCTAACTGCAAGTAACCCCGGCATTCATTCTCTCTCTATCCCTCCCCCACCCAAGTCGCACCGGCTTCTCATTTTCACCCAACAAACAACTAACAATGGCCTTTCCTTTGTCATCGTTACTTTTTTGCTTATCCTTCATTCATTGTTCTTTATCTCTGTACATCATCGTCTATATCTCTCATTTCCCTTATCCCTAACCAGTCTGAAGAAGGGTCTTGACCTGAAACGTCACCCATTCCTTCTCTCCAGAGATGCTGCCTGTCCCGCTGAGTTACTCCAGCTTTTTGTATTTATCTTTGGTCCTGACTATTGTTACTGTCTGTGCAGAGTTTATACGTTCTCCCTGTGACTGCTTGGATTTTCTCCAGGTGCTCCGGTTTCCTCCAACGCTCCAAAGACTTGTAGGTTAATTGGCCTCGGTAAAATTGTGAATTGTCCCTAGTGTGTAGGATAGGGCTAGTGTACGGGGATCGCTGGTCAGCACGGTCTCAATGGGCTGAAAGGCCTGTTTCCGTGCTGGATCTTCAAACTAAACTGAACATTGACGACGTTTTTGGTTAAGAGCCTTTTGCCCAGAGTAGGGGAATCGAGAACCAGAGGACATAGATTTAAAGTAACGGGGAAAGATTTAATAGGAACCTGAGGGGTAACTTTTTTACACACAGTGTGGTGAGTGGATGAAAGGAGCTGCTGGATGAGGTCGTTGAGGCAGGTACTGTTGCAACATTTAGGAAGCATGAACACAGGCACATGGACGGGACAGGTTTAGAGGGATATAGGCCAATCACAGGCAGGTGGGACTAGTGTAGATGTGATATGTTGGTCAGCGTGGGCAGGTTGTTCCGAAGGGTCTGTTTCCACGCTGTATGACTCTCCATGACTCTATAGCTTGGCCATTGTGGAGCGCTGATGGTGTCAATCACGACTGCGGGCAGGCAGACCGGAAATGACGATGGGGCGGCGCAGAATATGGCGACAGGAACTAAAGAGACTGTTCTCAGTATTTGGCAGTGGGATACTGAGCGCAGAACATACAGCAGTACAGCACAAGAACGGGCCCTTCGACGCACAGAGTCTGTGCTGAACATGACACCAAGACCAACCCTTCTCTGTCTGAACACAATCCATATCCCTTTGTCCCTGCATTGCTAGACGTCTATCCAAACGTTTCCATCGTATTTGTCTTAACCACCACCCCCCGCAGCACGTTCCAGGTATCCACTGCCCTCTGATAAGATAACTTGCCCTGCACATCTTCTTTAAACTTTGCCCCTCGCACCCTAAAGTTATGCCCTCCAGCCTTTGATTTTTCCACCCTGGGAAAAAGATTCTGACTGTCTACCCTATCTATGCCTCTCATAATGTTATATATTTCCATTAAGTCTTCCCATAACCTCCAGCATTCCAGTGAAAATCCCAAGTCTGTCCTACCCTATAGCCAATATCCTCTAATCCAGGCATTATCCTGGTAAACCTTCTTTGAACCCTTTCCATAGCCCCAAATCCTTCCTGCAATAAGTCGACCAGAACTGCATGCAAGACTCCAAATACAGCCAAAACAGAGTCCTATAGAGTTGCACTGTGACTTCTTGACTACAAGGAACTGCAGATGCTGAAATCTTGTGTAAAATATAAATGCTTGAGTCACTCAGCGGGTCAGGCAGCATCTCTAAAGGACATAAATAGGCAACGTTTTGGGTTGGGACCCTTCAGATTTCAAAGCGGCATCATGACTTCCTGATTATTATCCTCAAAGCCCTGACCGATGAAAGCAAGCCTACTGTGCGCTTCACAATCACTCTATCTGTGTTGCCATTTTCAGGCAGTTATGGACTTGGACCCCAAGATCCCTCTGTTTATCAATGTTCTTAAGGGTCTTGCAATTAATTGTATATTTTCCACTTGACTTTGACAGCAAAGGCAATCAGAGTTCCTAATCACGCTAACCTTGTCTTTGTAGATATAAACTGATCAAATGGTGGGCACAGTCCTTCTTGCCAGGAGTTCCTCAAATCATCGCGGGATTTCGGGATGACAGTGGCATAGTGGTCTCACTTCAGACGTTCGAAACAATGAAGATTCATCACTTGGTCAAGGTGCGCCTGGAATAATTTATAAAAATTATGGAATAAATCTGCAGATGCAGAAAATCTGAAATAAAAGCAAAAGAGCTGGAAATGCTGGATGGGTCAGGCAGCGTCTGCGGAAGGAGAAACAGTCGATGTTTCAGGTCGACTATTTTCAGCTTGGGTTGCAGAAAGGGTTCCTGCTGGGCACAGGTTCCGACATTCCCGCAGCGACTGCAAGTCACGTTGGCATGATGTGAGGTCTGAAGGTGCTATCGAAATGCAGAACCTTCCGTTCTCAATTCTCCCCCCCCCCCCCCCCCCCACAAAGGATCTACAAAAGATTAACAGAGGGCGGGGGAGAGGGTAGAGCTGCTGCCTCACAGCGCCAGAGACCAAAGTTCGATCCTGACCTGGTCAGTGTGGAGTTTGCATGTTCTCCCTGTGACTGCAGTTACCTCCCACATCCCAAAGATGGGTTTGTAGGTTATTTGTTCCTCTGTAAATTGCCCCCAGTATGTAGGTAATGAATGACAAAGTGTGATAACATAGAGCTGGTGTGACCGGTGTAAACTCAGTGGCTGGGCCTGTCTCCATGCTAAACTAAACCAAACCTGAGCAAGTGCAGGAGGGCCAGAACAGGAGAAGATCAGCAACGTGAATCGAAGGCAATCGATGGATTTCCAGTTTATTTCAGTTGCAGGTGGAAAGGTTTCTCCAATGATGAAACTATCTTCTGGAATTGTTCCCAACTGTACTGTGGTTTGGTGCAACTCAGTGGGAGCAGCCGGGCAGCGATCCCTCACACACGCCAGTGAAATAATAACCCTCGTGGGCAAGGAATGCACTCCCCCAGCACTGGGATCTCCACTGATGGTGCAGATGGGAAGTTACAAAGCATGAGCAAATGAGTCGAGGATGGACCAACTAACATTTGTCGGAGATCACATCTCGTTTGGGCTTTGTTATAGTAGAATGTTCCTGCAATCTTCTCTCTTGCTGCTCTCAATAACCCGGGATAGATCCCATCTGTCCTGGGGCCGTGTGGGATGGGCATGGGTGAGGTGACGGTGTGGGTGCCTTCACTGCATGTTCATCCATCGGCTTTGTGCTCGTGGTCGGGGTGAGGGTGAACTGAGTAATGCCTGCAGGGCCACGGTTGATCGGGGCTGGGATTAGATAGGACCCTGATTAGACGGGGCTGGGGTTTGATTAGGGACGGGATTGGTCGGGGGCAGGAGAGCGTTGCTGCATTGGTCAGGACGAAATGGGTCGATGCTGGGGTTTGATCAGGGGCGGAATAATTTTGCTGCATTGGCCGGAGTGAGGGTTGGTCACAGCTTGGAGTTGGTCAAGGTTTGGGATTGACTGGGGTAGAGGTTGGTCAAGGTTTGGGATTGACTGGGGTAGAGGTTGGTCAAGGTTTAGGATTGACCGGGGTAAGGGTTGATCAAGGTTTGGGATCCCCTGGAGATCTGTGGTTTGATTGTTGGACAAATACTCCCCCCCCCCCCCCTCCCTCAGCCGTCGATTAAAGTGTTGCCTTTGCTTCGCTCCCTCACAGAACGAGCGGGGTTGCTGGAAGCCGGCCGTCTGCCTGAACTTCTGCAACGCCTTCCTGTCCTTCGTGAAGCAAGTGGTAACCCTCGACAATCACCGGTACCCGTCCTTCACTGGTCAATGGGGGGGGGGTCAATGCTGGTGTACGCTGTGTGGGGGGGGTCAATGCTGATGTACGCTCTGTGTGGGGGGGTCAATGCTGGTGTACGCTCTGTGTGGGGGGGGTCAATGCTGGTGTACGCTGTGTGGGGGGGGTCAATGCTGATGTACGCTGTGGATCTCAAAGGGGACAGATTTCTCCTGTGCAGAAAGGATGGGTTGGGATTAGAAAGACACACAGTGATGGAGTAAAGCAGCATCTGCAGTTCCTTGTTTTTACACTTGGCTGGAGTCAGGTTGGGTTTGAGAAATAACCAATCAATCCAACAATTCTTCACCTGCCTAACATAAAAGAGTGAACGGTAAACACAAGGAACTGAAGATGCTGGAGTCACTCAGCAGGTCAGGCAGTATCTCTGCAGAACATGAACAGGCGACGTTTCAGATTAAGACTCTTCTTCAGACTCAAGAAGGGACTCGAACCAAAAGGTCACCTATCCATGTTCTCCAGAGGTGCTGCCTCACCCGCTCAGTTACTCCAGCACTTTGTGTCGTTTGCATTAGATAGCCAACATAGGACAATGCTAAAAATTAATCTGCAAATACTGAACAAAATCAAATCAAACCTAACCATCCGTGACGGAAACCGGAACCAAGAACCTTCTGAAATGGTGGTACAGTGACGCAGCTGATAGCGCTGCTGCCTCACAACGTCAGAGACCCAGGTTCCACCCCGACCTCGGGTGCAGTCTGGTGTAGTTTGCACCTTCTCCCTGTGACCACGAGTGTTTTCTCCGGCTGCTACGATTTCCTCCCACACCCCAAAGTCGTGCGGGTTTGTGGGTTAATTGGCCTCGTTAAATTGCCCCTAGTGTGCGGGGAGTGGATGAGAAAGTGAGATAACATAGAACTAGTGTGAACGGGTGATCGATGGTTGGCGTGGACTCGGTGGGCTGAAGGACCTGTTTCTGCCCTGTATCTCTAAAGAAAATAAGTGAATAAATTACACTAAGTGCTGGAGTAACTCAGTGGGTCAGACAGCATCTCTGGAGGACATGGATACATGACGTTTTGGGTCAGGACCTTTCTTCAATAGTTGCAATTGGTTACTGGAGCAAGTGTCCTTGGCAAGAGTTACAGCGACCGACGACTCAGCGACTGCTTCCCTGAACACTTGCGCTCACACCACCAAGGCCTGCTGGACGTTCCGGTTGCTAACTGCTTTAACTCCCCTTCCCATTTCCACACTGACCTGCCTGACTTCCCCCATTGCCAGAGGGAGGTCACATGCAAACTGGAGGAACAGCACCTCATATTCCACTTGGGTAGCTTACAACACAGCCGTATGAACATTGAATTCTCCAATTTTAGTTAACTAAACTACAAACAACCCTCCCTTCCTCCACCCCCCACCGCCTCTTCCCTGTGCCCCTCCTGGACATACCCATTTCCCCTTCACGTTGCACCTATATTCCCTCCTCTGGCTTCACAATTCACACTTCTTTCCTTATCTCACACCTTTTGTCTTCACATCTCTGGCTTTTGTCCAACCATCTGCCTACCAAATAACACCCTTCATCTGTGTCCAGCTAACACTCGCCAGGCTTTGTTCTGCCCCCCCCCCCCCCCTTTCCAAGTTTTATTTCCCTTATAATCAGTTTGAAGAAGGGTCCCAACCTGAAACATGTTCACATCCTCCAGAGATGCTGCCTGACCCACGGAGTTACTCCAGCACAGTGTGTCTTTTCTTCATGAAGGCATCTTTGGTTTAGATTCCCCTTGTGTTATTCTGGGGTTAAGATCAATTAGTGTAACAGGTTCATATTCTTATTTTCCTTTCTTCTGTTTTAGGATGGTGGCACTTTTCTCCTGGGAGCCTGGAAAAGATATTTCTTACACATTGCACTCAGACGGTGCGTATAGTTTTCTCCCAAGCTGGTACGTGGGGAGTGTGTTTGTACACTCGGGGACTTTGGGTGCTGCAGGTGAGAAAGTCCCCAACATCTGACTCGCCCTTGAAAGGAAATTGCTGCTGGACCTGCTGCCGCTGGCGATTTTACATTTCTGTGCAAGGTGATGCTTTAATGTAAATAACACAAAGTGCTGGAGGAACTCAGCCAGAGGGTCTGACAGCATCTGTGGAGGGAATGTATTGGTGACTGGGCCTAAAGAAGGGTTCTGACCTGAAATGCCAGCTATCCATGTTCTCCTAAGATGCTGCTTGACCCAGTGAGATACTCCAGCACTTTGTACCATTTTTGTAAAAGCAGCATCTGCAATGCCTTATCTCTGTGATACTTTAATGTACCCAACCTATCAAGCAACCATGGTAACTAACAGCTGTGAAAACCTGTCCTTTGCTTGTGTGCTGTATGTCAGCCATGGTTTGGAGACATAATAGACTGCAGATGCTGAAATCCTGAACAAAAGGCAAACTGCAGGAGGAACTCGGCGGGTCAGACAGCATTTGTGGAGGGAATGGGCAGACGACATTCCGGGTCAGGGTCGTTCGGTCCCATAGTGTCATCTCTCCATTCCCTGCCCAGAAGAAGAAACTGCGGCTGCTGGATTGTTTGTGACTGAGACATTGTATGGTTGATATGAACGATTGTTCCACACGTGACAATAATAAACCTATATATTTAATCGTGTAATCACAAGAAACTGCCAGACCCACGGATTTTCTCCAGCACCTTGCGCTCCCTTGCAGTTTGAAGGCCGCACAGTGGAGATGCAGCACCATTTAATCTTCACACTGGCAGCCATCTTGTACTCCAGCTGCAAACAATGGTCACCGCACATTTGGCATCGTCAAGAGATCTTGGTCACATCCGACGACTGAACACATGGTACGTTCAGATCCAAGCAATGTGGGTCGGGCAGCGTGGAGTCAAGAAACACGCAGATTCAGCAACTCCGTGAACAAGCCAGTTTAATCATACACTGCTCACGGTCTGGTCGGCTTTGATGTGCTTATTTACCTTCAATTGTTGTTACCTTTGGAAAAGTTTGCCTTTTCTTCCTGTATATAAAATGGGATTAAAATGGAAAATGGGTGACTGATGGTCAGCATGGGCTATGGGTCGAATGGCCTGTTTCCATGCTGTGTGACTCTGTTTTTATTACTCAGAGCGGCAAGAACTTTTCATGACTGTCTTGGAGAAAGACCAGCACGTTGTGCCTTCTGCTGGAGGGGTACTGCGGGCCAGGCAGCATCTGTGGAGGCAGAGGGGTGGGCACATTTCGGGACACCATGTGGATCTGATTGTAACCTAAATTATTCTCTGAATGACCCTTCTCTGGGCTGATGGAAACCTGGCGGAGAGATGTGGCGAGTGATAGTTTAGTTTATTGTCACATGTACTGAGGTACAGTGAAAAGCTTTTATTACATGTTAACCAGTCAGCAGAAAGACTATATATGATTACAGTCGAGCTGTCCACCGTATACAGATACATGATAAAGTGTATAACGTTTAATGCACGATAAAGTCTGATTAAAGATAGTCTGAGGATTTCCAATGAGGTAGACTGTAGATCAGGACTGCTCTCTAATTGTTGATAGGTTGGTTTAGTTGCCTGATGACAGCTGATGAAACGGTCCCAGAATCCGGAGGTGTGTGTTTTCAATCATCTCCCTCAACGCCTGATAGGTGAATACAGGTGAGGGGAGTATTGCGTGGCTGATGTGGAGAGTAAGTGACAAAGACTAGACGTGAATGAGAGACAACAGGGTGTCAGATACGGAGAAAAGTGAAATGTAAAGCTGGGAGAGAGATATGGGTGGCACCCCACTTATGTTCCACCCGGCCTCAAACGGTGCCTGTACACTTCCCTCCACAGATGCTGCCTGACCCGCTGAGTTCCTCCAATAATTTGTGTTTTGCTCAGGATTCCAGCATCTGCAGTTCATCTACAATCCTGGAGTAGATTCACAAGTAGAGTAGAAAACAAGATACTCCTTTATAGTCGCTGTGGTACGGAGGTGACCCTGCATATTCCTGGCACAGGACAATCACAGAGGAAGGAAATGTTAGATTTTAATAGCTGACAACCCTTTCATTTAGTAAAATGTCTCGGAGAAAACTCAGTCAAAGTACCGAGATATAGTTTAGTTTACAGCGCGAGTTCGCGTTGACCAGTTATCCCACTAACACTATCCTACACACTAGGGACAATCTGCAGAAGCCAGTTAACATACAAACCTGCACGTCTTGGGGGTGTGGGAGGAAACCGGAGCACCCAGAGAAAACCCACGCGGTCACAGGGAGAACATACAAGCTTCGTACAGACAGCACCCGTAGTCAATGTAGGAAAATAACTATGGATGCTGATATCACCAAATGCTGGAGTAACTCAGCGGGTCAGGCAGCATCTCAGGAGAGAAGGAATGGGTGACGTTTCAGGTCGAGACCCTTCAGGGTCGAACACGGCTAAGGCAGCAACCGGCAACTACCACTGCGCCACCCGTGGACAAAGAAGAAACTGCGGCTGCTGGATTGTTTGTGACGGAGACATTGTATGGTTGATATGTATCATTGTTCCTCATGTGGCAATAATAAACCTATATTTAATCATGTAATCACAAGAAACTGCGGATGCTGTTTTACTTTAAAAAGGACACAAAGTGTTGGAGTAACTCAGTGGGTCAGGCAGCATCTCTCGTGAACCTGGATAAGCGACGTTCTGGCCTTAAGAAGGGTCCCGACCAGAAACATCACCAGTCCATGTCCTCCAGAGATGCTGATTGACCCGCTGAGTTACCCCAGCACTTTGTATATATTTTTTTGCTAAACCCAATCTCTGCTTTGCTCGGGATCCTAACAATTGCAGTCTCTTCTGCCCCCATTAAACTCTTCAAGCAGAATAAATGAAGTGCAAAGTGAGATGGTGGAGGGGTGATTAAAACTAGGAGGCTGGGAGGGGGAGGGGGAAATGAGCAGATGGAAGAAGGTTATAATAATTAGTTGCACCATGTTCCCAGTCGATAGTTTGTTCCTTGCTTATATAATAAAACTGTCGCCTCTCCGCTTCCTCCTTGTAACCAACCCTCGGCGTCGAACCATTAATCTCCTGGAGCGGAATAAATGGGTTGCGACAGGGCGTGGGGGCAGCGATGAGCAATTTGCAATGTTATTTACTGCTGCCGCTGCGAACCAAAGGTCGCTGGCTCGCCTGGTCTGTTTGCTTTTAAGGTGGTTCTTGTGTAGCCCACACCCGTGGTCACTGCAAGGGATGGTGACACGAGGAGCACATCTGCCAAACAAACGCACACTGCAGATGTTTTGGGGGTGAGATGCAGCAGGTGTGAGTGGGTTACGTTGGTGCACAGCTCTGTTGCTGTCCGCACGCCACCTTAAGCCCCTGGGGGCGGACTTTGATCCCCGAAACCGCTCTCTCTCTCTCTCTCTCCGCACCAGCTCCAGCCATGGGCGACCGCTATCACAAGGCGGCCCGGGACGGCTACCTGGGCCCACTGAAGGAAGCCACCAGGAAGGACCTCAACACCACGGACGAGGACGGGATGACCCCCACGCTGTGGACGGCTTTCCACGGTCACTTGGAGGCTCTGCAGCTGATCTGCAGCCGGGGGTAAGTCCCGGACCCCGGGGAGAGGAGAGAGAGGGGGGGGGAGAGTGACTGGTGTCTCCGGCAGGAAGCAACTGCAGATGCTGGTTTATACCGAAGACAAGCACAAAATGCTGGAGTAACTCAGTGGACCAGTCTGCATCTTCAATGAGACTTTATCACCATCCCTGGAGAAAAGCACAAAATGCTGGAGAAACTCAAACTAGAGGAACAGCACCTCATATTTCGCTGGGGCATCTTACACCCAGCAGTATGAACATTGATTTCTCTAATTTCAAGTGACTCCTGCATTTCCTTCACCCCCTCCTCCTCCTCTCACCCTCCCTCTCCCACCCTAGTCGTCCTACCAGTTCCACTGTTCGCATCCTTTTAACCCTCTCCCGGCCAACAATGGCCCATTGTGGACTCCACCCTTCCCAGGGTCATCTGTTGCCAGCACTGATTGGTTCAGGCCTTCTCTGTCTTTCACTCCTCTCCTTATCTGACACCCTTTTCACCCCCAGCCTTTGCCACTTACTCCACCCCCACCCCACCCCCCCCCCCCATTTGTATCCACCAGTCACTTGCCAGGATTTGTCCCGTCCCCACCTCTCTTGTCCAGTCCCCCCCCCCCCCTATCATGGCCTGGACTCGGTGGGCTGAAGTGCCTGTTTCCACGCTGTATCTTTGAACAAAAGTAAACGACTATAATTAGTCTGAGGAAGGGTCCCAATCCACAATATCACCTATCCATGTTCTCCATAGGTGCTGCTTGAAACGCTGACTTCCTCCAACACTTTGTGTCATTTTTCTAAAACAAGCATCTGCTGTTCCTTATCTCCACGATAGTTTAATGTACCCAAGCTGGGAGGGGAGGGAAAGGGGGATGTGCAGAGGGAGGAGCAGAGAGGGAGGTGTGATAGGGATGAACAGAGGTCAGAGAGGGGTGTGGGACGGAGATCACGGGGTGTGGACAGGGGGAGGTGTGTGTACAGAGGGGAGGATGTCGTGTGGACGGGTGTGTACAGAGAGGGGAATGTGGGGGGGGGGTGTATAGAGGGGTTTTTAAGGGGAGGGGGTGTGGAGGGGTGTGTACAGGGGGTGTGTGTGTAAAGAGGGGGTGTGGAGGGAAGGGTATGTACAGGGGAGGGGTGGAGGGGTGTGTGGAGGGAGGGGTGTGTACTGGGGGGGGTGTACAGGGGGGGTGTACAGGGGGGTGTACGGGGGGGGTGTGGAGGGAGGGGTGTGTACAGGGGGGGGGTGGAGGGAGGGTGTGTACAGGGGGGTGTGTGGAGGGAGGGGTATGTACAGGGGTGTGTGTACAGGGGAGTGTGTACAGGGGGGTGTGTACAGGGGGGAGTGTACAAGGGGGTGTGTACAGGGGGAGGGGCTGCACTGAACCTGTCACCACGGTTTGCTGTTCCAGAGGGGACCCGGACACGTGTGATGTGTGGGGCAACACATGCCTGCACCACGCCGCCATGAACGGCCACCTGCACATCCTCTCCTTCCTGGTCAACTTCGGTGCCAACGTGTGGGCTCTGGACGTGTCGGGCCGCTCTGCGCTGGAGGCGGCGGCTGGGAAGAGCCGCATGGACTGTGTGCGGCTGCTGGACGGGGCGGTGCTGCGGGAGACGGCGGACAACCCGCGGCTGGCGGCGAGGAGGAGGGAGAGGGCGGGGAAGGAGTGCGCCAGGCGGGCCCGGGACTGCGAGCGGCTCCAGAAGAAGCAGCAGGAGCGGATGAACAGGCGGCTGGGCCGGGTGGAGGGGGCTGGTGTAGCCGGGGGAGACGTGCCCGCACCCAGTCTCCCCGGGTCGGGCACCCTCACCCTCTCCCTCACTACCCTGCTACACAAGAGGCTGGGCAAGGCGGGGAGCGGCCGGGAGCGGCCGGGGGGGGATGTCACCTTCGTGGGTCGGGCGGCCGGTGGCAGCGGGGAGATGCTGGAGGGGGTGGGCGACCGGGTCCCCGTCTCTCCCGACTCCCTGGCCGTCCAGGGCGAAGACCCCGAGCACCGGGAATCCCTCTTCAGGCGCCCCGGGTTGGGAAACATGCTCTTCAGGCGCAACTTCGGGCCGGGCTTGGGCGAAGAGGCGGATGACATCGGCCCCCAGCCCCAGCCGGGTCTCCTGGAGCTGGGAGACAGCGAGGAAGACCAGCCCGTCCCCCATGACCAGCTGCCCTGGGAGGAGCAGGAGCTGGGACTGGACGATGAAGATGTGGAGACCACCCCTCTCGAGGTGTTCCTGGCCGCGCACAACATGAGCGAGTTCCTGCCCCCTCTGGCCCACGAACACATCGACCTCCATTCCCTCTTGCTCTGCTCCGACGAGGATCTCCGGAATATCCACCTCCCTCTGGGGCCCCGGAAAAAAATACTCTCGGCAGTGGAGAGGAGAAAATTAACCCTGGAAACCCCCTGCGAGCTGGTGGACACCACGTTGTAATTCTCGGGGACTGCCAGTGCGGAGTTTGCGTGTTCTCTCTGTGACAGCGTGGGTTTCCCCCGGGTGCTCGGGTTTCCTCGCACATCACAAGGTGTACAGCTCTGCGCGTTAATTGGCCTCTGAAGATGGCTCTCGATCTGCAAAGTCACCTATTCCTTTTGTTACAGAGTTGCTCCCTGACCCACTGAGTTATTCCAGATCTTTGTGTCTTTTGTTTTTGTACACCAGTATCTACAGTTTCACTGTGTTTCCACCTATCACTTGCCAGCGCCTGACCCACTCCTTCCCCTCGCATCTCTCTCTACCATATTTCTCCGCTCTACTCCATCGCTCCAAAGAAGGGTTCCGACCTGAAACGTCGCCTGTCAATTTGCCTCCACAGATGCTGCCCGACCATCTGAGTTGCACGTTGTTGCTCTGGGTTCTGGTATTTACTGCCCTGCTTCGTGTGTCCCGTCTACATAAGACGTGGGATGTCATGTGAGTGTTTCCAGAGGCCAGTTTGCATCGCACTCTGGCCCAGCCTCGGGGACAGAGAGGAGAGGAACTGTCCATCCCCTCCACTGATGCCGGCTGGCCCCCGCTGGGTTCATCAGCTGTTTGTTTTTTTTACACACATAGAGCTCGGCTGGACCGGAGATGGTTGGTTCTTCAGGGAGACTGGTTTATTTTTAAAGATACAGTGCAGAAACAGGCCCTTCGGTCCACCGAGTCCACACCGACCAGTGATCCCCATACACTCGTGTACTATCCTACACACTCGGGACAATTTTACACATGCCAATTGCCAATTAGCCTACAAACCTGCACGTCTTTGGAATGTGGAAGGAACCCCACACGGTCACAGGGAGAACGTACAAACTCCGTAAAGACAGCACCCGTAGTCAGGATCGAACCTGGGTCTGGTGCTGTGAGGTAGCAACTCTACCGTTGCGCCAATGTGCTGCCCAGAGACGGGCAAGATGTACACAATTATGAGAAGGTGTATTTAGGATGGTTAGTGAGAAGGTTTTCCTATGGTGGCGTGTTTACATAAAGGGGGGATAGTATCAATGTATAGAGACAAGGAACTAGCGTGAACATGATCGATGGTCAGCATGGACCTATCGAAACATATAAGATTATTAAGGGGTTGGACACATTAGAGGCAGGAAACATGTTCCCAATGTTGGGGGAGTCCAGAACCAGGGGCCACATTTTAAGAATAAGGGGTAGGCCATTTAGGACGGAGACGAGGAAATACTTTTTCAGTCAGAGAGTTATGAATCTGTGGAATTCTCTGCCTCAGAAGGCAGTGGAGGCCAACTATCATATCATATCATATATATACAGCCGGAAACAGGCCTTTTCGGCCCTCCAAGTCCGTGCCGCCCAGCGATCCCCGCACATTAACACTATCCTACACCCACTAGGGACAATTTTTACATTTACCCAGCCAACTAACCTACATACCTGTACGTCTTTGGAGTGTGGGAGGAAACCGAAGATCTCGGAGAAAACCCACGCAGGTCACGGGGAGAACGTACAAACTCCTTACAGTACAGCACCCGTAGTCTCCGGCGCTGCATTCGCTGTAAAGCAGCAACTCTACCGCTGCGCTAATTCTCTGAACGCATTCAAAAGAGAGCTCGATAGAGCTCTTAAGGGTAGCGGAGTCAGGGGGTATGGGGAGAAGGCAGGAACGGGGTACTGATTGAGAATGATCAGCCATGATCACATCGAATGGTGGTGCTGGCTCGAAGGGCCGAATGGCCTCCTCCTGCACCTATTGTCTATTGACTCGATGGGCCGAAGAGCCTGTTTCCATGCTGGAACGAGGAACTGTAGATACTGGTTTACCAAGGAAAGACACAAAATGATGCAGTAACTCAGTGTGTTAGGTAGCATGGATGACATGGATGACATGGATAGTTGACGTTTTGGGTTTCGACCCTTTTTCAGGCTTTATAATAAATCAAGGCGGAGGGCTTAGAAAGACCTGAGGGGGGTTTTCTCCACACAGAGAGGGGCTGGTATCTGGAATGCTGTGGAGGTCGGTGTCCACATCTCACAAGCATCTGGACATCTTGAATCACAAAGGCATCGAAGATTCATGGAGTCACACAGCACGGAAACAGACCCTTCGGCCCAACTCGTCTGTGCTAACCAAGATACCCATCCACAATAATCGCATTTGTCTGCATTTGGCCCATATCCCTATAAACATTTCGTATCCATGTACCTGTCCAAGTGTCTTTTAAATGTTGTGATAGTACCTGGCTCAACTTCCTCCTCTGGCAGCTCGTTCCATACACCCATCAGCCTCTGTGTGTAAAGGTCGCCCCCAGGTTCCCTTTAAATCTTTCACCCTTCGCCTTCAACTTGTCGTTGGTTTTCATACGCTGAGTAAACATGATTTTCTGTTCTCGTCTAACGTGCCCTGTTATAAATGTTCGTGTTTAGTTTATCAACGGGTGCCAAGCGTTCTGTGTACGTTGATCTTTAGCTGGGAGCAATTCTCTCTTTATGACGTTCTTCATCCAGCCATAAAGTTATTTTATGTTAATATTTAATTACCCAGAATCAAATCCACTTTCATTAAAAGAGATCTGGTGGCAAGCATTTTGTGAAGTACTCATTTTAAACGTAGCATTGCAGTCTGCAGCCGTGGTGCACAAATTGAGTGATTGAAAGATACAGCATGGAAACAGGTCCTTCGGCCCACTGAGTCCACGCCGACCATCGATCGCCTGTTCACACTGGTTCTATGTTATTTTACTTTCTCATCCACTCCCGACACGCGAGGGGCAATTTCCAGAGGCCAATTAACCTACAAACCCGCACGTCTTTCGAGGAAACCCACGCGGTCACAGGGAGAGCATGCAAACTCCACACATACAGCACCTGGGGTCATGATCGAACCCGGGTTTCTGGCGTTATGAGGCAGCAGCTCTACCTGCTGCGCCACTGTGTCTTTGTTTAGTTTAGAGATACGGCGTGAACACAAGCCCTTCGGCCCACCGAGTCCGTGCTGACCATCGGTCACCCGTTCACACTAGTTCCATGTATCCTATTTTGTCACCCACTCTCTGCACGCCAGGGGCAATTTACAGAGGCACATTAACCTACAAACCTGCATGTCGTTTGGATGTGGGAGGAGGCCAGGGCACCCAGAGAGAACACGCACACTGGGAGAACAAGCAAACTCCCCACAGACAGCACTCGTAGTCAGGGTCAAACCCGGGTCCCTCATTGGTCTGAACATGGTGGTGGTGGGGGGGGGGGGAGGTGGAGAGGGAGGGTGGTTGGGGGGGGGGGGGGGGGGGACGGCACTGAGAACACTGGCCAAGTGCCACTGAACCACCACCCCCCATTGGTTTGCCCCTGTCGAGTGATGGTCACCCAGGCAGAGTGCATTTGGCACACGGCAAGATCCCGCAGACAACGAGGAAGTGTGACGCTTTGCCTTGGTCTGGTCTCCTCCCTCCCAGCCGCTGGGGGTCTCTCTCCTGCTTCGAGCTTGATGTGGGGTCCTCAATCCTAGTGGGATATTCAACTCCAGAGCTCCCTGAAAGTGGCAACACCAGCAGAGTGGGAAAGAAGGTGAACATTACGCTTGCCTTCATTAGTAAGGCATTGAGCAGAAGAGTCAGGAAGCCACGATGCAGCTTTGGTTGCATTGGGAATATTTAGTGTAGTTCTGGTCACCCCATTACCAGAGGGGTGCAGAAGAGGTTCAGTGAAATGATACCCTCATGAGAGGATTTTATGTAGCTACAGGAGAGGTTGTACAAACAAGGATTGTTATCTCTGGAACACCAGATGTGGAAGGGAGACCTGACAGAAGTATATAAAGTAATGAGAGGCACAGATAAGGTAGAGCGACAGGCCTTTTTTCCCCAGTGCGGAAATGTCAAAGGCTATTTCTTCATTACTGTTTGTTTAATGCATTTACAGACTTGAGCCTAAAACCTCTGCAAAAAAAAGTAGGAAAAAAATCAGTGGCACACATTCCATGGATTTGTATTAACAAAGAATTGTTGAGTGCACTTGTGTCAAATTAATACTGCTTAAACATTTGTCCCTCCCTCACTCCAACCAACACAGTGATTGAGTTTGCAGCATTAAACAGAGGAAGCAAGCTTAATTATATGAATTTCGATACCGGCAAATAAATTTTGTTCGGTATCGAATGACAATAAAGGTATTCTGTATTCTGTATATGTAATTAGAAAATATTCATATAAGTGTGCATTTAAAATTACAGACGCGACAGGCCTCGAGGTATTACCGATCACACAAGTTGTCACTATTTGATGCGTAATATTCATCCTCATATTTCCAACAAATCATCCTCCAACATTTCCGTCACCTACAATGGGACCCCACTACTGGCCACATCTTCCCCTTTCTGCATTCCGCAGAGACCGTTCCCTCCATAACTCCCTGGTCCACTCATCCCTTCGTACCCAAACCACCCCATCCCTGGGCACTTTCCCCTGCAACCGCACGAGATGCAACACCTGTCCCTTTACCTCTCCACTCAACTCCATCCAAGGACCCAAAAAGTCTTTCCAGGTGAGACAGAGGTTCACCTGCACCTCCTCCAACCTCATTTATTGTATCCGCTGCTCTAGATGTCAACTTCTTTACATCGGCGAAACCAAACGCAGGGTCGGCGATCGTTTTGCTCAACACCTTAGCTCAGTCCGCCTTAACCAACCTGATCTCCCGGTGGCTGAGCACTTTAACTTCCCCTCCCACTCCTAGTCTGACCTTTCTGTCATGGGCCTCCTCCAATGCCATAGTGAGGCCCACCGGAAATTGTAAGAACAGCATCTCATATTTCGCTTGGGCAGCTTGCAGCCCAGCGGTACAAAACATTGACTTCTCCAACTTTAGATAGTTCCTCTATCCCTCTCTTCCCCTCCCCCTTCTCAGTTCTCCCTCTATCTTCCTGTCTCCACCTATACCCTTCCTTTGTCCCGCCCCCCTGACATCAGTCTGAAGAAGGGTCTCAACCCGAAACGTCACCCATTCCTTCTCTCCTGAGATGCTGCCTGACCTGCTGAGTTACTCCAGCATTTTGTGAAATAAATATCTTCGATTTGTACCAGCATCTGCATTTATTTTCTTACACTATTCATCGTCATATTTCACTCAACTGTGCGAGTGTAAAGATTTATATAATTCACCTTTGGTTAAATTACAATTAGCCAAAGTGGTGAAATGAAATACTGTAATGATTTGTGGTTCTATAAATTATAACACTGAAGTTTAATGTAATTTTAACTTGTCTTTTGTTAATGTAACTTTAGTTTAGTTTAGTTCAGTTTAGAGATACAGCACGGAAACAGGCCCTTTGGCCCACCCAATCCACACTGACCAGCGTACACTAGCACTATCCTGCACTCTAGGGACAATTTACAATTTTCACGAAAGCCTATTAACCTATAAACCTGCACGTCTCTGGAGTGTGGGAGGAAACCGGAGCACCTGCGGAAAACCCACCCGGTCATGGGAAGAACATACAAACTCCAGCACCCAAAGTCAGGATCGAACCTGGGTCTTTGGCACTGTAAGGCTTTGACTCTACCACTGCGCCACTGTGCCACCCTAAGATTCATAGAATCTTACTGTGTGGAAACAAGCCCTTTGGCCCAACTTTTAACAATAATAAGTAGTTAATATTTACCTTATTTCAAATTTTCTTAAAGCTTACTTTTCCATAAAGCCCTTCTTAAAGAAGTCTTTCCTGAAGACTTTTCTTAAGGTCCTAAAACCTCATGAATAACCTTTTGTTCACAGGCTTGATGTACATTTCTGATGAACTTTGTTCAAAGGCTTCCATTTTGTGCAATTGCATCGTCTGATGCCATATACAGTATCTCATTATTTTCCTTAAATCTATTCACACTGACAGGATGTGTCTTTGCAACTCTGCACTGCCCGGTCCAACATGGGTACTGATCTCTCTGAGGGGTATCTAGAGAAGGAACTGCCTCAAAAGGTAGCCAGTATCATCAAAAACCCACACCCCCTGACCACCCTCTCATTTCACTCGTGCCATCGGGAGAAGGTACAGAAGTCTGAAAACCGTGACCAGCAGCTTCAGGAACAATTTCTTCCCAGCTACGATCAAGGTCCTGACGTTACACAAAACCAACCTCAATAACTAAGAACTATGGACTGTCTTCTTCCCCCATACCCCTCTCTCCTGCCCACCCCACCCCCCAGGTCTGAAGAAAGGTCCCGACATAAAATGTCACCCATCCGTATATTCCAGAGATGCTGCCTGACCGACTGAGTTACTCCAGCAAATTTTTCTTGTAAACCAGCATCTGTAGTTCCTTTTATTCACAAAATGCTGGAGTAACTCAGCAGGTCAGGCAGCAGTGGCCAATGGGCCCCAGCTCCAGGAAACTGGGAGCAGCGCAGTGGCCTCGCCAGAAAATTCACCCTGTGCTGAGGAAGCCACCAGCCGGTACCACTACCTGTGCAACAAAAATGTGCAGGAACTCAGCCAGATGATGGGCATGCGGGAGGAGAAGGACAGCCTGGAACTCTAAAGGACAATGGAGCTAAAACTGGCATCCCTAAACGTGCGCAGTGTGAAGAGCACTGCGCGATGTGTCAACGCCTTGCAGTACCTGGCCAAGGTAAAGGCGGATGTGACTTTTTTACAGGAGTGCGGGCTGCCACACCTTCGCTGCTATCGGAGGTGGTCGCGATGGTGGCCCCACGGACTGTCGGTATGGTCGGGGGGCAATGATTGTCGTGCGTCCGGTCTGGGGATCTTGCTGCGGGGAGGGGGCTTCACCATCACTGAGGTAAGGGAGGTGGTGGGGGGGCGTCTCTTGGTGGTGGATGTAATGTACCGTGGTTCTCCGCTCCGGCTGATTAATGTGTATGCCTCACCCAGGCAGAGCGAGCGGTTGGCCGTCCTCCAGCAGCTCCCACCGCTGCTGGCCACGTCTAGACCGCTCGTTCTGGCCGGTGACTTCAACTGCATCATCGATGCGGCTGGACGATCCGGCAGTGCCAACCACAGACTGGACGGCACCTCCAAACTCCTGGTGGAAACGGTCAAAGATGCAAAGCTGCGCGACGCCTTCAGTGACCCTGCAGGCGGGGCCCAGCCGCGGTTCACCTGGTCAGGACCGAACGGTTCAGCCCAGTCCCGGATAGACTTCCTCTTCACATCGAGGGCCGTCACGGTCAGACACACCGACCTCGCGCCGGTGTTCTTCTCTGACCACTGCCTCCTTCAGGCCACCTGTCACCTACAGGAGGACCGGAAGGCGGGCAGAGGGACGTGGAAGTTAAACGTGGAGCTGTTGACCCTGGAGAACGTTGAGGAGCTAAAGAGGGACTACGCATGTTGGAGAACTGTGAGGCCCCTCTTTGACTCCCCGACACTCTGGTGGGAGGCAACAAAGGAGAACATCAAGAAGTTCTTCGTCTCCAAAGGTGTTCAGAGAGCAAGACAGGGTAAGAGGGAACTGTGCCAACTCCAGACAGATTGCAGCAACTGCTCCTCCTGCAGAGGAGAGGGGTGGATGTGAGGGAGGAACTGAGAGAGTTGAAGGTCCGGCAAGCTCGGCTCTTTACCTCTGAATCCTCCAAGATAATCTTCCGGTCCAGGGTCCGCCATGTTGAGCAGGATGAGATGTGCTCACGTTTCTTCTTCCATAAGGTTCACAGGGGGAGCTCTTTGATCAAAAGCCTTAGGGAGGAGGACGGCTCGGTAACATCCTCGCAGACAGACATGCTCAAGATCTGCAGATCCTTTTATAAGGATCTGTACGATGTAAAGACCACAGACAGCACCGCCTCCCAGAACTTCCTGTCCTCCATCACGGAGGTCTTGGACGACAGCAAGCGGGAGAGTCTGGACCAACCACTGACCCTGGAGGAGCTGACTGGCTCCATCCGTTCCTTTGACTCGAGTAAAACTCCCGGAGGCGATGGCTTACCGGCAGAGTTGTACTCGGCTCTGTGGGACTGGGTGGGCCCGGACCTGCTGGAAGTGTACAACGACATACTTCTAGCCGGCAGCATGTCAGACTCTATGAGGAAGGGCAGCATCACCCTAATCTACAAGCAGAAGGGGGAGATGAATGACATAAGGAATTGGAGACCCATCACATTGTTGAATGTAGATTACAAGATCCTGTCTAAGGCCATCGCCAACCGGGTCAAGTCTGCTCTGGGACAGGTGATCCACCCGGACCAAACCTGTGCTGTACCTGACAGGAAAATCTCAGACAGCCTGGTGCTGCTGAGAGATACCATTGGCTACGTGCAGGACAGACGGGTGGATGCCTGCCTGGTCAGCTTGGACCAGGAGAAGGCCTTCGACAGGATATTGCACACGTACATGAGGGACGTGCTCTCCAAAATGGGCTTTGGGGAGGGAATCAGAAAGTGGATACAACTGCTCTACACCGATATCTGTAGTGCAGTCCAAATTAATGGGTGGGAATCAGACAGCTTCCCCGTCAGGTCTGGAGTCAGGCAGGGTTGCCCTCTCATCTGTTGCATTGAACCCTTTGCCGAATCCATCAGGAAGGATGCGAGCATAAGAGGTGTGACATTGCCAGGCAGTGGGGGCACTCAGGTCAAGGCCTCCCTGTACATGGACGATGTCGCCGTCTTCTGCTCGGATCCAGGGTCGGTCCGCAGACTGATCAGCGTCTGCGGCCAGTTTGAGTTGGCCACGGGGGCCAGGGTAAACCGCAGGAAGAGCGAGGCCATGCTCTTTGGCAACTGGCCTGACCGATCTTCCATCCCCTTCACCATCAAGCCTGACTTCCTGAAGGTGCTGGGGATCTGGTTCGGGAAGGCTGAGGCATGTAACAAGAATTGGCTGGAGCGGATAGCCAAGGTGGGGAAGAAGCTGGAGCTGTGGAAGCAGCGCTCCCTCTCCATCACGGGGAAAAACCTGGTCATCAGGTGTGAGGTGCTCTCGGGGCTGCTGTACTTGGCGCAAGTGTGGCCCGTCCTTCCCTCCTACGCCAAGGGGATTACCCGGGCCGTCTTCGGCTTCATCTGGGGGTCGGCGATGGACCGGGTGCGACGAGCCACAATGCACAAGTCGGCAGACAACGGGGGTAAAGACGTGCCCAACGTCGCCCTCATTCTGATGGCCACCTTCATGTGTGGCTGCATCAGGCGGAGCATAGAGCCAAGGCACGTGGGCACCAAATGCCACTACCTGCTGAGGTTCTACCTGTCCCCGGTGTTGCGAAGGATGGGCCTGGCGCAGATGCCATGCAATGTGCCAGTCAGCTGGACATTGCCGAACCATCTGTCGTTTGTGGACAGGTTCTTCCGGACCAACACCTTTGACCACAAGTCCATCGGGCAGTGGTCAGCACGGAACGTCCTGCAGGCACTGCAGGGGAATGACTCCATGGATCCAGTGGCGTGGTTCCCAGAGCAGACTGCCCAGCTTGTCTGGCAAAATGCCTCATCGCCAGAACTCACCAACAAGCACCAAGACCTGGCTTGGCTGGCGGTGAGGGGAGCCCTCCCAGTCAGATCCTTCCTGCACCGTCGGAACCTCACTACCAGCGCACGCTGCCCTCGGGACGGCTGCTACGGAGAGGAGACGGTGGCCCACCTCTTCACAGAGTGTGGATTTGCCAAGAGAGTCTGGAGAGGTCTGCAGGGGTCCCTGTCACGATTCATTCCGAGCAGCTGCGTCACAGAGGACTCTGTGCTCTACGGACTGTTCCCAGGGACGCATTCCGAGACTGATATCGAGTGCTGCTGGAAAGTCATCAACTCGCTCTTTGGTCTGCCCGATCCTTGTTGACCTCCCAGCGGAGCGAGCTGTCCGTCAAGGAATGTTGCCGACTGGCCCACTGCAGACTGCAGGAGTACGTGCTGAGGGATGCACTGAAGCTCGGTGCAGCCAACGCTAAGGCCCTGTGGGGGAGGACCACAGTCTAGGGTCCTTCCGCTGCTGGACATGGGGGGCAGGGTGTGGTGGAGAGAGACGCCCCTCCAAGATTCAAGATTCAAGATTCAAGATTCAAGATAGCTTTATTTGTCATCCAACATTGGACGAAATTCAGTCACCCACAGTCCAACAATAAAAGCATTAAATAGGCATTAAAATTAACCAACCCCAAAAACACACAAAAAAAGAAACATCCATCAAAGAAACATCCATCACAGTGAGTCTCCTCCAGTCCTCTCCTCACTGTGATGGAAGGCCACAATGTCTTTCCCTTCTCCTGCCGTCTTCTCCCGCGGTCAGGTTGTTGTGGTTGCAGGCCGCGCCGGACGGTCCACAGCGGCCCGAGTCTAAGGCGAGTCGCAGCCGCTCCCGCAGCCTCCGAAGACGGCCGGCTCCGCCGATGATAAGTCCGATCCGGGGCGGGCGAACACGCTGCCGCTGTTGCTGTACGTCGGGGCGGTCGTGGCTCCCGACATTGAAGCCCCCGCCCAGGAGAGAAAAATCCCGCGGCCTATTTTAGGCCGCGCCGGAAGGTGAAATGTCCGCGGCCCAAGCCCCGCGATCCGGGGCGGGCGAACCCGCTGCCGCTGCCGGAGCTCCCGATGTCGGCATCCAGGCGGCCCGAGCCTAAGGCGAGTCGCAGCCGCTCCCGCAGCCTCCGAAGACGGCCGGCTCCGCTGATGGTTAATCCGGTCCGCGGACTCTGCGAACCAGAGCCCCGGAGGCCGCCAGCTCCAGGAGTTGGGCCGATGGTAGGCCGCAGCAGGAACGGAGACAACACCCAGAAAACAAAGGTCGGGTCTCCGTTCGGAAGGGACACCTATTTACAATTTTACAGTCCACCCTCCTCCCCCCCACATACACACATAGTACACAAACACAAAAACACCACATCACAACTACAATTAAGACAAAAAACAACAAAAACACAAAGACAAATGGACCGCAGGTAAGCCGCAGCTGCTATGGCAGCGCCGCCATTTTGGATAAGGGATACTGGGTTAATGTCTAAATGTAAGTAAATGTCTAAGGGAATGTCTGTATCAAATGTAACCTCCGGAAATGTCGGATGGTCTTGTTTAAAAAAAAAATTGTTTTGTGAATGATATTTATTATTTGAATAAAGTATTTTTTGATTAAAAAAAACGTACTTGACTCTTAATGCAGACCCAAGACTAGCTTTGAAAGGTAATTGAATAAATGAGTGAAGAGGAACATGTTCCCTGAACTCTAGTGCAAGAGCTAGAAAATTGCATGACACTGAAAATTTGCTTTACTTCCCAACATTGGGCCGATGGGTTGAATGGCCTCCCCCCTCCTTGCTGGAGCACATTGGGACCGCAGGGTGGCGCCAAATGGGAGGAAATAAGGTGGGAGGGGAGGGTTCCGCTTCCGTGCGCGGTGCTGCAGGTAGGCGCGCGGTGATGGCGGCTCCCGGGGACCAGCTTGCACGGCTTTCTTGCTTGCACGGCTTTCTTGCTTGCACGGCTTGCACGACTTGCTTGCACGGCTGCATTTATCATTGCAAAAGCAAGCTCCAAATATCAGCGGAGCCGCCCCGCCTGGTGTGGTGCAATAAATGCACTGGACGGGGAGCGCGCTTATGCATTGGGAAGCGTGTGGGTCTACAGCTAACTGCCCCCCCCCCCTGCCATCGTGAATTTGTTACATTGCAGCTAAACTGTTCTCTGTCATTGATTGTGCCGTCGCGACTTTGTCTTGCTGCAGAGTGTGGCTTCGTTGTATTAAAGAATCATGCCATTCTGCAAAATAACAGCCCGCCCTAATGCTCTCCCTCCCCCTCTCTCTGTCTCTCTCTCTCCAATCATTTCAAAAAAGATGGTAACTACGGTCTAGCACCAAAACCATCCTGGCGTTAAGTTTAGGGAGAGCCGCACTGTGGGCAGTCTGCCCTGGTCTTGATGTGACAAAAGGTTGATGTCCTGAAATTTGTAACGTGACAAACTTTGTTTTCTCTGGAGCGACCAAGGCTGAGGGAAGACCTGATAGAAGTTTATAAAATGATGCCAGGGCGCAAATGTCAAAGACTAGAGGGCATAGCTTTAAGTGAATGGGGGAATAGTTTAAAGGAGATGTGTGGGCAGGGTTGCCAACTGTCCCGTATTAGCCGGGACATCCCTTATTTTGGGCTAAATTGGTTCGTCCTGTATGGGACCGCACTTGTCCCGTATTGGGCCCAAATACTTTGGCCCCGGACATTGCAGGCCCGGACAGTGTCGGTCCGGAGCCCCGGGCGCCGCTTGGCGTAGGTTATGTAGCAACCCGCTCCTGGCCCGGGCGGCCACCATTGGTGGAGCGGGAGCACATGGCCACTGGCTGGGTGAGGTCATGTGGGACACGGGGCGGTGAAGTCGCCTTGCCCCTTATTTGGGAGTGAGAAAGTTGGCATCCTGATACGTGGGGAAGTTTGCGTGGATTCGGTGGGCCGAAGGGCCTCTCTCCACGCTGTCCCTGCACTAATCAAATGAACCATGAGGTTCGCACAGGATGGAGGGACGTGCTCGCAGTCCGAGGGCTGATCTACACATCGCCTTGGCCCTGAGGCATGAGACATGTGGGTGATGGGCGACTGGATGGTTTCAATGGTACTTTATTTGTCACATGTAGCGAGGTACAGTGAAATTTATTTTTGTATAAACTTCAGTACAGATATCGTTATACGCGCGCTGCCAGGGATGGTGGTGGAGGCAGATATAATAGTGGTGTTTACAAGACTTAGAAAGGCACATGATATGGAAGGATGTGGATCACGTGCAGGCAGATGAGAGTTGCTGGACGCCACATGTTCAGCACAGACATTGCGGGCCGAAGGGCCTGTTTAATGTTATTTAGGTGGAGTAAAGGTGCAGGCGGTGCAGTGACCACGGTTTATTTCTTGCAGCTACGGCCAATTTCTGGAGACGAGGGGATGGACGCAGTGACCACTGACATGGTGACCCCGGGCCTGGCGATCTCTGACCCGGTGGACGACCTGGACGGCGAGGGCTTTGAGTTTGTGGAGCGGGGCCACGCGGACCGTGTGCTAGAGGGGCTGAACGGCCTGCGGCTGAAGCGGACACTGTGTGACGTGACTCTGTGCTGCGGTGGGCAGGACTTCCCGTGCCACCGTGCCGTCATGGCCTCCTGCAGCTCCTACTTCCACGCCATGTTCTCGCTCGGCCTGGTGGAGTCGCGGCAGGAGCGGGTGGCGATCGGTGGCGTGGAGCCGCATACGGTGGGGCTGCTGGTGTCCTACGCCTACACCGCCCGTGTCCGGCTCAATGCCACCAACGTGCAGGCCCTGCTGGTTGCTACCAACCTGCTGGGTGTCCTGCCCGTCCGCGAGGCCTGCTGCAGCTTCATGGAGCGCCAGCTGGACGACGTCAACTGCGTGGGTGTGCACTGCTTCGCCGAAGCGCATGGCTGTACGCGGTTGAAGGAGCGCAGCTTGCAGTACATCCTCAGCCACTTCCCCCGCGTACACACCCAGGACGAGTTCCTCTCGCTGCCCGCCGACAAACTGGTGGAGATCATCGCCAGTGACCATCTCAACGTGACCCGCGAGGAGACCGTCTTCAACGCCATCCTCCTCTGGGTCCTGAGAGACGAGTCGCGCAGCCACGACTTCCACAAGGTCTAGTTTCACTTTAGTTTATTGTCACGTGTACCAAGCTACAGTGAAAAACGCTTGTTGCATGCTAACCAGTTAGTGGAAAGAGTATACATGCTTACCATCGAGCCGTCCACAGTGTACTAATACAGGATAAAGGATTCACGTTTAGTGCAAGGTAAAGTCCAATTACAGATAGTCCAGAGGTCAGAATTGCTCTCTAGTTGTGCATAGAACAGTTCAGTTGCCCGAATACAGCTGGGAAGGAACTGTCCCTGAACCTGGAAGTTGACACAAAGTTCTGGAGGAACTCAGCGGGCCAAGCAGCATCTGGAGAAAAAAGATGGGTGACATTTCAGGTTGGGATCCCTTTTCAGACCCAAAATGTCACCCATCCTTTTTTTCCAGAGATGCTGCCTGACCCGCTGAGTTCCTCCAGCACGTTGTCTATCTTTGATATAAATCAGCATCTGCAATTCCTTTCTACACATTTCGTCTGAATCTGGAGGTGTGCCTTTACACACTTCTGTACCTTTTGCCCGATGGGAGAGGGGAGAAGAGGGAATGTCCAGGGTGAGACGCGTTCTTAATTATGCTGCTGGCCTTATCGAGGCAGTGTGAGGTATAAATGGAGTAATTGGAAGGGCGATGGACACAAAATGCCAGAGTAACTCAGCGAGACAGGCAGCATCTCTGGAGAGAAGGAATGAGTGACATTTTGGGTCAAGACCCTTCTTCAGAATGATGTAGAATCAGGTACATCGGACAGACTGATGTACCTTAATGGATGTAGTCGAGCCCCAGGCCTTCATCTGTGACTCCCTGCTGTGCCAGAAGATCAGAATCAGTCTGAAGAAGGGTCCCGACCTGAGAAACGTCACCCATTCCTGCTCTCCAGAGTTGCTGCCTGTCCCACTGAGTTACTCCAGCATTTTGTGTCTAGGATTTCAACCAGCATCTGCAGTTCTTTCCTACACTCATTGGAAGGGAGGTTGGTTTGTGTGATGGTCTGGGCTGCGTCCACAATTCTATGCAATTTCTTGCGGTCTTGGATGGAGCTGTTCCCAAACCAGGCTGTGATGAATCCCGATAAAATGCTTCCTTCGGCGCATCTGGAGAGGTTGGTGACAGTTGTTGGGGAAATGTTGGTGAGGAGGGGCAGACGGAGCAGGGTGGGGAGAGGGGGAAGGTGGAGCTGGTGGCTGAAGCTGGAGGTGATGAGTAGAGAGGACCAATGGTAGGGGGTGGGACGGATGTGCAATCTGATGAGGAGGATGGGGTGTGAAGTGTGAGAAGGTTAGTGTGAGGATAGGTCGACCCCATTAACATCGGAGCTGCTGGGGTTTTTTTGGGGTTTATTTTGTGTACCTTGTGCGTTGTGACTGCCGGCAGAACAATTTCCCTCCGGGGATGAATAATGTTTTATTGTATCTTATCGTGAGATGGGTGGTGATAGAGGGATGGGTTACAGTGGGGGAGGGTGGGTCGGGGGACAGAGGTGGGAGTGGGCAGGGGGACGAGTGACTGACTGAAGTGCGGAGGGGAGGGGGGGGGAGGGAGGGGCGGTGGGGCACGGGGGGCTGTGGGAGGGAGGGGTTGCGGTGGGGAGGGGCGGGGGGCTGTGGGAGGCGCGGGGGGCTGTGGGAGGGGCGGGGGGCTGAGGTGGGGAGGGGCGGGGGGCTGAGGTGGGCTGTGGACTAACCCTGGCACTCATACAGATCCTGGAACACGTCAGACTGCCGCTGATGAACCCCTACTACCTGCACGATGTGGTGGAGGCCCAGACCTTCATCCGTGACTCCCTGCCCTGCCAGCGCCTCGTGGCCGAGGCCAAGGACTACCTGCTGCTGCAGGACCGTCGCGGAGAGCTGTTCGGACCCCGCGCCCACCCCCGCAAGTCAGAAGGTGAGCGAGTGGGCTGGCTGGCTCCGGAACACCCACCATGGGGGACCCTGCATTCATGTAGCACCCCCTCCGTCCCCTACAAACCACGGGACGCTCTGGGTTATTGTGCCCAATGGCAGCCCCCACCCTGCCCCCTCTTCTTCCCATCCCACCCCGCTCCCTGCCCTCCCTCCTCAGAGTTGTGCACTAGAATGGGTAACTCCCCTTCCCCAGTGCCCACATTTTTCTCTTCCCCCCCCCCCCCCATCCCATACTCCTTTTCCCTCCTTCATACACTCATCTCCATCCCCATTCATCTTTTATCCCTCTTTCCGACCCCCCCCCTCCATCCCGTCCTCTTCCACCCACATCCCTCCATCTGGCTTTCCATTTCACTCCTCCCCTTCTCTCCCTGGCTTCCTTTCACCTCTTTGTCATCTACTCCACCCATCTGCCAATCGCCCCTCTCCCCTGTATCCACCTATCACTCGCCAGGCCCCCTTCTCTCCTCCGGCTTCACCCAACCCCCGTCCAGCACCGCCACAACAACCGGTCAAAAGAGTTAAGAGTGTTTTATTGTCATTTGTCCCAGATAGAACAATGAAATTCTTACTTGCTGCAGCACCACAGAATATGTAAACATAGTGCACTGTAAACAAAAAATAAAAAATAAAAAGCTCTGGAGGAGGGTCGCAGGGGCGACTGTGACGTGTGGATGGGGCACCTTGGTGGGCATGGGCAAGTGGGGCTGAAGGGCCTGTGTCCGTGCTGGAGGTCAGTGTGTAGGACTGACCAAGGCGAAGTCCAGGTGCCCTCTGTGTGCTGCTGCTGTGCGTGAGCCGGGCCTGTTGTGTGTTGCAGGGGTGAGCGAGCTGATCGTGGTGGCCGGCGGCGAGGATGACAAGGTGATCCTGCGCAGCGTGGAATCCTTCGATCCCATCAAACGGCACTGGAATTGCCTCGCCTGTCTGCCCTGCGCCATCAGCAAGCATGGCCTGGTGGCATCAGGTAGGCCCAGGGCACCTCGAGCCAACGCTGACCCCCTGTCTCCCAGTCAGTGCTTCATCAGAGGCTGGTCAGCCTATTGGTTCCCTGCTACCTCCCAGCACGGCATCCCCATCAGCCTAAGGCACCGAGTGCTGGAGAAACTCACCGGGTCTGGCAGCATCTGTGGAGAGAATGGACAGGTGACTGTTCGGGTTGGGAACCATAGAGTCATGCAGCACGGAAATAGGCCCTTCGGCCCGACTCGTACATGCCGACTATGATATCCCATCTTACAGGCAGCATTTTTGGAGGGAATGTACAGACGATGTTAAGGTTGCTTATCCGTTTCCTCCGGAGACTGAAGAAGGATCCCGACCGGAAGCGTTGTCTGTCCATTCCCTCCACAGATGCTGCCTGACCCACTGGGTTCCTCCGGTACCTTTTGCTGAGAGCGGGCTTGATCAGTGGACTAGTTTTAGTTTAGTGCAGTAATGCAGCTTGGAACCGGGCCCTTAGTTCAGCCCACCGAGTCCACGCCGACCAATGGTCAACCGTACACTAGTTCTATGTTATGCCAGTTTAGCGTTGGTGTGTAAGGTTCCACATATGCTCCCGTTCGCAGGCTCTGTGCTCTACCTGGCTGGAGGCGAGTTCTCCGATGGTGTGGCGAGCAACGACCTGTGGCGTTACGACCCAATCGACAACATGTGGTACGAGAGAGCAGCGATGAACGTGGCCCGTTCCGAACTGGGTAATTGTGCTCATCATCAATCACCATCTCTCCCTCTGTGGATGTTTCGTGTATAGGTACAGCACGGAAACAGGCCCTTCGGCCCACCGGGTCCATGCCGCCCATCGATCACCCGTTCACACTAGTTCCACGTGATCCCACGTTCTCATCCACTCCCCACACCCTAGGGTTAATTTACTGAGGCTGATTAACCTACAGACCCACACGTCTGGGATGTTGGAGGAAACCGGAACACCAGGAGAAAACCCACATGGTCACGGGGAGAACGTATAAACTCCATACGGACAGCACCTGTAGTCGGGATCGAACCCAGGTCTCTAACTCTGTGGGGCAGTAACTCTACTGCCAGTGTTTTTGGGAGTGTGGCTCGGATCCAGGAGGTTTGTCCGTGTGACGGTGGAGACTGGAGCTCTGAAGCTGATGGGAGGCAGTGCACTGCAGAACCAGAACAACAAAGATTTCAGTACATTTGGAGTATTGTGTGTGGTTCTGGTCACCCCAGGATGGGAAGGATATGGAGGCTTCAGAGAGGGTACAGAAGAGGTTTACTAGATTGCTGCCTGGATTAGAGGGTACGGACAGACCAAGGAGTCTGAAGAAAAGTCCCGACTCAAAATGTCACCCATCCATTCCCTCCACAGATGCTGCCTGATCTGCTGAGTTCTTCCAAAACATTGTGTTTTCACCTTCCTTTGGGGATTATATCAACATAAAGGCAGGACATAAGCACTGGAGTAACTCATCGGGTTGGGCAGCATCTCCAGAACGCCTTCCCATTCCCCCCACAGATGCTGCCTGACCTGCAGAGTTCCTCCGGCACTTTGTGTTTGGCTCAGGATTCCAGCGTCTGCAGTTCATTGCATCTCTTGTTCACTGAATCTTGATTCCAAGTCTTTCTCCAATATCTCTCCACTATTCTTTCAATGTATGTCTCTTTGGCCTGTTGCACTATTTCTCCATGGACGAGAATGCAAGAACAACATTTAAAAGACATCTGGAAGCTACAAAGATCGGACAGGTTGAGGGATATGGAATTAGCTCAGATGGGGCATGTTGGTCGGCATGGACAGGTTGGGCTGAAGGGCTTGTTTCCGTGTTGTATGACTCTGGCTTCCACCATAGTGAACTTGAATTGTGACTGGAAAAGGTGAATGGTTTTGCTTGGTGGTGTCTCCTGCAGCCCGGTCTGCAGAGCTGTGTGTGCACATGCGTGGGGCAGGTGTGCACGTGCGTGGGGCAGGTGTGCACGTGTGGGATACGTGTGCACGTGTGTGCACGTATGTAGGGCAGGTGTGCACGTGTGGGGCAGGTGTGCGTGGCATGGGTCTCGTGTGCACGTTTGTGCATGTGGGACAGGTGTGCACAAATGTGTACGTTTGACTGGGACTGTGCTTGGGCTGGTGTGTGCCTGTATGTGTGTACATGGGGCTGTGTGCATGTGTGTGTGCTCGGGCTGGTGTGCGTCTGTATGTGTGTACATGGAGCTGTGTGCATGTGTGTGTGGTTGGGCTGGTGTGTGCGTGTATGTGCGTACATGGGGGCTGTGTGCGCGTGTTTGGGGCAGTGCGTGTAAGTGTACATGGGGCTGTGTGCATGTGTGTCTGCTCAGGCTGGTGTGTGCGTGTATGTGTGTACATGGGGCAGTGTCCGTGCTCAGGCTGGTGTGTGCGTGTATGTGTGTACATGGGGCTGTGTGCTGACTGTGCCACTGACCCACTGCCCCCTCTCTGCCAGGCCTGGCCATGCTGGACGGCCTTGTGTTTGCCGTGGGCGGCTGGGAGGGCAGCTCGCGGCTGGCCTCCATCGAGTGCTACAATCCCAGCGTCAACGCCTGGCGCTTCCTGGCCTCCATGAAGATGGCCGTCACCAGCCCGGCAGTGGTGGCTTTCGGGGGGCTGCTCTACGTTGCAGGTAAAGCCCGCAGGCATGGCACGGCACAGCACGGCATCTGGGGAACGTGTCTGGGTCTGTTATTGCCACGTGACCTGGGATACAGGGGGGCGGGGGAGGTTTGCAGGGTGCAGGAGTCCTCGTGCGCAGAGCTGACGGCCTCTCTCTGTGGGGGCGGGGAGTGGGGGGGGTCTCGCCCAGGGCAGTGAGGACAGCTTGACCCGGCCTCTCTCCACAAGGGGGGTTGTGTTGGAGGGGAGTGGGAGGTTGGGGGAGGGGGTGGGATGCATGGGTCACAGTGGTCTAACTGTCTCTCTCTGCAGGGGGGGCTGTTCTAGAGGACGGTGACGGCATGAATCTGGTTCAGGTTTACAACCCCAAGTGTGACTCGTGGTCGGAGGTGGCTCCCATGCAGATCCCTCGTTCAGGCTCCGTCGCCTGCATCCTGCACGGCAAGATCTACGTCATCGGTGAGAAGTCCCAAAGATCGGTGTCTTTAGTTAAAGGCATGAGCTGTGGGTGTGGTGCAGGGAGCAGGCAAGCTAGTGCAGGGAGAGGGGGTGGGAGACAAGCTGGTGCAGGGAGAGGGGGTGGGAGGCAAGCTGGTGCAGGGAGAGGGGGTGGGAGGCAAGCTGCTAATAAACACACTGCTGGTGCTGGCTGGCAGAAAGACACAAAGTGATAGTAACTCAGTGGGTTGGGCAGCATCTCTGGAGAACATGGATAGGTGTTTGCGTCAGGACACGTCTACACTTCGGTCTGATTGTGTCTCTCTATCGATTAACATACAAACCTGCACCTCCTTGGAATGTGGGAGGAAACCGGAACATCCAGAGAAAACCCACACGGTCACAGGGAGAACGTACAAACTCTATACAGACAGCACCAGTAGTCGGGATTGGACCCGTGTCGCTGGGGCTGTGAGGCAGCAGCTCTACCTGCTGTGCCACTGTGCCATGACAGTGCTGAAGAGGAAGTAGTGCCTCTCTACGGGGGCCACAGCACGCTGTCTCCATGCTAAACTATACCAAACCTGAGCAAGTGCAGGAGGGCCAGAACAGGAGAAGGAGATCAGCAGCGTGAATCTAAGGCAATCGATGAATTTCCAGTGAATCTCGGTTCCTCGTGGGCAAGGAGTGCACTCCCACAGCTCCAGACCTGCGGGTTTGTAGGTTAATCGGCCTCTGTAACTTGCTTCTAGTGTGTGAGGAGTGGATAAGTGGGATAACATAGAACTAGTGTGAACGGGAGATCAATGGTCGGTGTGGACTCGGTGGGCCGAAGGATCTGTTTCCACGCTGTCTAAACTAAACGTGCCTGCCTAACCCACCCGGAATGGACATGAAAGTGCAGTTGAAGCAGTGACTGGTCTTTGACCCTGCAGGTGGCTGGCACGCCTCGACGGAGAACACTAACAAGGTCGAGCAGTACGACCCCCGGACCAACACATGGACGATGTGCGCCCCCATGAACGAGCGGCGGTACCGGCCGGGCGTGGCGGTCGTCGATGGCACCATCTACGTGATGGGTGGTGAGGAAGGCTGGGACCGGTAGGTGGCTCTGCTGCCGGCATTGACACCGGGACGCGCCAGGGCGGGTTTGTCATTGTCACATGTACCGAGCGAGGCACAGGGAAAAGGGTTGTTTTTTTTAAATGCTATCCAAGCAGATCAGATAATACTGTACATAAATACAATCAAGTCAAACTCAAGTACAATAGGTAGAGCAAAGGGGAAGGTAGCGAGTGTAGAATATGGTTCTCAGCATTGTTCCAGAGACATAGTCCGATGTCCAATGTCCGCAATGTGGGAGAGGTGAATCGCACAGTACCCTAGCTTGTTGAAGGACCGTTCAGAAGCTTGATAACAGGGGAAGAAGCCGTTCCTGAGTCTGATGGTGCACGCTTTCAAGCATCACCATCTTGAAAGGGATGGGGAGAAGAGAGAATGACCGGGGTGAAATAGGTCCTTTTAAGACGCTCTGCAAAACCTCTCCCTTTCTTATTCCAGTGTTTACTCTTGAAACATTATTTTTATTGCACAAAAGCAGGTTGAAGCATGGGAACTGTTGCCGTGAATCTAGGCTCAATGTTGTCATGAGTACTGAGATAGAGAGAAAAGCTTTTGTTTGCATGCTCTCCAATGAAATCAGACCGTGTTGTACATGAAAACATTCTCAAATCTTGGGGTTAAATAATTTTGGGGATATACTTGCATTTACATTAGCAATTGAAAATCAAATTTAAAATGCAGATGCTGGAAATCTGAAATAAAAGCAAAATTCTGGGGGGGAAAAACTCAGCAGGTTAGGCAGCATCTGTGGAAGGAGAAACTGTTAACCTTGCAAGCCAGATACTTTATCGGAGCAGAGAACAAGAGAAAGCAAAACACAAAGTGCTGGAGGAACTCAGTGGATCAGTCAGCATCTGTGGAGGGAATAGACAGATGATGTTTTGGGTCAGGACCATTCTTCTTTTGCATCTTGAAACATCATCTGTCCATCCCCTCCACAGATGCTGCCTGACCGGCTGAGTTCCATGAGGTTGTTGTGTTTTTATATCAAGAAAGCAAGTTAGTCTAAATATTGGAGGATCTCAGCAGGTCAGGCAGCATCTGTGGAGGGGATGGACAGACGATGTTTCAGGATGCAAAAGAAGAATGGTCCTGACCCAAAACAATCATCTGTCCATTCTCTCCACAGATGCTGGATGACCCGCTGAGTTCCTCCGGCACTTTGACTAACTTGCTTTTTTGAACAAAATACAATGTACAAAGAAGGTGGGGATTGGAATGGGAATAGTAATGGGAATGTGTGTATTGGGTGCAAAAATGTGGGCATTGAATGCACACTTTGTGAAATGTGTTACTGAACACTTGGCTCATGGAAGGTATTTATTCACAAAATGCTGGAGTAACTCAGCAGGTCAGGCAGCATCTCAGGAGAGAAGGAATGGGTGACGTTTCGGGTCGAGACCCTTCTTCAGACTGATGTCAGGGGGCGGGACAAAGGAAGGATATAGGTGAGGCAGGAAGATAGAGGGAGATCTGGGAAGGAGGAGGGGAAGAGAGGGACAGAGGAACTATCTAAAGTTGGAGAAGTCGCATACCACTGGGCTGCAAGCTGCCCAGGCGAAATATGAGGTGCTGTTCCTCCAATTTCCGGAGGGCCTGTCTTTCCAGGTGAGATAGAGGTTCACCTGCACCTCATCTATTGCATCCGCTGCTCTAGATGTCAACTTATTTACATCGGCGAAACCAAGCGCAGGCTCGGCGATCGCTTCGCTCAGCACCTGCGCTCAGTCCGCATTGGCCAAACTGATCTCCCGGTGGCCGAGCACTTCAACTCCCCCTCCCATTCCCAGTCTGACCTTTCTGTCATGGGCCTCCTCCAGTGCCATAGTGAGGCCCACCGGAAATTGGAGGAACAGCATCTCATATTTCGCCTGGGCAGCTTACAGCCCAGTGGTATGAACATCGACTTCTCCAACTTTAGATAGTTCCTCTGTTCCTCTCTTCCCTTCCTCCTTCCCAGATCTCCCTGTATCTTCCTGTCTCCACCTATATCCTTCCTTTGTCCCGCCCCCCCTGACATCAGTCTGAAGAAGGGTCTCGACCCGAAACGTCACCCATTCCTTCTCTCCTGAGATGCTGCCTGACCTGCTGAGTTACTGCAGCATTTTGTGAATAAATACTTTCGATTTGTACCAGCATCTGCAGTTATTTTCTTATACTTGGCACATAGAAGTTGAACAATAACAAAACCTCAGTCTCATTGTGAAACTTGTCCCAGACCCAGAGATGACTGTAAATTCCTGAGAGGTACAGTCGTCATTGACTTAACCCATTGTGCAACGGCATCAGCCATTTTCTCATTATATAACAGTAGAGCACAGGAACAGGCCCTTTGGCCCACAATGTCCATGTCTGACATGCTGCCAAGTTAAACTAATCCCCTCTGCCTGCAGGTGATCCAAATCCTTCCTTTTCCTGCATATGGGTAGGCACGTGGATGAATGAATATTTCATAAAATATTAATCCATTTATCCACTTCCCTATCTAAAAGCCTTTTCAACACCTCTCTCTGAAGAAGGGTCTTGACCCGAAACGTCACCCATTCCTTCTCTCCCGAGATGCTGCCTGACCCGCTGAGTTACTCCAGCATTTTGTGTCTATCTTCGATTTAAACCAGCATCTGCTGGGTTTTTCCCCACTATTCACCCTGGCAGCAGGTTCCAGGTATCCGCTCCCCTTTGTGTAAAACAAAAAATTGCCCCACACATCTTTAAGTTTTGACTTTAAAGCTCTTCCCTGGGGGAAGAAGGTTCCAATGTCTACCCAATCTGTCTCCTAAATTGCTGAACATCCTGGCTTATTGTTATTTCTGTCTGTCCTAACTCTTTTAGTTTCAGTTTAGTTTATTGTCACGTGTGCCGAGGTGCAGTGAAAAGCTTTTTTGTTGCGTGCTATCGACAAGCGGAAAGACTATACATGAATACAATCGAGCCATCCATCCACAGTGTACAGATACAGGATAAAGGGAATAATGTTTAGTACAAGATAAAGTCTAATTTAAGACAGTCCGAGGGTCTCCAATGAGGTAGATGGTAGCTCAGGACCGCTCTCTAGTTGGCATCAAAGCCAAGGTTGGGTTACAGAGCAAGGTGCCAGGCACACAACCCCAGGTGGGTTCAGAGTCGGTGTCAGAGTATACTTGAGTTTGGGTCTGTGCGCACACAGCATTGGTGTTGCCTGGTTAACCTCTGCCTCTCCCTCTGCTATCGATGACTCCAGGTACCACGACACCATTGAGGAGTACCGCGAGGAGTATGGCAAGTGGGAGATATTGGGAGAGATGTTGACGAGCCGCAGCTGGCTAAGCTGTGTCACCGTGCAAGTGCAGAAGGAGACGTGGCCTGGCCACTCAGCTGAGAACGTGTCCGCGGACTGACAGGCTATTCCGCCAGCGCGCTTCCACTGGCTCTGTCGCGAGTCTCCCACCTTGTGTGTCAACAATGGATTAGGCACTGGCCATGAGACATCTCCAGAAGATCCACCTGGTGCAGGGTTACAGAAGCACTTTGGACATCATTTGGACACGAGCAGCATGGGGCTGTTAATTGGGGCAGACGTGTAACGTTGCCTGGGGTCTGCACTGGGTTACTAGGGTCAAGGTGACGGGGTTCCTCCTTGTCTGCTCAGCCAAGGTGAAAACCACCTTCCGATGTTTCACTGGTGCCCTGCATCTGATTGCATACTCCACGCACCAAAAATGGCCACAAACTAGCGTCCTTCATTGCATCGTGCAAGATACCGCATTCTCTGATCAGATTGCGACACGAGTCTCTCTTTAAAACCTGTCCTGGTTTCCACAACACCTTTAGTGTTGGGCTGGAGTTCCAGTGACCTCGGTCTGCTGAGTGAGTTGCTCAACTCAATTGGAATCCGTGATTTCAATGAGTTGTTTCGCGTTGTAGGAAGTGTTTTGTAAGCTTTGATACTTTATATCCGCAGATGAATAGAGCATTATATTTTTTATAACATGTGCACACTTCTGCCTACAGTGGCGTTTGAAGTTAAAGGCTGATTTTTTTTCTTGTAGATACAGCCTTTTTTCCTGAGTTTGCAGGTATGGGTGAACATGCAGTGCAGGTGGCTGGAGGTTTATGGAGCTTGGTTTAAAGTTCTTCACTGTCCTGAGCAAGGGAGCATCTAAATGTGTTCAGGGAAGGTACTGGTGCCAGCTTTTTTAATTCCCATTTTTAAATGGGCTTCGGTCCTTGTGCAGTTGAGTGGGTGATGGTTCACCTCCAACAGTTTACTGACAGAGACAAGTGCCCACTGCTTTGGTGCCTGATTCAAGTCACTGCTTGGACCTCTTGGCTTGGGAAAGGGTTTCTCCTGCTCAGCGCCACACGGGGAGGCCTGTGTGGCCACTTGATCAACACGTGTAGGAAGGAACTGCAGATGCTGCTTTACACTGAAGATAGACGTAAAATGCTGGCGTAACTCAGCAGATCAGGCAGTGTCTCTGGAGAAGAGTAGTTAATGTTTCGGGTCAAGACTCTTCTTCAGAATGAGAGACAAGGGCTCTCCCGTTTGTCTGAAGGGTCTCGACCCGAAACATCACCTATTCCTTTTCTCCACAGATGCTGACTGAAAAGCTGATGGCAGATGACCCATTTTACTAATGCGCTGCATTATAAAGCAACAGTCGGTGAGGGAGGTTAATTTGTGTAACTCATCACCTCCATTATGAAGCTGGCATCTTTGGGTGGGTTCCGCACGTGAGTTGGGGTTTAATGACTTTGTTGGGTAATTCTCCAGCCATTTTGAGGTGCAGCTGAGATCTTCTTGGTCTGCTGACAAAAGCTTCCTTCATTCTCAAACATTGAAATTTGAGGGAGAACCTTCCAAATGTGATGTTTTGAGCTTAAGATTTTGTTGCACAAATAATAGTTTATACAGAATATATAATCATGGTTAAGCAATAAAGATTTTTATGGCAGTAATGTGATGTATAACCCTATGGGTTTTTTTTTTGAGATAGCCACTCCTGTTCAAATGTGCAAGATTTGTGTTCCAAATTATAAATAAAGTTATTGGATCATGTAATGTAAATTCTATGCCTGATCTATATAAATGTTTTCCAATTGCCTTAAAGAGATTTGAAAGTGTGGAATAATTGTGAGGTGTAGCACTTCGGGAGGTTGAATACAAGTGGAAGGTTTACAGTTAATGTTAAGACTGTGCATTGATGTACAGAGGGATCTTGATGTCCAAGTCCATAACTGCCTGCAAGTGGCAACACAATTGGGCAGAGTGTAACCAGTGCCTGGTGCTGTGAGGCAGCAGCTCAGGCAGCTGTGCTGCAAGTTGAGTGGTGCAACAGGCTCCAGGGATAAATGGACTTCTACTTCACCTGAAGCCAGATCTGTGCACAAGTGGCAGCATTTAAAGGCAAGTACAAAAATGTTCAGGACGAGCACTTTATTTAAGGAAAAAAAGAAAACAACAAATGCACACAACTAATGCTAGCACTACATTCTAGGGCAGGTGAGTGTCCAACATCGACATCACTGCCAGCCCAGCCTGGAATCCCCCACATTGTCGCAGCAACTCAAACCAAGAGGCGTTCGACAGCTTGCTGCACGGACTGGATCTGAGGCTTCAGCTGCGAGCCCTCCTTTATGGTGACGGACGATGCAATGACTGGTCTGCACACTCCGCACGCCCGCCCCAGAGCCTGCTTCGACCGCACAAAGACGTACGGCACGTTCTTGTCTTCGCACAGGAGAGGGAGGTGAAGGATGATCTCCAGGGGCTCTGCATCAGCTGCCATCACTATGAACTCTGCAATCCCTCTGTTCAGAGTCTTGGTGGCTGCAAAGAAAGCAAGTCAGATCGAGCTGGAAAGGGCTGTCTGTCCTGGGGCAGTCTATGATCTCCACCCCCATCTCCATCAGCTGAATGCTGCACCCTCCATCCAGATGAATGCATGTGCTTCCATCACGTCCCCCTGGACAGTGTTCGCTCACCCCGCCCCTCCCAGAATCCACGCCCAGCCAGGGGAGACTCCACCCATGGCAGATGTTGTCCCATTTTCATCCCCCCACCCTGAAGGACCCAGAGTGCTGCTCTTACACCCATTCTGCTAACTGCAACTCCCCGTCTGTCTGTCTTTAGGAGCAAGGGGTCCTAATGCAGTTGTACAGGGCCCTGGTGAGACTGCACCTGCAGTATTGTGTGCAATTTTGATCTCCTAATTTGAGGAAGGACATTATTGACAATAGGTGCAGGAGTAGGCCATTCGGCCCTTCGAGCCAGCACCGCCATTCGCCATGGAATTTAGAAGGATGAGGGGGGATCTTATTGAAACATATAAGATAATTAGGGGATTGGACACATTAGAGGCAGGAAACATGTTCCCAATGTTGGGGGAGTCCAGAACAAGGGGCCACAGTTTAAGAATAAGGGGTGGGCTATTTAGAACAGAGATGAGGATAAACTTTTTCAGTCAGAGAGTGGTGAAGGTGTGGAATTCTCTGCCTCAGAAGGCAGTGGAGGCCAGTTCGTTGGATGCTTTCAAGAGAGCTGGATAGAGCTCTTAAGGATAGCGGAGTGAAGGGGTATGGGGAGGGCAGGAAAGGGGTACTGATTGAGAGTGATCAGCCAAGATCGCATTGAATGGCGGTGCTGGCTCGAAGGGTTGAATGGCCTACTCCTGCACCTATTGTCTATTGTCTATTGATCATCCACAATTCCTTGAGTCCGCTATCATTAAGAGCTCTATCTAACTCTCTTGAAAGCATCCAGGAAATTGGCCTCCACTGCCTTCTGAGGCAGAGTTCCACAGCTTCACAACTCTGAGTGAAAAGTTTTTTCTCATCTCCGTTCTAAATGGCCTACCCCTTATTCTTAAACTGTGGCCCTTGGTTCAAGACTCCCCCAACATCGGGAACATGTTTCCTGCCTCTAGCGTGCCCAATCCCTTAATAATCTGATGTTTCAATAAGATCCCCTCTCATCCTTCTAATTTTCAGTTTATACAAGCCCAGTTGCTCCAGTCTTTCAACATACGACAGTCCCGCCATTCCGGGGATTAACCTCGTGAACCTACGCTGCACTCCCTCAATAGTAAGATGTCCTTCCTCAAATTTGGAGACCAAAACTGCACACAATACTCCAGGTGTAATCTCACTAGGTCCCTGTACAACTGCAGAAGGACCTCATTGCTCCTATACTCAACTCCTCTTGTTATGAAGGCCAGCATTCCATTAGCTTTCTTCACTGCCAGCTGTACCTGCATGCTTACTGATGAACTAGGACAACCAGATCTCGTTGTACTTCCCCTTTTCCTCACTTGACACTATTCAGATAATAATCTGCCTTCCTGTTCTTACCACCAAACTGGATAACCTCACATTTATCCACATTAAACTGCATCTGCCATGCATCCACCCACTCACACAACCTGTCCAAGTCACCCTGCATCCTCAGCATCCTCCTCACACTTCACACTACCACCCAGCTTTGTCATCTGCAAATTTGCTACCGTTACTTTTAATCCCTTCATCCAAGTCATGAATGTATATTGTAAATAGCTGCGGTCCCAGCACCGAGCCTTGCGGTACCCCACTAGCCACTACCTGCCATTCTGAAAGGGACCCATTTATCCCTACTCTTTGTTTCCTGTCTGCCAACCAATTTTCTATCCATGTCAGTACCCTACCTCCAATACCATGTGCTCTAATTTTGCCCACTAATCTCCTATGTGGGATCTTATCAAAGCCTTTCTGAAAGTCCAGGTACACTATATCTACTGGCTCCCGTGTCCATTTTCCTAGTTACATCCTCAAAAAATTCCAGAAGATTAGTCAAGCATGATTTCCCCTTCGCAAATCCATGCTGACTCGGAACGATCCTGTTACTGCTATCCAAATGTTCCGCAATTTCTTCTTTTATAATTGACTCCACCATCTTCCCCACCAACGATGTCAGGCTAACTGGTCTATAATTTCCTGTTTTCTCTCTCCCTCCTTTCTTATAAAGTGGGATAACATTAGCTACCCTCCAATCCACAGGAACTGATCCTGGATCTATAGAACATTGGAAAATGATCACCAATGCGTCCACAATTTCTAGCGCCACCTCCTTAAGTACCCTGGGATGCAGACCATCAAGCCCCAGGGATTTATCAACCTTCAGTCCCATCAGACCACCCAACACCATTTCCTGCCTAATGTGAATTTCCTTCAATTCCTCCGTCACCCTAGGATCTCTGGCCACTAGAACATCTGGGAGATTGTGTCTTCCTTCGTGAAGACAGATCCAAAGTACCTGTTCAACTCGTCTGCCATTTCCTTGTTCCCCATAACAAATTCACCTGTTTCTGTCTTCAAGGGACCCACATTTGTCTTAACTATTTTTTTCCCTCTTCACGTACCTAAAGAAGCTTTTACTATCCTCCTTTATATTCTTGGCTAGCTCACCTTTGTACCTCATCTTTTCTCCCCGTATTGCCTTTTTAGTTATCTTCTGATGCTCTTTAAAAGAGTCCCAATCCTCTGGCTTCCCGCTCATCTTTGCTATGTTATACTTCTCTTATTTTTATACTGTCCTTGACTTCCCTTGTCAGCCACAGTCGCCTCTTACTCCCCATTAGAATCTTTTTTCCTCTTTGGAATGAACTGATCCTGCACCTTCTGTATTATTCCCAGAAATAACTGCCACTGTTGTTCCACTGTCTTCCCTGCTAGGGTCTCTTTCCAGTCAACTCTGGCCAGCTCCGCCCTCATGCCTCCATAGTCCCCTTTGTTCAACTGTAGTGCTGACACTTCCGATTTTCCCTTCTCTCTCAAATTGTAGATTAAAACTTATCAGATTATGATCACTACCTCCTAATGGCTTTTACCTTTTCAAATCCGGTTCATTACACAACGCTAAATCCAGAATTGCCTTCTCCAGTACAAGCTGCTCTAAGAATCCATCTTGGAGGCACTCCACAAACTCCCTTTCTTGGGGTTCATTACCGAGCTGATTTTCCCAGTCTACCTGCATGTTGAAATTTCCCCAAACCACTGTAGCATTACCTTTGCGACATACAAATTTTAACTCTTGATTCAACATGCGCCCTATGTCCAGGCTACTGTTTGGGGGCCTGTAGATAACTCCCATTAGGGTCTTTTTATCCTTACAATTCCTCAGTTCTGTCACACTGACTCTACATCTCCTGATTCTATGTCACCCCTTGCAAGGGAATGAATATCATTCCTTACCAACAGCGACCCCAACCCCCTCTGCCCACCTGTCTGTCTTTTCGATAGAACGTATACCCCTGAATATTCAGCTCCCAGCCCTGGTCCTCTTGCAGCCATGTCTCTGTAATTGGCACAACATCGTACTTGCCAATATCTAACTGAGCCGCAAGCTCATCCACTTTATTGCTATTGAGGTATTGCAGCATAGGTTCACCAGGTTCATTCCCGGGATGGCGGGACTGACGTATGATGAAAGAACAGGTCAACTTGTATTGTTGAATACATGGTGCTTGTATTCGCTGGAATTTAGACGGATGAGAGGGGATCTTATCAAAACATATAAAACTCTTAAAGGATTGGACAGGCTAGATGCAGGAAATATGTTCCCGATTTTGGGGGAGTCCAGAACCAGGGGACATAGTTTAAGAATAAGGGGTTGGCCATTTAGGACTGAGATGAGGAAAAACTTTTTCACCCAGAGAGTTGTGAATCTGTGAAATTCTCTGCCACAGAAGGCAGTGGAAGCCAATTCACTGGATGTTTTCAAGAGAGAGTTAGATTTAGATCTTAGGGCTAAGGGAATCTTGGGATATGGGGGATAAAGCCGGAACGGGGTACTGATTTTGGATGATCAACCATGATCATATTGAATGGCCGTGATGGCTCGAGGGGCCGAATGGCCTACTCCTGGACCTATTTTCTATGTTTCTAACCTTCAACCAACCAGTGTTAATCTGAGAAAACAGCCAGAGGACTTTGCCTGTGTAAAACTTGCCTTTCCTCCTTGCCACACAGCTGCTCAACACGAGGAAGCAGACCAGTAGCCATGTAATTGCTGAGATTTAGACCAGTGTTTGTATTACTCTTTGAAACAATCGGGCGGCAGAGTGAATGAGGTTTTATGGCAGGCATCGAAGAAGAGGATGTAGACCCAAACTAAGTACACTGTTTGTTGAACTGCCTGCTGCATCTCCCGGTTGCTAACCATTTTAACTCTCATTCCCACACCAACCTTTCTGTCCTGGGCCACCTCCATTGCCAGAGTGAGGCCACATGCCAGTTGGAGGAACAGCACTTCATATTCCGCTTGGGTAGTTTACAACCCAAAGGCGTGAACATTGAATTCCCAAATTTAAATACCTCCCCCCCCCCCCCCCCTCTGGCTTTACATTCCACAACATTTCTCTCCTTATCTGATATCCTTTTGTCTCCTTTTCACCTCGAACCTTTGTCACTTACTCCCCGTCTATCTTTTGAACCCCCCTCACCTGTATCCACCTATCACTTGTCAGACTTTGTCCTGCCCCACCTCTCTTCCGCAGCTTTCTTCCCCAACTAGTCAGTCTGAAGGGTTCAGAAAAGTCACATGTCTATTCCCTCCCCAGATGTTGCCTGGCCTACTGAGCTACTCCAGTACTTTATGTTTCAATCGCATTTTAGTGGTTTCGTGGACTCAAAGTCTCTCCTTCACTCTCTCCCCTAGAGACCAAACCAAATACCTTCATTGGCTCCCTTCCGAAGCTGCTTGTAGTTGCCAGCTTGTTGAACGAGATCCAGTATTGTCTTTGTCAGCTGAGCATCCGCAAGGGGGTAGGCCTTTGGGTTAACGTCTTGTTCTGTCTGCAGTAAAGAGACAGCAACATGTGAGCCCAGCAGTCAATAATTTTGAATATAATGGATGCTACAAATTTGTAAAGTTATAATTTAACGGAAATAAAATTCAATCCTTGTACCCACGGCAGCATGTGTTTTTGAAGATGCAACATTTCTATATTCTGGTAGATACAAGGACCTGCAGATGCTGGCTTATACAAAGCACGACAAAGTGCTGGAGTAACTCAATGGGTCAGGCAGGATCTCTGGAACATGGATAGGTGATATTTTGGGTTGAGTCTGAAGAAAGGTCTCGATCCGAAACATTCACCTATCCATGTTCTCCAGTAACACTGCCTAACCTGCAGAGTTACTCCAGCACTGTCTCCTTTCCATTTTTTGCAATGGTGCAGAACTGCCATTGGTATCCAGTTAATTAACATCAGAGTAGATTCTGCCTGGATGAGAGAGAATTAGTTACAAGAAGAGATTGGACAAACTTTCATTGTTTCCTCTGCATCATCGGAGGTTAATACAAGTATATAAAATTGAGACATAGATAAGACAGTCAGAACCTTTTCCCCTCGGATGCCCCAGAGGGCATAGCTTTAGGGTGAGAGGGGCAGGGTTTAAAGAAGAATCATAGAAGGAAGCAGAGGGTGGTGGTGAGAGGTTGTTTTTCGGGCTGGAGATCTGTGACTAGTGTGTCTCAAGGGTCAGTGCTGGGGCCCATTGCTGTTTGTGGTTTATATCAATGATTTGGATGTGGATTTACAAGGTACAATCGGTAAGTTTGCAGATAACACTAAAACAGGTGGTATCATAAACTATGAATATCCAAGCAAGCGTGCGGTGTTGCACTTTAGGTGGTCGAATGCTGGGGAAAATTATACAATTAATTGTCCTTAACAATATTGATGTGCAGAGAAATATTGGGTGTGCAAGTCCATAACTACCTGAAAGTGGCAACACAAGTAGACGGATTGGTAAAGCACATGGTATGTTTGCCTTCATCGGGCAGGGCGTTGAAATTAGGGGAATCCAGAATTAGAGGACATAGGTTTAATGTGAGGGGGGGGGAAGAGATTGAATAGGAACCTTTTCCACACACTAGGTCTATGGCTGGAGGAGGTAGTTGAGGCAGGGACTATAACAGCATTTGGACAGGAAGGGGTTAGAAGGATATGGGCCAAACCCAGGCAGGTGGGACTAGTGTAAATGGGACATGTTCGAGCAGAATTAGGCCATTCGGCCCATCAAGTCTATTCCGCCATTAAATCATGGCTGATTTATTTTTCCTTCCTAATTCCATTCTCCTGTCTTCTCCCCCTAACCCTGACACTCGGGCTGTACATCATGGGCGGGGTGGGCCGTACTGTTCTGTGTTTTTGCAGCCAGCTCCAGGGAACCACGTTGCCGCCCCGGGCCCCGGCGCAGCACGGGCCTCTCCCGCAGCGCGGAGCCGGGACACGCGGCCGGCCCGTGCCACGACCACCCCCGCTCCCAGCGGCAGCGCTCTCACCATCCTCTCCGCGATCCGGCCCGATACCGCCGCTTCACCGAGGAGCCGCTGCTTCACCGAGGAGGAGTCGCTTCACCGAGGAGCCGCTGCTTCACCGAGGAGTCGTCGTCGCTGTCTGGACGCGCACGGGGAAGGAGGAGCCGGGCAAGAGTGCACTTCCGATGACGCAGATCCGGGCGGCGCCCCGCATCGCCTCCACCGGCGGCCGGCAGCAACTGCAGCCTCCAACCCCAACCTGTCGCTGCTGCCGCTGCTGCTGAACGTCTTCATGGACAGTGGGACAATACAATCTGACCTGCAGTGATGTAGGGAGATGGCAGGAAAAAATGTTTAAGGAAAATCAGTGATGATCTTATTGAATGGTATTTATTCACAAAATGCTGGAGTAACTCAGCAGGTCAGACAGCATCTCAGGAGAGAAGGAATGGGTGACGTTTCGGGTCGAGACCCTTCTTCAGGCTGGAATGGTAGCCCACTCCTTCAGAATAAAAGGATGTACCTTTAGAAACGATACGAGGAGGAATTTCTTTCGTCAGGGTGGCGAATCTGTGGAATTCGTTGCCACTGACAGCCGTGTAGGCCGAGTAATTTGATATTTTTAAGGCAGAGGTAGATAGATTCTTGATTAGTACGGGTGGTATGGGGAGAAGACAGGAGAATGGGTTTGAGAGGGAGAGATAGATCAGACATGATTGAATGGCGGAGTAGACTTAAAGGTAGACACAAAATGCTGGAGTAACTCAGCGGGTCAGGCAGCATTTCAGGAGAGAAGGAATGGGTGACGTTTCTTTCAAGACCCTTCTTCAGACAGATGTCAGGGGAGGGGGCTGGACAAAGATAGGATGCAGTCGGAGACAGGAAGACTGGTGGGAGAACTGGGAAGGGGGAGAATGAATGAATGAATGAATGAATGAATGAATGAATGAATGGATGGATGGACGGACGGACGGACGGACAAACGAATGAATGACCGACCGACCCAAGTATGCATATAGAAAGAATGTGCCTTGGTGCTCTGCTCACAAATGACAACACAAACATACAGTTAACAATTAAGAATAAAGCATAAACACATCAAAACAATAAGGATACACCATTAAGGTCTAAACATGTGGGTGAAAATAAACCAGAGCAAAAAAGAGACTACAGACTTTGGTTATTGAGTAGAGCAACTGCTCGTGGAAAAAAGCTGTTTTTATGTCTGGCTGTGGCTGCTTTGACAGTCCGGAGTCGCCTTCCAGAGGGAAGTGCTTCGAAGAGTTTGTGGCCAGGGTGAGAGGGGTCAGAGATGATCTTGCCCGCTCGCTTCCTGGCCCTTGCAGTGTACAGTTCGTCAATGGGGGGAAAGGTTGCAGCCAACAACCTTCTCAGATGTGCGAACGATCCTTTGCAGCCTCCGGATGTCGTGTTTGGTGGCTGAGCCAAACCAGACCATGATGGACATGGTGAGGACGGACTCAATGATAGCAGTATAGAATTGGACCATCATTGTCTGTGGCAGATTGTGTTTCTTCAGTTGCCACAGAAAGTACATCCTCTGTTGGGCCTTTTTGACTGTGGAGTCAATGGTGGCCCCCCATTTAAGGTCCCTGGAGATGATGGTTCCAAGGAACTTAAATGACTCCACAGATGTGACTATAGTGTTGTTGATGGTGAGTGGGGGGAGGGGGATCTCTTCGAAAGTCTACAATTAGTTCCACTGTCTTGAGAGCATTGAGCTCCAGGTTGTTGTGATGGCACCAGGACGCTAGCTGTGTTACTTCCCATCTGTAGGCAGATTCCTCCCCATCCTGGATTAGTCCAATCAGGGTAATGTCATCTGCAAACTTCCACAAGTAGGGACTATCTGAAGTTAGAGAAGTCAATGTTCATACTGCTGGGGTGTAAACTATCCAATCGAAATATGAGGTGGAGGGGGAGTTGAAGTGCTGAGCCACCGGGAGATCAGGTAGGTTAAGATGGACTGAGCTGAGGTGTTCAGCGGAACGATCGCCGAGCCTGCGCTTGGTCTCGCCGATGTAGAAAAGTTGACACCTGGAACGGAGTAGACCTGATGAGCCGAATGGTCTAATTCTGCTCCTATTATTTGTGAACACTCCTATTTCAATGTCCTTGCATGGAGTCTTTCTATTTCTCTTTCTATAGAGATTCATTAAAACACAGATTAGTTCACAATAGAACCATTAAACACTACTTGATGGAAGTGGGAAGATCTCCATAGTGAGCATGTCTTGGAGCTGCTCAGCAGACATATTGAGTGTCCTAACCCGATCCTCCGCCATATTGAGTGTGTTCCGGAACCGCCGGGCCGCCATATTGAGTGTGTTCCGGAACCGCCGGGCCGCCATATTGAGTGTGTCCCGGGCACTGCGGCAGCGGGCGGCACAGAGACGATGCGGTCGGTACGGAGGGTGAAGTCCGCGCTGACAAACCTCACCGTGAGTGTCTGCACCTCGGGGCGGGCGGTGGGTCAGTGGGCGGTGACCACCGCGCGGCGCCGGTGCCATCGGGCCGCAGGCGGAGGAGAGACCGGTGACTCCGGCGCCGCGGCCTCGCCCTCGGCCGGTGTCCGCTCGCCCGCCGTCTCCGGGCTCAGGATGGGTCTCCGCCGCTGGGCTCAGGATGGGTCTTTGGCGCCATGGCGCTGGAGCAATCTCCCCACCGCGGCTGGCTGCTCGGCCCAGCGGGAGCCATGGCCCGGGGTAGGACCTGGCCTCTGCTTGCCGATTGAAGGTCATCGGCCCACAGCCAGGCCTCCAGCAGCTGCCGGCCCAGCCAGTCCTTCACTGTCACTGACATTGCAGAGGTGCCCTCCCGCAGTTGTTATCCCTCTATATAGATAATATAAACTGTGATCGCCGATGATCAGTTGAAGATTTGGTTCTTCCAACCTAAATGATAAGAATGTCATCGTTCTATCTGGTACACATGACAATAAAACACTCTTGACTTGAAATGCAGACATGAGAAACCCTAGATGCTGCAATCTGAAACAACAAATTGGGGTCTCGACCGTCCCTCTGCATCTCAGACGCTGCTCGACCCGCTGATTTACCCCAGCAGCTCTCCTTTGTTGCTCTAGATTCAGCATCTACAGCCTCTTGTGCTCCCCCCTCCCCTGTGCCTAGCCTTATCGCTCCAAACCTTTCCTATCCATGTTGGAGTTGTTATTCCTGGCTCTATCACTTTCTAGAGTCATCGTTATACAACATTGGAAACTGGCCCTTTAGCTCAACTTGCCCACGCTGCCGAAAATGCTCCATCTACACTAGTTCCACCTCCCCTGCTTTTGGCCCACCAGCCCTCTAAACCTTTCCTATTCATGTACCTGTCCACATTTCTTTTAAATGTCATTATAGTCCCAGCCTCAACAGCCTGGGGATGGCATCTCCTTCCATACCCTCTTGTGTGGAAAAAGTTATTCCGTGGATTCCCCTCTCAACCTTGAACCTGTGCACTCTAGTTTTAGACTTCCCTGCCCTGATGTGGACTAGTTATGCCTCGTTGTCACCGTCCCCTCAGCCAACAATGAACTATTGTACATTTCCTTGACCATCGTCTGCTTTGATCTGTCCTTTTCACACCTTACATGCTCTTTGTACTCTTCCATACCTCTAGCTTCCCTCTTCCCTTTCCCCTCTCAGCCTGAAGAAGGGTCTCAACCCGAAACGTCACCCATTCCTTCTCCCCAGAGATGCTGCTTGTCCCGCTGAGTTACTCCAGCATTTTGTGTCTTTCTTCAGCGTCAACCAGCAACTGCAGCACTGTAGTTATTCACCTCATCTATGCCCCTCATGATTTCATAATCCTCTATAAGGTCACCTCTCAGTCTCCTGCACTCTAGGGAAAATGTCCTAGCCTATACATCCCATTCTCTACTCAAACAGTTGAGACAACCTCTTAAATAATCTTTTATAGCATTCTTTCCCATTTAATGACTTCCTTCCTATATCAAGGTGTTGGTATTTATTATTGTCACATGTACCAAGCTACAGTAGAAAATCTTTGTTTTGCGTGCTAAGGGCAAATCTTGCCACACATGCGTTTAATCAAGGTGGTGCAAAAGAGACAGAAACAGAGTGTAGAACATAGTGTTACAGCCAGGACCGCAACGAAGTTGACTGGGAGATCAGAATCTGATAACAGCGGAAAGAAGTTTGAGTGAAAATTATTTTCCTCACCACTCTGTTAATTATCCTCAATGACAGTGTTTTAGATTATTAGTCTTAGTTACAGTCTAAGTAGGAATATATGATTTAGTTTAGAGATACAGTGTGGAAACAGGCCATTTGGCCCACCGAGTCTGTACTGACCAGCGGTCACCTGTTCACACTAGTTCTATCCTTGACACTAGGGACAGGTTACAGAAGCAAATTAACCTACAAACCTGCACGTTTTTGGGATGTGGGAGGAAACCTTTCAGGGGCCCTCAATCCATGCTGACTCTTGTGAATTTTTTATTTCAGGCAGCGAGGTTTTACTCGGCCAGACTCGCGCCCAGGAGTGAGTTTGCAGCGGCTGCGGAGAAACTCCCACCTCAGGAGCCAGAGGTCAGTGAGCACAAGCGCAGCTGAAGTGTGTTTACCCCACTCTTGAAGGTGTGCCCCTTAGAACAGATTGTTTGAAGGCCATGGCTTTATATAGCAGTGTGCCAGGCACCACCGAGGCTGCTGTCACCTGCACCTCCTCTGTTACTGCTGTCTAAATCATTCATTCAGCAAGCTGTGCATGACTTGAATATTTGCACCATTTTAAAAACTGTAATTGGGATCTGAGATGGATGGTCTAGGCTTCTCAGGCTGTCAGTTCACTAACCAGGTCAGTAACAGTGACCGTATCTGTTGGCAGCCCTGATTTGTCCTGGTCTTTTCTTGCTTCCTGTCCACCTCCCCCTCACGACAATCGGTCTGAAGAAGGGTCCCAACCCTAAACGTCACCTATTCATTTTCTCCAGAGATGCTGCCTGAATTACTCCAGCAATTTGTGCCTAAAGCAGAGATTGACAGGTTCTTGATTAGTGAGAATGTCATTGTTATGGAGAGAAGACAGGAGAATGGGGTTGAGAGGGAAAGACAGATCGGCAGCTTAGCTTGGTAAGCACATGTTGTTTGATCATTGGGAACACCAGAGATGCAAGGAACTGCAGATGCTGGAATCCTGAGCAGAATAAAAGAGTAAGTGCTGGAGTAACTCAGCAAGGAAAAGTTGTTTGTGGACACAAGGAACTGCAGAATGTGGAATCTTGCGTAGAACACAAAGTGCTGGAGTAACTCAGCGGGTCAGGCAGCATCTCTGGACGACGTTCTGGGTCAGGACCCTGGACAACGTTTATGGCGACGTTCTGGGTCAGGACCCTTTCTCTGAAGAAGAGTCCCGACCCAAAACATTGCCTAGCCATTTCATTCTCAGTATAGTACTGTGACAGTTCCAGAGAGAAAGTCCAATGTTGGCATTGGACATATGTTGGAAAATCGGACCATACCCTAGCTTATGGATGGACTGTGCAGAGGCCTGATAACAGAGGCGAAGAAGCTGTTCCTGAGTCTGCTAGTGCTGGACAGGAGCGGGGTGAAGAGGGAATGGCCAGAGTGGTCCTTCATTATAATGGTTACTTTCATGAGGCAGCATGGTGTAGATGGAGTCAATGTTGGGGATTCTGGTATGTGTGGCAGATTGAGTCTACGACTCTGCATGCATTTTCTTGCAGAAATAAAAGATGCAACTCAAAATCATGACAGTGATCTTTAAATAAATATAGTCAGGATTCAGCATTTCATATGGATAATAGCGTCTTTAATTCAATATTTCTCTTGCAGGTATCCAAGTTACCAAATGGATTGGTGATTGCCTCCCTGGAGAATTACTCACCAACCTCGAAAATTGGTGTCTTCATAAAGGCGGGCAGCAGATATGAGAACACCGATAACTTGGGCATCACTCACGCCCTGCGCTTGGCAGCCAACCTGGTCAGTGGAGACTTTCAGAAAACCTAGTCGGGAATATCTCTACACCTCCTTCAAAATGCCTTTCAGCTTTGTTTTAGACTGATTGAAAGATATAACATGGAACAAGGCCCTTCGGCCCACCAGGTCCAGGCCGACCATCGATCACTCGTTTACACTAGTTCTATATTATCCCACTTCCTCATCCACGCCACACACACGGGGCAATTTACAGAGACCAATTAACCTACAAACCCACACATCTTTGAGACGTGGAAGGGAACCGAAGCACCCAGAGGAAACCCATGCGGTCACAGGGAGAACATGCAGACTCCACACAGCACCCGAGGTCAGGATCGAACTTGGGTCTCTGGCACTGTGAGACAGCAGCTCTACTAACTGCGACACTGTGCTTATTCCATTTGCTGTAAATAACAGGGTTTTAATTAAGAGGTAGTTGAGTCCGGTGCTATAACAGCATTCAAAAGACATCTGGACAAGGATAGGAAAGGTTTAGTGGGATACTAGACCAAGTGGATCAGTTGGACCCAAACCTCTCCTGCATTGGTGAAGCACCCTCTACTCCCCCTCCCTCCTCCCCCTCCCCCCCCTCCATCCCCCACAACCCTTATCCTCCCTCCTCCTCCCCCCCCCCTTCCCTCCCTCCCCCCCCCTCCTTCCCTCCCTCCCTCCCTAGGAGATAGATTTAAACTTTAAAATGTGAATAGCTTAAAAAATATAACACCGATTTCAATGAAATTTCTTCCATTAGCACCAAAGGGATGACGGTGAGTAAGGTGGGCCTAAAATTGTCGCGCTATCGTGTACCGTTTGGGTGTAGTTCAGGAACAAACAAACAAACAAACGAGAGTTTTAGTATATAGATGAGCCAAACCCAGGCGGATGGGACGAGCTTAAATGGTGCATCATGTTCGGCATGGACGAGATGGGCCGAGGGGCTTTGGTTTACTCCCACATCCTAATGTAGGTTAATTGGCCTCCGTAAATTGCTCCTAGTGTGCAGGGAGTGGATGAAAAAGTGGGATAACATAGAACAAGTGTGAATGGGTGATCACGTGGACACGATGTTTCCATTGCTGTATCTTTCAGCCACTCAATTCAATCGAAAACCCATTCATTGGTCGGTTAGTTGAAATTGCCTCTGGTGTGAGGGGAGTAGAATTTAGGGAATTTACCAACGATAAAATGGTATTAGTGTGGGATTATTTGAAGGACAGACACAGTGGACTGAAGGGTTTGCTTCCATGCTGTATCATTCTAACTATGTCAGGCAGCATGTGCAAATAGAAAAAAAAAATCACGTTCTGTTTTTTATTAAGAATTTTGTCATCTGCAGATCTCGTTTTGGTCAATAGATTGTTTGTTTTTTTAACAACAGTCAAACTCTGATAGTTACCATTGCCTCCCAAGTTTTTTATCTCAAATTTATCACAAAGTAGTTTCCATGGCCAATATTTGATCGACATGCAGAGTGATTATTGTTTTACGTGTGTAAGGTTGAAATGATTGAACAATTGCCTGGAGCAAAAGTCTTTTAGTGGCTGATAGAAATTGATAAAGCAACATATGTCATTTTTAAGGAGGTTCATTGTGTAGCATCTTGGGGGAGGGGGAGGAGCAAAGTTGTTTGCATCTTTCTTGAAAAGTTCAGAGTTAATTGAAGTTAATTGACATCCTGTTCTGAGTTACAGACCACAAAGGGAGTTTCATCATTCAGAATAACCCGTGGCATAGAAGCTGTTGGTGGCAGCCTGAGGTGAGTCTGCTCCACGTGCTCTCTCTCCCCGTTTGACATCCTTGCAAACTAGACCATCATACAAACCAACCTCCCTTCCATTGTCTCCATTTACACTTCACGCTGCCTCGGCAAGGCATAATCAAGGACCAGTCTCACCCTGGACACTTCCTCTTCTCCCCTGTTCCCTCAGACAAGACGTACAGAACAGGTGTGAAAGCTACACACCTCCAGATTCAGGGACAGCTTCTAATCAGCTGTTATCAGGCAACTGAACCATTCTATCATCAACTAGAGAGTGGTCCTGACCTACCATCTACATCATTGGAAATCCTTGGACTTTACTGGACTGTATCTTGCATTAAACGTTATTCCCTTTATCCTGTACCTGTATACTATGGGCGATTTGATTCTAATCGTGTATAGTCTTTCTGCTGATTGGTTAGCACGCAAGAAAAAAGCTTTTCACTGTACCTCGGTACACATAACAATAAACTAAAAACATCAGTACCGGAGGGAACTACCTGTAACTGAGGCAACTTAATGTTGGGCAGCATCTCTGGTGCACTGTGCCGCACCTTGTGGTTCTAGCTGGACAGACAACGCACTTGACTCCAAGATAGAGCATTATGTTTTATTCTAAAAACTCTGACTGTTCCTCGAGTGTCAGTCACAGTACTGCACCACTGGAGGTAACATCTTTCAGATGCACTGTCAGATCAAGACTCTGTCGTCTTCTGTGGGTTTAATAGATTAAAGGAGATGTACTCAGAGAGTAGTGGGTGCCAAGAACGTGATGTCTCGGGTGGTTGTGGGTGCAGATACAATAGTGGCGTTTAAGAGACTGGATATGGAGAGATATAGATTACGTACAGGTAGATAAGAGATGTCTTGGCATCATGTTCGGCACAGACATTGTGGGGCAAAGGGCATGTTCTTGTGCTGTTCTGTACTATGTTCTGAGATCTCAAACATTATTCAAGGACAAGCAGAACGATAACCCAAACATTCCTCAGTCAGAGTCACTGAATTACTGACTAATACTATGTTGTTGCTGCGCTTCCTGTATTGCAGTAGTTTAGTAGTGTCTCATTGGCATTGAGATTATGAGAGATTGTGAGGAATAAACTATATAAAGTCAGACAATGTGCAGGCCACAATTGGGACAAAATTGTCTACAATGCATTATATTTTCAAAGTGCTTTGTTATTCCTCAGTCAAGTGTAATTTTCCAGTTGTGAAAATTGTGGAAGTCATGTTGCAGTTGTATAGGACTATGGTTCAGCTGCATTTGAAGTATGGATAAAAGTTTAAAAGAGATGTGCAGGGCAAGTTCGTTTACATAGAGGGTGATTGTGTTTGTAGAAACGCCACTGAGCTACAGCTGATATCAGGTAATTGCGTGGAGCAGTGGATAGGAAGGGTATCAAGGGAAATGGGCCAAATGCAGGCAAATGGGACTAGTTCAATACACCAGCTTGGTGGGCATGGAAATGGTGGGCCGAAGGGCTCTAAATTATCAATCCTTTCTGCTTTCGCAGTGTGACATCGACAAGAGAAAACATGATCTACACGGTGGAATGTATGCGAGACTATGTGTGAGTATTGAACGACTGTATCGTACATCACATCAACCCTGCCGGAGGTTGGGAGTTCACTCAAATGTTCTGTTGGAGGAGAGGGCCAGAGCAGTCAGTCCCTTGAACTTGCTCCACCATTCGGCTACTTTCTACCTGGTTTCCATTCTCTTATCTTGGATCTGTTTTTTTAATATCGTTGTTTAGCTAAACTCTATTGACCTCGGGTTTAGAATTATGAATTGGGCTGTTGTCTACTTTATTTTTGCTGTACCAATTTTTATGCACCATTCATTTGTTACTGTTAGTTTAACTGGGTGGTGTTGATTTGTTTGGATCAGCTGCATTTGTAGTATTTATTACATACAGTTCTGGTCACCCCATTACAGGGCAGATGTGGAGGCTTTAGAAAGAAACTTGAAAAGTGCAAAATAAAGTTACCAGAATGCTGCCTGGATTAGAGGGTATTAACTCAAAGGAGAAGTTGGACAAACTTATATTATTACATCCAGGACATGGAGGTTGAGGGGAGACCTAATGGAAGTATTTAATATTATGAGAGGCATTGATAGGGTAAACATTCTGAACCTTTTTCTCAGGGTGGAAATGTTAAAGACTAGAGGGGATAGCTTTAAGATTAGAGGGGCAAAATTTAACGGAAGGCAATTTTTTACTGAGGGAGTGGTGCCTGGAACGTGCTGCCAGAGGTGATGGTGGAAGCGGATACCATAGTGGTGTTTAAGATGCTTGAATAGGCACATGGATGTGCAAGGAATGAAGGGGCATGGTTTATGTGCAGTCAGAGGAGATTAGTTTAATTTGGCATCATATTCAGCAAAGACACTGGGCCAAAGGGCCTGTTCCGGTGCTGCACTGTGCTATGTGTCCCTTTGGGCCCATCACATGCAGCGGTGATGGGTTGTAAATAGCGCACACAGTAATCTGTCACACCAAGCCTTTGGGACAACTGCTTTCAACTCCCATCTGTGTCTCTGGTTTAATCATTTAATTTTCTCTCTTGTTCTCTGAAACCCGAGATGTTTCCCTGTGTTAATTCTTCATAATCTCCTCTGCCTGCACGTGATCCATATACCTCCATTCCCTGCATGTCCGTGCCTATTCAAGCCACTTAAACACCACTATGGTATCCACTTCCTCCATCACCACAAGCAGCCCTTTCTAGGCACTCACCACTCTCTGTAAAAACTTGCCGTCCTTTTCACAATGTTCATGCAAATTGTTGTGGGCTTCTAACCATTGTCGCTCTCTCTTCCCCCCCCCCCAGTGATACGGTGATGGAATATTTGATCAACGTCACTGCGGCCCAGGAGTTCAGGCCATGGGAACTATCAGAACTCCCTCCAAAGCTGAGACTGGACAATGCTGTGGCCTCTCAGAACACACAGTTAGGTGAGAGTCAATGGCCCGGATTGGACGGTAGTAAAGCAACTGGGTGCAAATGTGATCTTTGAAACGCTGAGGTACTGGACCGAGATCACCACTCTTTAGCAGCTGCACTGAAACAGCTTGGAGCAGGGTCACTGTAGACTGACCGTATTCACTTGGAGTTCACTAAGCGATGCCCTCATCGTTCATTTTAAGACCAGTCCCTTCTCGGGCTTCTGCAAGTAAGTATTTAATTGTTCCCTAAGATGCTGGAGTAACTCAGCGGGTCAGGCAACATCTCTGCTGAAAAGGAATAGGTGATGTTTTGGGTTGGAAACCTTCCTGTCAGTATAAATGACAGTTAAACACTCTTGACTCTCTCTTGACTCTGTTAATGTAATTTGGAGGTTTCACGTTCAAGTGATTCTTTACAAATCCACTGGGTGTCTCTGTAAGCTGGAAACCGCAAAGATCTTGAAACGGACACTAACACTGCCCCTGCTATTATGGCACAACTGGTAGAGGAGTTGCCTCACCATCGATCACCCTTTCACATGTTCTGTTATTCCACTTTTTCATCTACTTCCTACACACTAGGGGCAATTTACAGAGGCCAATTAACCTCCAAACCTGCACATTTTTGGGATGTGGGAGGAAACCAGAGCACTCGGAGGAAACCTACAAGGTCACAGGGAAAACATGCAAACTCCACACAGACAGCTTCCAAGGTCAGGATTGAAACTGAGCCTCTGGCACTGTGAGGCAGCGGCTTTACTAGGTGTGCCATTGTGCAGTTAGATTAGATTGGCATTGTGGTCGGTGGAGAGTGATGTGCCAAAGGGGCTGTTCCTCTGCCCTAAACTGCAACGGTCACAGTTTTCAGGTGCTGGGGCACCACTTCTACAATGAGGGGTGTTTTGGGGTAATGAACAGGCCGTCAGCGATCTCCTCCCTTCCCTCAGCATCCTATCTTGTATCCCATCTGGACAAGGGGATAGACTTCCTTCAGCTTACCTTTCTAGTTATCCACCCATGGTTGGACGTTGTTGTTGCAGGTGTCCTGGAGAACCTGCATGCCGCTGCTTATCGCAGGGCCCTGAGCAATCCCCTCTACTGCCCGGATTTCATGATTGGTCAGCACACCACAGAGCAGGTGAGAAGAATGCACCACAGACCGTCCACTCAAAAACCGTTGAAAGGAACAAATATTGATGTTTGTTGCTAATATGCCAGTGTGCTGTTGTGTCTCCATAGCTGCATCACTTTGTGCAAAGTAACTTCACAACTGGAAGGATGGCTCTTGTGGGGCTGGGTAAGTGTCATATTTGCACAAAATGTTCTACATTTAGATGTAAAAATGACACAAAGTGCTGGAGTAACTCAGTGGGTCAGGCAGCATCTCCGGAGAACACGGATAGATGACCTTTCGTTTCGGGACCCTTCCGCAGCCTGAGTCTGAAGAAGGGTCCCAACCCGAAACATCAGCCATCCACGTTCATCCAATGCTGGCTGACCCACTGAGTTACTCAAGAACACTTGTCTTTTTTGTAAACCATCATCTGCAGTTCCTTGTGTCTATATATTTAAACCTTCTTGATTAAAGTCATGGTACGCAATTTATTAAAAGGAACCAAATTCAGCTGTGATCTGTTTTGTGTTGGAAATCACTGCAGTATTGGCGAAGTGTCACTTGCTTTGTCCCTGAATCTGAGGTGGAGAGGTTAACATTGACATGATGCTGCAGGGTGTGGTTGCCCCAGGACCTGTGTCCAGTGTATTCATGTTGTTGCTCTTCTCCCACAGGTGTGAGCCACTCAGTTTTGAAGCAGGTGGGCGAGCATTACCTCAACATGAGGAGCGGTACCGGTGTGGCTGGGGCCCCGGCTAAGTTTCGTGGAGGTGAGGTTTGCCATTGGTGTGTGCAGGTTGCCGGCTGGAGGGAACTTCGCATCTCCAGCAGCAGAATCTGCCTGCAGAGAAACTAACAGCCCATGGCCAATTTTGGAACATTAACTGTGTCCTCAGGGGGCAGCGCAGCTACCTCATAGCACCGGAGACCCGAGTGTTATCCTGACTTGGGTGTGGTCTGTGTGGTTTGTTTGTTCTCCTTGTGATCATGTGGGTTTCCTCTGGGTGCTCTGGTTTCCTCCCACATCCTGAAGACTTGTGGGTTTGTAGGTTAATTGGACTCTGTAAATTGGCCCTATTGGTCCCTGCATATTGCCCCCTTAATACAAAAGCGGGGATAACTTGCAACTAAAGTGATCTTGGCCTCGGCTCTAGAGGAGTTTAACAAAATGTCTGTGTAAGGAATAGGCTGCAACATTTCAGGTCCCAGAGTTTGAAGAGGGGTCCTGACCCAAAACGTCACCTGTCAATTCCTTGCCCAGATGCTGCTTGACATGATGAGTTCTTCCAGCATTTTGTGTTTTGCTCAAGATTCCACCATCTGCAGTTCCTTGTGTCTGCGATTACAATAAATTCCAGTCCAAGTGTAATAGATTAAATGAGAAATGTTAGTGAGAATGGTTAATGCTATCTTTCTGTACAACTCAAAATATATAGTATGTAAATAACAACATAACTAGATATTTACTTGAAAAATGTGAACCAGTATATTCTTTAAAGGTAGGCACGTGACAGATGAAACTGGTGTCACTAAGGTGAGAGGTGGCCTTCCATACCTGTGGTGATTTGTTAATTGTGTGCCCGCAGGGGAGATCCGTGATCAGAAGAATGGCCCCCTGGTTCACGCGGCCGTGGTAGCAGAGAGTGCAGCCACTGGGTCGCCCGAGGCCCTGGCGTTCGGAGTCTTGCAGCAGGTTCTTGCTGCTGGACCTTACGTCAAGAGGGGCAGCAATGCGTCCAGCAAGTTGTATCAGGCAGCCCTAAAGAAAAACACAGGGCCATTTGAAGTGAGTTTTGCTTCTGCAGTAAAACATTTCTTTAAATCTGCATTTGTTTCCTCTAACTTTGTCTTGCAACATAATCTTCATAATCTTACCAACAGGTTTCAGCATTCAATGCCAGTTACTCTGATTCTGGGCTGTTTGGCATCTACACTATCTCGCAATCTGCTTCTGCAAGTGATGTATGTATCATCCGTGGTGTAACACAGCACAACAAAGGAACAGGCTCTTCAGCCCACAGTGTCCGTGCCGAACATGATGCCAAGATAAACTAACCTCCTCTGCCTGCACTTTATCCATATCCCTCCATTCCCTGCAAATCCATGTGCTAATCTAAAAACCTCTTAAACGTCACAGGAATCCTTGTTGATAATATCCTCAAATCTAGCCCAAATTCTGCCACTTCCTGTTAGTGTCCAAATCTTTATCCATCTCATAGTCAAACAACGTGGAAACAGGTCCTTCGGCCCAACTTGCCCACATCAACCAACAAGTCCCATCTACACTAATTCCACCTACCTGCATTTGGCCCATATCCCTCGAAATCTATCATATCTATGTACCTGTGCAAATGTTTTTTTAAACTTGTGATAGTACCTGCCTGAACTACCTCCTCTGGCAACTTGTTCCATGTACCTACCACCCTTTGTGTAAAAAATATGTTGCCCCTCAGGATCCCTGAAATCTTTCCCCTCTCACCGTAAACCCATATCCTCTGGTTCTTGATTCTCCCACCCTGAGTAAAAGACCCCATCTATTCCCCTCATCTGCCGCAACTTGGTTAACGGGAACTGAGAATGTTATGCTACATAGGTTTGGCAATGCCAGAATAATTAGTAACTATCATGACTCATAAAAATATTTGCTGCTGTTTATTGCATTGAGTGAAATGTGTAAACTTTGAATTCCAGACGATCAAGGCTGCGTTGATCGAAATCAAGAAGGTTGTGGAAGGCAGTGTCACTGAGGCTGATGTTGCTCAAGCCAAGTAAGCCCAATAACTTTGCCCTTGAGTTTGCTGTCGTAAGATCACTGATATCGGGCCACTCACAAAGGAAACACCAAAATCCAACAACTCATCCTAGGCGGAAAGTTTTAAACTCCACTGCAAAGATAGTTTAGATGAGTCCAAGTACAATAATAGTGGATACAGGGAAGCTGCAGAATATCCAGTGCCCAGCAGGAGGCAGCACTAAGTGCTAGAGGTTGGGTTTATTAGCTGATACTTGCATCATGGTCCATGGCAACTTTCAGTAGGGTTCAGGGGTTTAAGTTTATTATTCTCACGTGTACTGAGTGACAGTGAAAAGGCTTGTTTTGCGTGCTAGCCAATTCAAATTAGGCAATACTATACATCAGCACAATAAGCCAAACCCAAATATAAAAGGGGAAGATACAGATTGCAGAATATAGTTCTCAGCATTCTAGCACATCAGTTCCAGAGACAAAGTCCAGTCTGCAATGGGATAGAGGTGAATCGGACAGTACCTATTGTTGACTGCCAGGTCTGAGTACACAGAATGGCTTGCTCAAGCTAATGTTAGACATAATTGAGAATAAAATCCCTGATGTGAGCTGGAAATGCTTACAGCTAGAGCCTTCTAATCCAGGCATTATTCTGGTAAACCACTTTTGCACCCTCTCCAAAACCTCCACATCCTTCCTGCAATGGGGCGACCAGAACAACTCACAATACTAGAGGTGTGGCCCAACCAAAGTCCTATAAAGCTTCAACGTGACTCCCTGACTCAAGTACTCAAGTTTGATTCCCAGTCACCAGAAAGGGGTAGGATGGGCAGCGTTTTGATGGCTGTGCTGAATGTTGAAAAGCCTTTGTTTTGAGCATCTTGTTTGATGGGTGTGGGTTGTTTTGCAGGGACCAGCTCAGAGCCAAGTGGTTGATGGACGTCGAGACGTCTGACGAGCTGCTGGATGAGATTGGCTGCCAGGCGCTGGAGACGGGCACGTTTGTAGCCACTGTGGATCTGGTTCAGCGGCTCAACTCTGTGTCCGTCACCGATGTGGTGAACGTAAGTCCCGCTTTGAGTAGTCAATAGGGTTTAATTGTCATATGGACCGACAACAGAACAATGATATTCTTACTTGCAGCAGCTTTACAGACAAATCAACACGGATGAATAAAATCATCAAAAAAAATGTCAACGTTAATAATACTAGAGGAAAAAGTCCTTAGTGCAACCAAAGAACATCATAGATGTTCATCGAACGTCATAGATGCCGAGGCCAGTGTTGTGTAGTGTTCAATAGCCTGAAGGCTGTTGGGAAAAAGCTCCTCTTGACGGATGCTGGAGTAACTCAGCGGGTCAGGCAGCAACTTTGGAAAAAAGGATTAGGTGATGTTTCAGGGCCGAAAAGCTCTTCTCAAACTTGGTCATGGTTCTCAGACCTCTGTACCACCTTCCCAGGAGTAAAGTTAGGACCATGGCCAGGGTGGTGTAGGTCTCTGACAATATTTGCTGCCTTTTTGAGGCAGTCCTATAGTTCCCTTTGATGGTGGAGAGGTGGTACCTTTGATGAACCGGGCAGAGTCCATCACTCTCTGTAATCTCATTCATTCCTGGGCGTTGAGATGCTGAACCAGGCCGTGATGCAACCAGTCAGGGTGCTCTACCGTACACCTGCAGAAGTTCAGGTATATTCATCAACATACAATCTTGTAAGGAAATAAAGGCGTATTGTCAGTACATTGCTGTCAGTGACACTGATGTGTCCCTCACCTCCCTGCTGTTTTCTCCACTTTTAAGGATGGTCATTACCCTGCCCAGTTGTCTACGTGTGTCTACGCTCAGTTAGTGCTAACGACCGTTGTGTAGGTGGACATGGGCGCAGGGCCCCATCTCCATCCTTAGCCTGACTTACCTTCCCAGTAAACTGAGCAGGAGGACTCTATCCAGTCCAGGGTTGGAGAAAACAAGAGTCCAAGTCAAAGTATTGCACTTCATGTACGGGATGTTTTGATGACAAGGATGTATTGCCCCTGAAATAATAAAATACTAGCTACTGTACAAATACAACCACCTGCTTTTCTGATCAGATTAGTTTGGGCCTGTTGGCCCAGGAATGTAGGAGCATCTCTGTGTACACCTGACAGGGGCCATAAACCACTGGGTCACAGGGGACACCTCTCCCAGCTGAGCATTCGGGATTACTCGGTGTCATCCTCTCATTGTAACTGTGGTTCAGCCTTGGGTGGTGGAGACTGTGTGCACGGTGTCTGACAGTGGAGTCCGATGTTGCGGTTCAGCTGCTCCCCTCTGCAGCACTGCTGGGAGATGTGCATTCACTTGGGGCCACTGCAGTTCCGCGAGGGGCTGTAACCCCTCACGTTTTAGTTCAACCTGTCACTGATGGCTGATGGGACTGGGAAGAATTAACATTCAGAACAAATTTCTGCATTTACACAGGCCCTTAACTGGGAAAACCATTGGAATGAAAATTGGGAAGTCAAATACCATTCCAATTTTGAAATGACTATTTCAGAGGCTTGTTTCAGAGATGTCACACTAACCCTAGAAACACTGTTGCGCCCACTTTCTAATGCAATCCCTCTCTGCTTTACAGGCTGCAAAAATGTTTGTCTCTGGGAAGAAGTCGATGGCCGCCAGTGGCAACCTGGCAAACACACCGTTTGTTGATGAATTGTAAACTTGTTCCGCAAACCCATCTAACCTGACTGAGTTGTATTGGCACGGTCGCTGCTAATAAAGTATATATCATTGTCCCAGAAAAGTCTCAGTATCCTTTATTAATGCAACAACGAGTTAGAGGAGAACAAATACCTAATGTTTAAATCTAAAGAATTGTTACAATCCTAACACCTTGTGCTCCGTTATATTGGCAAATCATGAACTACTTTCCTTGGCTTTGTGCAAAGCTTTTTTTGAAGACAGTCCTTTAGACTTGAAGGAAACATTGTCATGCATCTGAAAAGGGTGAAGAGTCATCTGTTTCTAAATATACAGATACACAGGCCAGTGACAAAAGTTATTGAGAGATCCCTTGATAATGGGAAAGCAGTAAATGCCGGGTGACTAACAGATTTTGAAATCCAAACAGTACAGTGGTTCATTTCCAGGGGCAAAGTGTTCAGTAGGAGAGGTTATTCTGCCCATGTGAGTCCTTATTTGGATCAGAGTGCAAGGTGCTTCATACCGCAAAATGGGTAAAGAGAAGATGTGAAGAAATGTATAAAGGTGCAAGAGTTGGGAGGGCAACCATCAGAAGTCCTTTAAATATGTCCTTTAAAAGGTGAATGTATGTTGGGTGGAAATCTAAATTTCGTGGCTTTGGCCACTGACGAATTTAATAGGTAATTCAGGAGGAACTATTTTACCCAGAAAGGGCTTCACAGATAATCCTCTCACAATGAATGGTTCCGAGGAAAATTTGGTCATGGAGAAAGGAATGGGGTGTGCTGGTGTTGGATGACATCGGTGGGAGGATTATGAGGTTGGAGTGTTTCTGTCCTCTTCGTCCTATGCTGGAGATGTGCAGCCTGCAGGTCACCTTTGTTTGTGATGTCCTCAGGAGTGGTATCCAGGCTTGAAAGGTCTGCCATAAAATGCTTGGTGGTGGTGAGTGACCGTGGGGGAGCGTTGGAGGAAACGTTCTGGGGATTTTGTGGCAAGGACTCTACGCTGGGCGATGCGGAGTTCTCGTGGCTGGAGGTGGAGGCGTAGGTTGTGGAGCTGCTGCTCTGGCCCGCTGAGCTTTCCGCTACGGGAGATAGCGGCTGAGACGGGTCAGGGACTGCCTGGGCAGACTCGCTTGCAGTTCTCTCGTGTGGACTGGTGCTTTGTTCCAGGTCAGGGTCAGGGGCATGCAGCTGCCTGATCCACTGAGAGTCTGTGGACGATGAGGAGGACGAGGTAGAGTGCACGCTGTCCGATTGCGAGGACCAGATGGCACAGGGTGGCGCGGCCTCCTCTTGCCCATCTTCCGCCTCAACTACCATGTAGTCATCTTCGCACACCTGGTGGAGCACGATGTCACAGCCGGCGTGGAAGCCCACAATCAGGACGTTACTATTTTTCTTTGGAGTGTGCCAGGTTCTGGAAACGGGTGGGATGGAGATGCTAAGATCATGCCAAAATATGGAAAGGGGCCTAAAGTTCTTGAACCTCACCCCAGAGGTTTCATCATCATCATCATCACCACCATCCTCATTGAGGTCACTGCCGCTCGATAAATCAGACTCCCCTTCCTCGCTGCTGTAGAAAACACTAGACAGAAGGAAAGACGTCTTTATACAGAACCTTTCTCAATGGTGGTCCTTATCCACTCAGTCATAGAGTCACTGTTGGAGGAAACTCAACGGCCAAGTCTTTCCAAATTAGAAACACTGCATTGATGTATAGTGGGAACTTGGGGTCCAAATCCACAGCTTTCTGAAAGTGGCAACACAAATAGATAGAGTGGTGAAGAAAGTGTATGGTATACTTGCCTTCATCATCAGGGTATAGAGTGTGAGTCACAAAGTCATGCTTTATAGCACTTAGGTCTTGCTATTGAGGGCATGCAGCGTAGGTTTACTAGGTTAATTCCCGGAATGGCGGGACTGTCATATGTTGAAAGACTGGAGCGACTAGGCTTGTATACACTGGAATTTAGAAGGATGAGAGGGGATCTTATCGAAACATATAAGATTATTAAGGGGTTGGACACGTTAAAGGAAGGAAACATGTTCCCAATGTTGGGGGAGTCCAGAACAAGGGGGCCACAGTTTAAGAATAAGGGGTAGGCCATTTAGAACGGAGATGAGGAAAAACTTTTTCAGTCAGAGAGTTGTGAATCTGTGGAATTCTCTGCCTCAGAAGGCAGTGGAGGCCAATTCTCTGAATGCATTCAAGAGAGAACTAGATAGAGCTCTTAAGGATAGCGGAGTCCGGGGGTATGGGGAGAAGGCAGGAACGGGGTACTGATTGAGAATGATCAGCCATGATCACATTGAATGGCAGTGCTGGCTTGAAGGGCCGAATGGCCTACTCCTACACCTATTGTCTAGGTCACTGTCTGGATAGGGATAGGTATAAGGATCATAGGCAGGCAGAAGAGATTAGTTTATCATAGGGATTGTAGGCTGAAGGGCCTGTTACTGTGTTCTACATTTACCTCCCCCCTCCTAATGCAGGCTGCATTTCTCGCCATCCTTGGAGTATTGCATGCATTTCTGGTCGCCCCTTACAGGAAAGAATGGAGGCTTTGGAGTGGGGGCAGAAGAGGTTTACCAGCATTCTGCTTGGATTAGAGAATATTAGCTTTAAGGAAAGATTGTGACAGACTTGAATTATGTCTCTGGAGCATGAGAGGTTGAGAGGAGATCTGATAGGAGTAGATAAAATTAAGAGAGGCAAAGATAGGGTAGACAGTCAGAATCTTTTACTCCAGGGTAGAAATGTCAAATACTAGAGGGCATAGCTTTAAGGTGAGTGAGGAACAATTTAAAGGAGACGTGCGGGGCAAGTATTTTTTACACAAGGTGGTGGGTGCCTGGAACATGCTGCTGAGAATCTATGCTATTAGCTGATATAGTCAATTAGAGATATTATATTTTGTTGTAGTAGAGATGGTTTCTTTTGTTGTTTTAGCTAATATAAAATGAATGCTTATTTTAGTGGAAAGCAGTAAGATGGATGCTTGTGGCAGAAATGTTATCCTTGGGAACAGAATGTGTTTGTCCCTTTACGAATGATAAGGAGTGTACAGAAGAGATGGGCTATTGTCCTCTCCTACTACTCTGTCTGACTGCGAGTGCTGTGTATTGAAACAGTAAAGCAAGGTCATGCAGCTACGAGATTGCTCGTCTATAGAGATAAGAAAGTTTATTTCTTAGTAACAACTCCTTATTTGGGTGCGTGTGAAAGTAGGAAAAGTTTTGAATCCACTCTAGGTAAATTGATGCGTTTCTCTAAAAACATGTGACTTATATTAATGGTTTGGTTTCTGAGCATGTGACCTGTATCAATGATTTTGTCTTCTCTGTAACCATGGGAATTGTATTAGATGTGTAATTGGTCCTTGTATTAGATGTGTAATTGGTCCTTGTATTAGATGTGTAATTGGTCCTTGATTTCTTTTTGTCACACCTCTCTTTTTCTGTATAAAAAAGTAAACAATGGTGGAGAAGTTGTTCTTCTTCCCCTCCCCTGAGTTGAGGTCTCTTCAGACACTAGTGTTGTGTCTGGAGATCTTCTCGGGAAGAACCCCATGGTGGAATAAATCTGATGTGCTAATCCAGTATCAGACTGAAGGTAAAGAATTTGATTTAACATTTGGTGGCAGCGGTGGGATATTGATTTAACACTGCCACCGGTGTTGGTGGAGGTAGATACGAAAGGGGCATTTAAGAGGTTTTCAGATAGGCACATATATATGCTGGGAATGGAGAGATATGGATCACATGCAGGCAGGAAAGAGAAGTTTATCCTGGCATCATGTTCATCAAATTGTGGGCCGAAGGGCCTGTTTGTATGTTCATCCCCTCTCCCGGTGCAGGCTGCCTTTCTTGTATAACAGTCTTCTTGAAACGGGAGAAACATTACTCTCTCCATTCGTTTTCCTGTTTGCTTGCATTCTGGGATCTGGATGTCTCGGGCAAGGCCAGCGATTTTCAGTCGCGTACAAGCAGGATCAGGCGAAGGGCCGCAGATTTCCTTCTCAAAAGAACGCTGATGAATCTGTGGATATTTTGGGCACGGAGTGGTTTAGTGGATAGGTTTACTAATTTCACGTCCTCCACCAGCGCTGTCTGCTCTGCTGTGTGACTCCAGAACTTAGTCTTATTTTTACTCATTCTAGCATTTCACAGAATCATAGAATCATACAGCGCAGAAACGGGCCGTTTCTACGTTCGTCTATTTGCCTGCCTTCGGGCCGTATTCCTTCACTCCTTTCCTACCAAGTATCTCTTCAAATGTTTTTTAACTGTTGTAATTTTATCTGCGTCCACCATCTCTGACAGCTTGCTCGACATAAACTTCCCACTCAGATCCTCTTTCTATATTACTCACCTTCAACCTGTGCCCGCTATTTCTCGCCTCTTCTATCTTAGGGAAAAGACTATTTTTCCTATCTTTGCCCCTCATGATTTTATAAACCTCTACCAGGTCCCGGGGAAATGGAGCCAGCCTATCCATTCTCGCCTAACTCAAACCCTTCTGAGCCAGAAACCCAGTCACCTTGCTCCTTCTCCAGTTTGACATCCTTCCTGTAGCAGGGAGACCAGAACTGCACACACTACTTCAAACGTGGTCTCACCAGCATCTTGCAGTTGTATCGTGATTGAATGTGGCTTTACCAATGTTTCACACACCTGTAACATTTGTACTGGAATATTACAAAAATTACAACCCAATCCTCTCAGTGGGATCTTTGCCTCCTATTGTGGCTGTTAGATAAATCATCTCTTCAATGCAGTTGCAGGGTATTACACAGGCTACTCTCAACAGTGTCACTGAGAGCCAGACTTGACCCCATGATTTCCTAAAGTCAGAGAGCTCGCCACAGAACTATGGCTGGAGAAATCAGTATTGCCTCTCTGCATAATGAGCAAACTCGAACATAATTTACCAAGGAAATTTCAGTGTCAAGCGTTTCAGCTGTACCTTCCAGTTGATTGCGTTCCTGCCTTGGATTTCCAGTGCTCCGGGAGTTCCTTGTAATTCCTGTACACAATAACTTGCAGCTGACTTCCTGCGGGAATTTTCGCCACCAGCTGCCGCAGCTCACGCAGCTTGTAGCCCAATACGTTGGTTTTACCGATTTTAACCAGGATGTCCCCTGTGAATGAAGAGAAACAGGAACTTGCAGCGTCCTGACAATGACCAGGGAACCTGTTCTGTAATGTTGCCTCAGGACAAACCACTGCTGAAACACCAAGGTAATTCTGAAACTAAATTTCAGTCTGAAGAAGCGTCCTGACCCGAAACGCCACCTTTAGTTTATTGTGAAAAGCTTTAGTTTGTGTGCTATCCAGTCAAAGACTATACATGAATACAGTCATGCTGTCCACAGTGTACAGATAAAGGGTACAACATTAGTGCAAAGATATAACATTGAAGTCCGATAGTCTTATTATAGAAAGTTCAAATGTCTCCAATTAGATGGACGGGAGGTCAGGACTGCTCTCTAGTTGGTGAGTGGACGGTTCAGTTGCCTGATAACAGCTGGGAAGAAAATGTCCCTGAATCTGGAGGTATATGCTTTCACACATCTGTACCTCTTGCCTGATGGGAGAGGGGAGAAGAGGGAGTGGCCAGGGTGAGGCTGGTCCTTGATTATACTGGCACCTATCCATGTTCTCCAAAGATGGTGTCTAACCCGCTGAGTTACTCCAGCACTTTGTATCTCATTTTTATAAACCAGCATCTGCAGTTTCTTGGTTTCTACAATGTAACTTCCTTGTGCTATGGGGGGCAGTGCCTTAGATGTTTGTATCTGTTTACCTGGACACAGTGCTCTGATTTATATCTCATACTAGGTATCACAAAATGCTGGAGTAACGCAGCAGGTCAGGCAGCATCTAGGAGAGAGGGAAAGGGTAATGTTTCGGGTCGAGACCCTTTATCAGACTGAAGAAGAAGGGTCTCGACCTGAAACGTCACCCATTCCCTCTCTCCCAGATGCTGCCTGACCTGCTGCGTTACTCCAGCATTTTGTGATACCTTCGATTTGTACCAGCATCTGCAGTTATTTTCCTACACATATATCTCATACTACGTGATCCTCCCAAATTAAAATGGATGTTATGTCAGATTTTAGTGTTCTGTGGAGCACACTCAAACTCTCGACTCTTCCACTCAAGATTCCAGCATCTGCTGCTCCTTGTGTCGCAACTCTTTCAATTCAATGGTTAACAAACCCAGCAACTGATCAGAGGGAGAAGGTCAATCAACCACTTACTTCACATTTAACAAAGTGGGGCAACGGGCAGTTACAAGGAAAATTGTCTAAGGGTACAACATTGTATTGGATCAGATGAAAAGTTGGGCAGAGCTTTGACAGACAGGGTTTAATCCTGACCTGTAAGGGTAATGCATTTTGCAAAGTCAAATCTGGGTAAAGCATAAACAGTAAATGGTAGGGCTCTATGGAATGTTGATGAACAGAGGGACTTTGGGATTCAATCCACAGTTCCCTGAAAGTGACAATGCAGGTCGTTGGGTGTTGAAAAAGGCAAATGGTGTGCTTGCCTTCATGGGTTAGGACACAGAATATAAAAGTTGGGACATTATGTTGCAACATCACAAAACACTGGTTACTCTGCACTTGGAACTAGTGTCTAGTTCTGGTTGCCACATCATATGAAGGATTCAATTAGTTTATTATCACATACATCAGGATGCAATGAAATTACTTGTTCACATGAAGCTCAGAGTGTAAGTCAGTGTACCAAGGCTACTAAATTGTGGAGAATCCTCCACTTGCCTGGATGAGTGCAGAGATGCTGAAAGGTGCTGATCCTCAGATAGTTTATGGGAGTCCTCATGCAGGGATCACTGAAGATTAAAAAGCAGTTGGGAAGGCGTGACAGATTGGTCTTTATGTGATGGGAATGGGCTACAGGAGATAAGAAACAGAATTAATATTTCAGGCTGAGGATTCTTGTCAAAAAGCCTTCAACCTGAAATGGTTATTCTGTTTCAGAAATGTTAACTGCTTTTCTCGCTCCGCAGATGCTGCCTGATCTGCTGAGCATTTCCAGCATTTTATTTTTTAACTTCAAACCCTTGGATCCCGAAGCTTTATTTTCCTAATTGCAGATATTATTGGTATAATTTGTGTGAAAATCATCGAATCCTGTATCACGAATCTCTCCTTTTAAATGTAATAATTATAGCTCTCCATTTTTTGTTAACAGTGATTTACATTTTCAATTATGCGACCATGGCATTTTCTAACCCAATTTCATGTGTACATTGTAGGCATTAGCATAAGTGAATCATGTTATCGGAACTAACACATTAATTTTACCCGCAAATGTTAAAGATAGGTCTAGAGTCATTAAATGAGAAACTAAATATAGCAAAATAGTAATTTCAATTTATTCTAACCTAGTTAGAAACATGGTGTAAGTCTCTCCTCCCAGAGGAAAACAATTTGATTCTTAGCCTTTGCAGAAATCAGATCAATTGCATTACTAACTCACTACCATCTCAAGGAACTGCAGATGCTGGAATCTTGAGTACTTTGTTTTTTGCACTCTCTCTCTTAACTCTGAAATACAAAGCGTCATGGAGTCATCCACCACACAAACAAGACTTTCGCCCACCAAGTCCTCGCTGACCATTGACCGCCCACTCACACTAATCCCATTTTGTTCTCGTATCAACCATAGGGCAGCATATTGGCGCAACAGTAGAGGTGTTGCCTTACAGCGCCAGATACCCGGGTTCGATCCTGACCACGGATGCTATCTATACAGAGTTTGCTGTGACCACGTGGGTTTTCTCCGGGTGCTTTGGTTTCCTTCCATGCTCCAAAGATGTGCAGGTTTGTAGGTTAATAGGCTTCTGCAAATTGTCCTTAGTGTGTAGGATAGTACTAGTGTATGGGTGATTTCTGGCTGGCGCAGACTTGGTAGGCCGTAGGGCCGGTTTCCATGCTGTATCTCTAAAACTAAAACAATCCAACCTGTTCCCCCTTCCGCCCCCCCCCCCCCCCCCCCCCCCACACCCATATTCCACCATTCACCTACTCACTAAGAGTGTTTAATATTGTCCAACCCTCATCTTTGGGATGTGGGAGGAAACCTGGAGAGAACCCTTGCAGAGAATGTGCAAACTCCACACTGACTGCACCTGAGATGAGGACGGAATCCGTGTCCCTGGAACAGTGGCAAAGAAAGTCCTGTGTCAATGGGAGTTGTGTTTTTGATATAAATGTGTTGGAAGCAGTTCCAAGAAGATTTATTGGACTAATACCTGGAATGGGCAGGTCACCGTGAGGAAGGATTGGTCGGGGCTAGGCTTGCACCTTACATTTGTTGGTAGTGATTTATGAACTTTGTAAGTCGGAGTTTCTGTAACCCAAACAGCTGTAACATGGGGTTCATCTGCAGCATTAATGGACAAATTCTCAAATGTAAATACCTGGCTTCAGGTTTGCCATGGCACCTCCAGGGCCATCCTCAACGATTTTCACAACTTGCAGAAAGGATCCGTTTTCAATCAGTACCAAACCCAGGCCTTTGGCTCCCCGCTTGATGAATGTTTCATAGCTGCTCCCTAAGTTATGCTCTAGTTTCTCTTTCTTATCTGCATCTGGCTCTGAAAAACACAATTGCAGAACAATTGTACCAACGCACAGGACGCAGGAGGCTGCAGGGAGTGATGGGCTCGGCCTAGTCCATCATGGCCACAATTCTTCCCACCATCGCGAGCATCTATATGAGGTGCTGCTTCAAGAAGACAGCATCTATCATCAAGGATCCCCACCATCCAGGCTGTGCCCTCTTCTCGCTGCTACCTACCGTCGGGCAGGAGATAAAGAAGCCTGAAGTCCCACACCACCAGGTTCAGGAACAGCTACATGCCTACAACCATAAGGTTCTTGAATTGACCTGCACAACCCTAATTCAACCTCAGCAACAGAATACTATGGACCACCTCTTGCACTATCACATTTTCTAATGATATTTTGCACTCATGCCTTGTTTTTTGTGGTCTTCTTTATTTCACAGTCTTGTAGAATTTAATGTATAATTTATGCTTTTGTGTGTTGTTTGAGACTATGTGCCTGTGATGCAGATAAAAAACTTGCCTTAACTTGTTAATGTCTTCATTTAAACCCTGCATTTGGGAGGAGGTGATGCAGGCAAAGTGTTATTCACATCTCATTTAAGAAATGAGGAATGACGATATTTTGAGTAGAAGAGTTAGGAAGTCATAATGCAGCTCTGTAAAACTTTGCTTAGGCAGCATTTGGAGTATTGTGTTCAGTTCTGGTTGTGCCATGACGAAGGATGTGGAGGCTTTGGAGAGGGTGCAAAAGAGGTTTACCAGAATGCTGACTGGATTAGGCAGTATTTTTCATTTCATTTCATTTTATTTCGAACATGTTAAAAGACATCAATTAAAAAACAAAATAAACAAAAAACAGAAGCAATACAAGGAATTTCATCCATTACTTAACATGTGCGAAAAGGAGTAGGAAGAAGTGTGAACTTATTTCATCCTACCCCCATTCCCTAATCAATATTTATCAAGTATCAGATATTAATACAAAAATACTCATACACCCTTATATGTTCATATAGATATACTTATTTAAATAATGATGTGTTATTATATGTAGACCCCTGGTGACTGTTAATCCCCCTCCTCACTGTACCTAGAAAAAATCTGTGTTTATATTTGTTTTTAAACTGGATGATGTTTGAACATTGTTTTAATTCCACATTCATTCTGTTCCATAGCTTTACTCCACAGCGTTATTCCACTGAGTATCAGCTAAATGGAGAGGTTGGACAAACTTGGATTGTTTTCTCTGGAGCGCCAGAGGTTGAGGGGAGACCTGACAGCAGTATATAAAATTATGAGAGGCATAAAAAGGGCAGACACTTCAGAACCTTTTTCCTAGAATGGAAATGCCAATGTCTAGAGGGCATGGCTTTCAGGGGAGAGGAGCAAAGTTTAAAGGAGATGTGTTGTGCAGGGTTTTTTTTACACAGAGGCTGGTGGGGGCCTAGAACATGTTACCTGAGATGGTGGTGGAGACTGATATGACAGTGGCATTTAAGAGGCTTGTAGATAGGCACATGGATATGCCGGGAAAGGAGGGATATGGATCATGTGGCGTTATAGGAGATTAATTTAACTTGGCATCATGTTCGGCATGGCTGTTGTGAGACGAAGGGCCTGTTCCCGTGTGTACTGTTCTCTGTTCTGTCTCCCAGCAGGGTGGCCAGGAACCAAATGAAACATGGAAGATGGATCGGAGTGACGAAATGGGGAGAGGGTTGGGGAAAAGAAGAGGGAGAGGAGAGGTTGGATTGGTTTCTATGAAATGCTGGAGGTTGAAGAGAGGCCTGATAGAAGTGTATCCAATTATGTGGGTGTTAGAATCTGGGAAGAGTAGATAGGAATGTGGGGAGAGTAAAACAGGATTAAAGTAAATAGATATGATGGTCGTCATGGACTCGGTAGGCCAAAGGACCAATTCCTGTGCCATGTGAGTCTCTGAATTAACAGAGACTGTCCCCAGAAGATTTTGTGCAGGCAAGTCTGCAGTAACAAAGATCAGGGGTGGGATTGGAGTCAGGGTACGTCAGGCCGAAGCAGGGGGTGGGAGGATGAAACAGGGCTGGTGCTGGAGGATGAGATGGGGATGTAGACCATATAGAGCAAGAAACTGAACTCCAGGAAACCACCCTCATCCGCCCAAGTATCTCCCAGTTCCACACTCAGGCTGAGACCATTCCCGTGGGCCTTCTCCGCATCGGTAAGTGATCCATTGGTGCTGACTCCCCCACTCTGCAGTGGGCTCTATCAGCAATCTCCAGTACGTCTCTGCCTCCATCCTCACCTCTTTCCGGCCGGGTGTTCCAGTCCCTGGGTTCCATGGCACGGAGGGTTTGATTGGGATCAAGCCGCACTGGAGAATTGAGTGGTGTACCGGGACCTCCCTGCCCACCGGGGCTCATACAACGACAATCCTCAGATCTCCCGGGGCAACAGAGAGCAGGGGCTGAGGATTCTGGAATGTTGCCAGTGAGAGACGAGAGCGTCTCGAGCAACAACTTCCTGCTAACTCCTAGTGTTTATAGACAATAGACAATAGACGCAGGAGTAGGCCATTCGGCCCTTCGAGCCAGCACCGCCATTCAATGTGATCATGGCTGATCATTCTCAATCAGTCCCCCTTCCTGCCTTCTCCCCATACCCCCTGACTCTGCTATCCTTAAGAGCTCTATCTAGCTCTTTCTTGAATGCATTCAGAGAATTGGCCTTCTGAAGCAGAGAATTCCACAGATTCACAACTCTCTGACTGAAAATGTTTTTCCTCATCTCCGTTCTAAATGGCCTACCCCATATTCTTAAATTGTGGCCCCTGGTTCTGGACTCCCCCAACATTGGGAACATGTTTCCTGCCTCTAACGTGTCCAACCCCTTAATAATCTTATATGTTTCGATAAGATCCCCTCTCATCCTTCTAAATTCCAGTGTATACAAGCCTAGTCGCTCCAGTCTTTCAACATACGACAGTCCCGCCATTCCGGGAATTAACCTAGTAAACCTACGCTGCACGCCCTCAATAGCAAGAATATCCTTCCTCAAATTTAGAGACCAAAACTGCACACAGTACTCCAGGTGCGGTCTCACTTGGGCCCTGTACAACTGCAGAAGGACCTCTTTGCTCCTATACTCAACTCCTCTTGTTATGAAGGCCAACATAACTTTTTAGCACTCCCTTTGCAGAGGCTCACTGCTGCATTGAATACATTAATATTAGCTTTAGGTTCATTATTGTCACGTATATCGAGGTACAGTGATTTTAACTGTGATTCATTTGAACTTTGCCTTTGATTAGTTGATTTAAAGATACAGCATGGAAACAGGCCCTTTGGCCCATCGGGTCCATGCTGACTATTGATCATCGGTTCACTAGTTCTATGTTATTCCACTTTCTCATCCACTCCCTAAACGCTAGGGGCAATTTACAGAGACCAATTAAGCAACAAACATGCACGTCTTTGGGATGTAGGAGGAAACTGTAAGAGCCAGTGGAAACCCACGTAGTCAATAGACAATAGACAATAGGTGCAGGAGTAGGCCATTCAGCCCTTCGAGCCAGCACCGCCATTCAATGCGATCATAGCTGATCACTCTCAATCAGTACCCCGTTCCTGCCTTCTCCCCATACCCCCTCACTCCGCTATCCTTACTGGGAGAACGTGCAATTTCCTCCTTCCCCTCCCTCCTGCATCTCTCCCCCTCCCCTCCTCCTTCTCTGACTCCCCTCCATCTCTCCCCACCTGCATCTCTCCCTTCATCTCTCTCTCCTCCCATCTCTTCCTCTCCTTCTCTATCACTCTTTCCTCCTCTTGAATATCCTCTCTCCCCACCTCATTATCTCCCTCCCATATTTCTCCCCTCTTCTTTCCTCCATTTCTCTTCAGTTCCCTCTTAGCTTCAAGCTGGGGAGGTTTATCGGCCTATTATTGTCATATGTACCAAGATACAGTGAAAAACTTGCTTTCTCAGAAGATCATACTATACAATAGAAAGTCAGGTTCTCCAAAATATAAAATAAACAGAGTGCATAATATAGTGTTGCAGGTACAAAAAAAGTGCAGGAGTCATTTGAAAGTAGATTGGAAGATCAGGAATACATCCTTAGTACACAAGAGGTCGGTTTTGAAGTCTGATTACATCAGGGAACAAGCTATTCTTGAATTTGGTGTCATAGACATAAAGTGATAGTATGGAAACAGGCCCTTCAGCCCAACTTGCCCACACCGGACATGTCCCAGCTACAATAGTCCCACCTGCCTGCGTTTGGTCCATATCCCTCCAAACTTGCCCTATCCATGCACCTGTCTAACTGTTTCTTAAAAGTTGGGATCGAACCAGCCTCAACTACCTCATCTGGCAGCTTGTTCCATACACCCACCACACTTTGTGTGAAAAGGTTACCCCTATTAAATATTTTCCCCTTCACCTTCAACCTATGTCCTCTGGTCCTCAAGTCCCCTACTCTGGGCAAGAGACTCTGTGTATCTACCCGATTTATTCCTCTCATGATTTTGTATACGTGGTATGTACTTTCAAGCTTTTGTAACTTTTACCCGACGGGAGAAGAGAGAATGACCGGGGCGTGAGTAGTCCTGGTTTATGTTGCTGCTTTCCCAAGGTAGCATGGATATGATGAGGTGGGGTGGCTGGTTTATGAGATAGACTGGGCTGGTTTATGAGATAGACATCTATCCACAGTTGCCATACCAAACTGTGTCAGTAATCAAATATCTCAGTAAAATATTTTGTGCATCTGGAGAAATTGGTAAAAGTCAATGGGGACATGCAAAACATCCTTAGTCTTGTGAGAAGGTGGAGGCGCTGGTGTGCTTTCTTGGCTTTATTGATGCGATTGAACCTGGTCAAGTTATTGGGGATATTTAAACCAGGGAATTTGAAGCTCTTGAACATCAAAATTGAATAAACATCTGCAGTTCCGTTTCTAAATAAAAAGCTTCACTTCTCAGTTCAAAAAGTCTTGTTTCAAAAGGTACTTTGTATACCTTAGTTTTGTTCATTCTCTGTTAAAATATATTATAATAAAATACTTAAGCAGTTGTTCAGTAAAGCCTATTAATAATTTTGTTGAAAAGGATGAAGGGACGGCAACATATTTCCAAGTCAGGCTGCCGTACGTTTTAAAGGGGAACCTGTAGGGGGTGATAGTCTCATGTGTCTAAAACCTTTGTCCTTCGTGGTTGAGTTTACAGGTTTAGGAGGTGGTGTCAGAGTAGCCCAGGAAAGTAACTGCAGGGTTTATTATAGTTGGTTCACACTACAGCCGCTGTACACCGGTGACAGAAGGAATAAATGTTTAAATGGTGGATGGGGTGCAAGTGAAGCAGCTTGCTTTTGAGATAGTTTCTGCCATCGGGAAGAAGTTAGAGGTGGTGTCTGAAATCCGTGACCTCCAGGTTCAAGAACAGCTTCAACCCAACAACCATCAGGCTCTTGAACACGTCAAACACCAACTAAACTATGAACTATCTTTGTTGCACTAAGGTCTTTGGGAGTATTTGCACTAGTAATGGTGTTTTAAATTTATTCATTGTCGTTTATTATGTTCTCTATGAGTATTGTGTTTACTGAACTATTATGCTGCTGCAAAAAAGAATCTAATTGTTCTGTTTTCAGTACGTGTGACAATTAAACACTCTTGACTTGACTTGTTTTGAGCTTCTTGAGCAGTGCTGTACTCTTTAGAAAGCTTTCATCAGGCTCCTAATGCACCTTATAGATGGGGGATAGGCTTTGCAGATCAGGTGAGCCACTCACCGCGGAATACCCAGTCTCTGACCTGCGCTTGTAGCCACGTTTCGTATGTGACAGGTCCAGTCGGATTTCTGGTCAATGCTGACCCTTAGGACATTTAAGGTGGAGGACTTGGAAATAGCAATGTCATGGGTGGGTTGCTATGCACTCTCTTCTTAGAGACGATCATTGCGTATGGAGATAGATGTTCTATCTCCATCAGGGCCGTCTTAACGCATGGGCCTGATGGGCACTTGCCCGGGGCCCCACGAGCATAGGGGCCCCATGCTGATCTGTGTATGTTAAGTGACTTGCAATAAATAAATACTACTTTAAAAATGTAGGTTCAATAAGTGCTTTTTTCGCAACATTTTCAGTCCCTAAGTACTTCTCACAGCGATCTGTAAGTGCTTTTCGCAACAATGTAGCACCCTAAGTCCATCGCTAAGTGCTTTTCAGTAAGTGCTTTTCGCCGGCACGACAGGGGGGGGCTGGTAGGGAAAGGGGGGTGGGGGAGAGTAACGGTCGCCCCCCCAGTACACTGCTTTGCCCGGGGGCCCATAATGCTGTAAAAACGGCCCTGATATCCATATTCACCCTGTCAATCCCCCTTTCGACCTCACACTGTTAAATAAGGAATAAGGGGTAGGGCTGAGATATGGAAAAACGTTTTCACCCAGAGTTGTGAATCTGTGGAATTCTCTGCCACAAAAGGCAGTGGAGGCCAATTCACTGGATGTTTTCAAGGGTTAGATTTAGCTCTTAGGGCTAACGGAATCAAGGGATATGGGGAAAAAGCAGGAACGGGGTACTGATTTTGGATGATCAGCCTTGATGATACTGAATGGTGGTGCCAGCTCGAAGGGCCAAATGGCCTACTCCTGCATCTATTTTCTATGTTTCCCCTCATTCAAGGAGGGCAGCCACCGACAGGTTTCTATGTTGTTAATGTTCCAGATGAGTTACCTGACTGCATTTGCGTTCCAGAGAGGGTCCAGAGCTGGTTTCTGGTTCAGGTTGATTGCTGCGCAAACACCTCATAAGTGGTTATCTCGCACAGGTCGGAGTAGAGTAGTGATTAAATTTTGAAGTGGGCCTTTTTGACCAAGTTGAGGGGATTTAGTTGCTCAATCCCCTCTTTAAATGACTGAACATCGGTGTGTTGGGTGGTAACATATTCCATTCCCTTATCGTCTTAGGGTAAGGGAATATTGGTAGCAAAGTTTATTGAAATTTAGCGAGTTGATGATGCAGGGACCGGTATTTTGTCTTGTTTCATGGCAGTTGGTGCTCTGGGATGACGGAGTGATTTTGTGAATCTCTTTGCAAATTGCAATAAGTCTTAGTCTGATTATGTGGAGCTGTAGGGTATCCCATCCGAGAGAAGTCAGCATATTTCAACCAGTCACCCGTCGCCCTCCCGGGCTGTGGTCGTGGGATCTTGCCATGCCCGGGCTCCGGCGGCCACAGCACGCGTGAACAACAGGTGGCCGCCGGCGGGCGCGCGATAACGGCTGGGCGGAAGGAGAGCGCAGGCGCGGGCGAGGGAGCAAGTTCGCGTGCGCGCGCCCCCCCGCCCCCCGGCGCTGGCGGCGACGCGCACGCAACCGCTGCGGCTGCCGCCGAGTGAATGGCCGCCGTCCGCGAGTGAGGCGCTGCCGGGCCCGAGCGGCTGAGACGCGGATCGGTGTCGCCTCTCCCCCCCCCCACCACGCACACACAATGGAGGGAGTAAACTGAGGGCGGGGCCGTCGAGCGAGTCCGCCGCGCTCGCTGCGAGCTGAGGGGCCGAGCCCGGGGGCCGGCTGAGGCGATGCTCCGCGGCACGGGCCGGGCGCTCGCCAGCCGCCGCCGTCTGGCTGCCGAGTGAAGGCGGCCGCGCTCCTGCCATGGACAAACTCACCATCATCTCAGGCTGCCTCTTCCTGGCGGCAGACATCTTCGCCATAGCCAGCCTGGCCAACCCAGACTGGATCAACACCGGGGAGTCCGCAGGTCGGTGCCGCCCCAGCTCTACCCTCACTTCTCATCTCACCCAACACCTTACCCTCACCTTCATCCCACCCAGTACCCATCCCCAGCTCCTACCCTCACCCGCACCCTCCCACCCTCAACCCAGCTCCTCCCCTTACCCTCCCCATCCCCATCCCACCCCCTCATCTTCGTCCCCAGCTATCCTCACCCCATCCCACCCAACTCTCATCACCCCATCCCACCCAGTTCTCATCACCCCATCCCACCCAGTTCTCATCACCCCATCCCACCCAGTTCTCACCCTCTTCCCCAGCTCCTTCTCACCCCCCTCTTCCCACACCTACCTCGCCCCTGCACCAACCCCCTTACCCTTGCTGCCCCTGCCAGCATCTTCTTCCACCCCGCTTGTTATATTCCACCGCCCCCTCCATCACAGCTGTCATATCGCCCCACCATCATATTCCTCCTCTCATCCATTCCTGTAGTCATATTCCTTCAACCCCATCCCCCTTCCCTAACTCTGCTCTGGCTGTCATGTCCTTCCCCATTCACCCCAATGGTCACATGTCCCCTACATTCACCTTGGCTGCTCCCCTCCCTTGTCATGCCAGCAGTTAATATCCTCTACACATCCACCCTGGATGCTCACACCTGCCTCTGCCTCTGCACCCACCTCCCCATCTATTCCTGCTGTGCTTACCTCCACCCAGCCTGCTACTGTGTTTGCACCCATCCTAACCTTCCACCCTCCCTGACTGTGCCATAGGTCATCATGCCTCTGGACATTGTTTAATCTAATTTCAATCACTCTCCAACCCATCCCAGACTCTCTCCTGTGTTCCCCAACTCTGCCTGGCTCCTACCCTTTGTTCACCACAATTTCCCCTATGCCAGTTTCCTATTTGACACGTAAATTAGTGGCAACCATAACTTTTTGACCTGTCAAGTATATTTTTTCTGTTGCAACTTGTGAATGCGGGTTTTTTTTAAGGGGAGGGGGAAGTTAGAAGAAAATCATGTTGCATTGTACATCTGTTGGAAAGAAACCCGTCATTGGTCAATGAAAGGACAATAAAGAGCCATTTGGTTTCAAATATCGCAATGCCTGCTCTAATTTCAGGTTGAGAAAAAAATCCTTTACTTTTGGATTTAGAAGGATGTGCTGCCTATTTGTGTGGCGTAGCTGTTCAGTATATTTGTAACAAGATTATCTTTGTTTGCATTTTAAAGCCTATCTTGTCACACTTGCATAATAGCACCTAAACTGAGTTGTTGTAAAATATTTCTCATTTGTATAAAAGGAACCTTGAGGCAGTCTTCATAGTTGGTTGCAATTAGAGATGTGTTAGATCCCAGTTTAGAAAATTTAAACCCAATTGTTTTGTTTGCTGAATTTTTGAAATACTATATTATGTAGAGGTCTGAAGGAGAACAGGAACAATTTAATAAGGTGTATATGGTTTGACTTGGATGTAACCTTACACTTGGATGAGACACCACAAGGTTGAAATACTGCTAAATCTGCTGGATATATTTGATACTTGTGAATAGTTATACCAAGTATTTGAGTGGTCAGTGTGTTTGTGATTCAAAAGATGAAATGCTAGCGTTGCTTCCTGTCTCCTGAGGATTTGGCAGTAAAATTGTTCGTAAATTTATTTAAGGAACTGGCGTTAACAGTAACTTAGAACAGATGGTGGCAGCTGATCTGTAACTCTGGCCTTCGGTTTAAGTAGGCCTAAGATCTTACGCAAATTTGCATGCTACCTATTCTAGTTTGTGCAAAATTTGGAAAAGATGGGGCAAGCATTTGGCATCTAATCATTCTGCATTTATTTATTTATGGCAGAGTGTCAGAGTTGGCATTCTTGAGTCTAAATACCGGGTACCAAGTTCCAGAGGAATGAGTACGTAACCTAGGGTAATGAGGGGATGCAGTCTTACTCGCATTTTAATTTAAAAGATCCAAAGCTTCTGTGTAAAGCAAAGGAACAGATGTTCATCCCACTAACCAGATTACATATCTGTTTGTCTGATCTGGGGGTCGCTCAAATTGGCCACAAGGATTTGTCAACAAAACAATAGCAAAGCACAAGCACACACTTTGGATCGTGTTCAGGATGTGAAGGTGCTGTATAAATTAAGTTTGTATTTGGCTTCTGTTTTGTATTATTAGCCATCTCTTCCAAGCATTTTCCATTGCCACCTGTGTTCTCTACTAAGATAATTAATGGGCTTTTGAGAGAGTTGAGAAATGTTCATGCAAGTTACTGTTCTGTGCTGAAATTTGACAGGTTAAACATTACATTAGTTCTTCAGACCCAACCCAAAACATAATCTATCCATTTCCAAAGATGCTGAATGACCCGTTGAGTTTCTCCAACACTTTCTGTCGTTTTGTGTAAACCAGCATCTGCAATTGCTTGGTTCTATATCATCGGTTCAGTTTGCTATTTGTCTGTTAACTTATACCAATGACCATTTGGTGGAATAAGCTAATCGGCAATATGTCAATTTGTAGTAGAAGATATCTTAATGCAACTAATGAACTTGGAGGTTAATACTGTAGTAGACCAGTTGCATTCCAAATTCTTTGGAATTAAACAGTATCCAGATTACTGATAAATTCTGAGTACTGTTAACAACCGTTGTAATTGTTTAGGTGATGCTTTTGTAATGTGATATAAATGCTTTTTTTTGTTACTGTTTTTATAAGTAAATAATTCCAGTGAAGCTATGTAAAACATGAAAAAGTTATTGGATTTAGTTATTAAATTTGTTTAATTGAATAAATATTTCATGAAAAATCATCTGTTTTATGAAATTCATATTTTGAGACACTTTGGGTTAGTTATTGTGATTCAAATTAGAGGTATTGTACTGAATCTGAGTGTACGAATAATATTTGTATTTTTACACCAAAATCAGCATTGTACATTGGTGGGTCATGACTTGTTCTCACCCCACATTGTGGTTAGTTATATACATTTATCAGTTGTGGAGCAAGGTCTAAACACCCGTCCTGGCCCTTGAAAAAGTTCCAAGTTGACAGATTTAGATAGACTATTTTTAAGGAGAAAGTTTGCATTTTAAAGTGATTCTAATTCTGCTTATCCCAGTGTTGTTCTGTAGCCACATACGAACAATTAAGAATCCACATATGGCTAAGTGCATTTCTGAAAGCTGTTCATTGATTTATTACCAGTAGCTGCTATTGGTCATGTGACCTCAAAGGCCAAATTCACTCGACATAAGCATGTGAACATTAATCTTCCTGTGTGCTGGTTTTCAAAATGGTGATATGAAAAACAGGGTTTGGTTTTGGACCAGGGTAAAAGAGAAATGCATTTGTGTTTAAAATACAATCCAAGCACTGAATTGAATCGTGTCCTGTCCAGCCATCTGCAGCGATCATGGATGCACAGAGCTGATTCCCTGCCCTATGTTTTGTCGTCCTTTGAACAGAAGCTGGGACAAGAGAAGGTGATGTTTCAAGCTAATGCTGAGTGAAAGGGCTTTATTACAAAACTGATCTAATCAAACTGTGCAAAATAACAATTTGTTTAGATATGGATAAACCCAAAAGCAAAGCCCACACTCAAATTTGTAACAAGATCATTCAGAGGTGAAATCATGAAGCACTCTGCCAGAAAAAGGAATTACTTAATAATTATTTGTACTTATGTAGTATTTCATGCTGAAGTGTTCCTCGTTCAATATTTTTTGACCACTGTGTTCTATACATACCCTTGTATGTATTATAGCAAAATCATGTTAGGTATGCCACTTCCAGATTTTCAGAGCTTGCAATCACTAGAATAAAAGGACTAATCAATATCTTTAAAAAATATATCTTTTTTGTTTTTGTGCGGCTAGCAATAAAACAAAGCTGTTGATTGTGGGAGGCACAGTAATTTCAATGGTCATATTGGATACCAACAAGGTTCAACCATAACAATTACTGTCCATTTTGAATGTAGCCCATTATTTAGAGCTAATAAGTATGCAAAGTCTAAACAAATTAATTGTAAAAAGACTTCCAAGACCTTGGTATGATTGGCCAGGTTTTATTGGGCTGACACCCATCATTTTCTAAAAATGTAACAGCTGTTTCCTGTTTATACTCTACCTGAAACTTGATTTTTTGAGCCCAAGAGTCAGCATAACAATGTCCCATGTAGAGTTTTGTTTTGAATTCGGTCTTCAATCAGTTTTATGCCATGTTTTCCACCCAATGGTTTTCGTTTCTTCCCATTTCATTTGGTTTTGTCTTCCGTTCTGCTTTTTGTTATCGTGTTTGTAACTTGTTTTCCATTTCAGTGTTATGTATTTTTCCTCAATGCCTATCCAGTGTCCAAAAATATGGCTTGTTCCCATGTCAGCGTAATGTATATTTCTTAAATGCGTATCTATTCTCCTAGAAGGCATTAGTGTGTTTTAACCAATTGTTTAAAATGTCAGGTACAAAGAGCACTTTTCACTTGTTTCAGATTTTCTCATGTATAATATTTCCCACTTTAATCTCTAGAGATTGATGTGGCAAATTGGTGAAAATTTAATAACTGCAACATTATTCTGCATATGTACTGACACTACTGTGTAGCAGGCACAGATGCTCATTTGGAGAGACCAAGGGACTGCAGATGCTGGAATCTTGAACAAAACACAAAATGCTGAAGTAACTCAGTGTGTCACACAGTATCTGTGGAGGGAATGGACAATAGACAATAGGTGCAGGAGGAGGCCATTCGGCCCTTCGACAGACAATGTTTTGGGTTGGGACCCTTTAGATGCTCGGTCACTTTTTCAATTCCCATTGGGCCATCTTGGTTTTGCACCTTGCATTGACCCCATTGGTCAGGATGGTGGAGAAGTCTTGTTCTCAGATCGTTCAATGTTGCAATGAAGAGATGGATTTGAGAGGTGTTTTGAGGATGGCTCAAGGTGACCTTCCTCTCTGGATATCTGTCTGACTTCTGTTTAGGTTTGGATGACTAATATTTTGTCGTGGGGACAAAGACCTGAACTAGGCCATCCCATTAGTATCATCAACATTCCCTTGATTGAGGATGACCTCAATACAGATTTTGAGATGACTCACGAGTGCGATCCTGGGACCACAATCTTCACTGTAGGATGTACAGATATTTCCTTGCAGACTAGCTGCCTGGTGGCAAGAGGTTATTTACCTTGTTTCCTTCTCTTTAGACAATAGACAACAGGCAATAGGTGCAGGAGGAGGCCATTCGGCCCTTCGAGCCAGCACCACCATTCAATGTGATCATGGCTGATCATTCTCAATCAGTACCCCGTTCCTGCCTTCTTCCCATACCCCTTGACTCCGCTATCCTTAAGAGCTCTATCTAGCTCTCTCTTGAATGCATTCAGAGAATTGGCCTCCACTGCCTTCTGAGGCAGATAATTTATTAGACTTCTAATAGCAGAAGGAGATGCAAGAGCCGGCAGATGCTGGAATCTGCTTCCAATAATGAGTTATTTTGGACTTCTCTTGGAGCTGAGAGTTGAATCTGTACTTTTTGTCATTGTATTTACAGTACTGGTTCCAGAGGAAGGTGGCTGTATCGTGATCAGTTCACTGCAAACATATTAATTGTAAAGGATAAATTAGATTTTTTTTCTGCTTTGCTTAAAGATTCCAAGAAACAATATTAGATACAAGAAATCTTTCTGCACTTGTTCATGTGGCAAGTGGCCCTGCATCTCGCGTACTATTGCACCCCACTATAGCGAATAAGTGGGAAAGGCTAACTTTATTTCAAAGTCCAATTGTACAAATTTTTATTCATTTTTATGAGAGCAGAGTTGTGCAAAAGGGTGCAGATCCTGCCTTTGGAAATTCATTGTCAGAGTTCAGTGTTGAAAAAGAATATGAGCAATGGGATCACTTGCAGAGATAATTGCTTTTTAGGAAAATATTAGTTTACCGATGACAGAATTTGTATCTTACAGGAGGAAAGAAAGGTGTCTTTGTACTTTTGTTTAAAATTCCCAATCATTGACTGCATGACTGGCATAAATCATGGATTTGGGCAATTTGTTGGGATATAATTGGTAGTCGGGCCTTTCTTATAATATAGCTATATATCAGTATATGTCCCATAATGGATTTGCAGTGCTCAACAGGATGTGCACCTCATATGGCTTGTTATGTTGGAATCCTGATTTATTTTCCCTTTCAGACTCTTGTGCCCAATTTACCAACTTACTGCTGGTTTTCTCTGCTGCATAAAATAAAATTTCAATGGTTATTATTTATCACTGCCGGAACTGGAGCCTCAGTATGAAAACACCAATCCCAAGAGAACAGTGATTTGTGCTTTTCTTGCAAGTTGTTAATGTTTGTGTAAATTGATGAGCCATGTTTGTGTTCTTCTTGTGAAAGTAGTGCTAGATAATGCTGCTTGTTTGCGATGGCACTCTGCTGGCCTGCATAACCATTTTGTGAACCATTTCAGGCATAATGTACCATTACCGCAGGCTCCTTTACACTCCTAAAAGCATGGAATTGCACATAAAATCATCCTGTTCTTGTTACCAAGAACACCCAGTGAATTTGGAAAATGGGTAACGACATAGTAATGCACAACTTGTTCCAATGCAAGTAAGTATAAATGGACTGACTGTCTAGGCTTTATCTAAGCACTGCTACTGCTTGGAAACTTTGCAAACTGCTACGACTCTGTGGGTTTTACTCTCTCGGCAGCAGATGCCTTCAACACTTGTTTCATTCCAGGTGTTGTCCTTTAAATCTCTCTGTGGGGAGGCATCCAGTGAGAATGCCAAATTCTGCAAAGCCTCCGTTGTCTAACTTAGAGCTCTGGCTAATCTTGATCATAGAGATGTTTACACTTGACACCCAGTGGACACTTCACTTTCTATACAATTTTTTTAATCCAGTTTTATTTTACATCTTGATGCAGTAACTATAATGTTGGAGACATAAGAGACTGGGGATGCTCGGATCTTGAGCAAAGAATCAACAAACTGTTAGAGAAACAGCAGATAAGACAGCTTTTGAAGGAAACTGACAGATGATGTTTCGGGTCTGAAGAAGGTTCCCAATCCGAAATATCGTCAGTCCATTTCCCTTCACAAATGCTGCCTGATCAGCAATTTGATTTTAGCTGTAACGTTAGGTTTTGCTACTGAGGACTGCAGTGATATTTTTAACCCTAGTTTCTGAATGATATTCTTGTGCAACCTCTGTGTATACAATGCACAGTACACTGAAGACTATTTCAAGTGACTTTTTGAATATATTGGGGCTTCAAGCTTTTCCTGTATGCTGGATTTTTAATGAGAATTGCACTGATCTTGTTTCTCAAACCAGTTAAATTCATCAAAAACTAAATGACAGCCTTTTATTCACAAAATGCTGGAGTAACTCAGCAGGTCAGGCAGCATCTTGGGAGAGAAGGAATGGGTGACGTTTCGGGTCGAGACCCTTCTTCAGACTGATGACAGCCTTCCTTGTCCAAACCTCGGGCTTCAGTTTAGCCTGTATTGAGAGTGTACAAAGTTAAAAAAAAAAAGTGTAGTATATAGATTGCCATTTGCTAAAATATTAATCTATGACCATTTTTCCATAGAACTGCTGACTGAGATGGAAGGGGATGAGGGGAGAGACGTCTACCAAAATCAAACACGTATTTTTAGTTGGAGATAATTAGGAAATAATTGGGGCTTCAAGCTTTTATTAATTAGGAGATTTCTATTCCAATCAGTGACTTGAGCAATTGGTTCTAACCTTAAGTTACAGCAGCTTAATCAGAATTTATGAAATAAATGTTCTAAACTTTAAGCACTGGAAGATCTTCACTGATTCTGCTCCTTGACTGAATTGAAAAGAAAACCTGCCAAGATAAAATTTGGATTTTAATTTAACTAAGAGGTTTGAAAGAAATACTGAAATGTGAATGAGGAAAGAACAGACAAGTGGGACTGAGGATCACTCTGCAGATCCTTCTGCACCTGGAGTACTGTGTGCAGTTTTGGTCTCCAAATTTGAGGAAGGATATTCTTGCTATTGAGGGCGTGCAGCGCAGGTTTACTAGGTTAATTCCCGGAATGGCGGGACTGTCATATGTTGAAAGACTGGAGCAACTAGGCTTGTATACACTGGAATTTAGAAGGATGAGAGGGGATCTTATCGAAACGTATAAGATTATTAAGGGGTTGGACACGTTAGAGGCAGGAAACATGTTCCCAATGTTGGGGGCCACAGTTTAAGAATAAGGGGTAGGCCATTTAGAACGGAGAGGAGGAACAATTGTTTCAGTCAGAGAGTTGTGAATCTGTGGAATTCTTTGCCTCAGAAGGCAGTGGAGGCCAATTCTCTGATTGCATTCAAGATAGAGCTCTTAAGGATAGCGGAGTCAGGGGGTATGGGGAGAAGGCAGGAACGGTGTACTGATTGAGAATGATCAGCCATGATCACATTGAATGGCGGTGCTGGCTCGAAGGGCCGAATGGCCTACTCCTGCACCTATTGTCTATCACTCTTTCACAGGCTCACAGGGCTTCTGCTTTGCTTACAGTTGTGTGATTATCAGGCTGCAGAAGGATCCTGATCCAAAATGTTAACTCTGCATTTCCTTCCATATTTACTGCTTGACTCGCTGAATTCCTCCAGCTTTTGTTTCTCAAATTTTTGTTTACTTCAAATATTTGTTTTGCCCTAAATCTTTTCAAAATATTAACCGTCAAGAAAAAAATCATTGTGTATGACATCACTTGCTTCGTGTAGCAGGTAGAATATACTCCGAATCTGATAGCACAAAGGTAGCCAGTTGACCATCTCATTTTAGTGCTGAGTCTCTGTTGTCATTGAGTTAGTTTTACAACATGGAAACAGGCTGTTCGGCCCAGCTCTTCCATGCCGACCAAGGTTTCTTCCATTTGCCTGTAATTGATCCAATTCCCTCTTAGGCTTTCTTACCAATTAAGCTGTTCAAACATCTTTTAAATGTTGTAATTGTATCTGTGTCTGGTAGCTCATTCCATCCCCTTACCATCATTTGTGTGAAAAATTCCTGTTGGATCCCCTTTGTATATTTGCCCTCTCACCTTAAACCTATATTTTTAGACCCTCCCACCCCAAGATAAAGATTGAGACAATCTCTCCTCTTGATTTCATGTACCCCTTTTAAAGTCACCCTCTTTTGCTCCGAGATAAAAACAATCCCATCAGGTTTTCCTTCCAACTCAAACCCTCAAATTTAAGACTTGTTTTGATGCAAGAATCAAGGAACTTGTGTTTGTATTTAATGCTAAACATTCCCTTGGCAAGTTTTTTCTTTGGAGGTGGAATCTGTTTTGAATTAAAAATGCCAACTAAAGTTTTCAAATTGTTATTGAAGGTAAAAGAAAAATTGTCATTAGATGCTCATGTCACATTGATTTTGTTTCCAGCTTGCATTGGCCGACAATAAATTTGGAGCATACCCAGTATATAGGGGCGTGGCTGCGTTCTGCAGTTGCGGCTCACCGGCAGTCTCTCTGTCTTTTTTTTTGTTTTGTCTATTGTCATCGTTTAAATGTACGTTTTGATCTATTTTTAACTCTGTTTATGTGGGGTGGGGGGGGGGGGGGTGGGGGAAACCTTTTTCCCCAATCTCCTCCTCAACGGAGATGCGACCTTTATCGTGTCGTATCTCTGTTCGCGCTACGACCTAACACCGTGGAGTTGGCGGCCTCCAGCTGGGATCGACCTTGAAGACTCCGGTCGCAGGGCCTCGACTTACCATCTCGGAGGCTTCGGTCGTGGGCCCTGCAGACCGCAACATCTGGAGTTCGCAGGTCCCTGGCTGGCGACCGGCTTTCGGGAGCTCCAGCCGTAGCAGCTTCGACCGCCCCGGAGCGCGAGGTTTGATCGACCCGCTCGCAGGCCCTTCATCGCCCTGCGTGGCCTGGCCGCGTCACTTTCCATCGCCCGGTGGGGGCTCAGGACCTTCATCGGCCTGCTCGGCTCGGCCCTGGGACTTTCCATCGCCCAGTGGGGGCTTCAAGAGTTGGGAGCCTCGATCGCCTCGTGGCACCACGGGAGAAGAATGATGAGGAGATAAGACTTTTCTTTGCCTTCCATCACAGTGAGGGTGTGCCTGGAGCAATCACTGTGATGGCTGTTTGTGTTAAAAATTGTAATTGTGTGTCTTGTGTTCTTTATTGTCTACTGCCGGACCCTGACGTGAGAGGACGCTGGCGCTATTTGTTCGCCGCTTCTCCGTCAGGACAGTTCGTTTGTTTGTTTTTATGTCTTGACTGTTTTTGTAAAGCGTCTTTGAGCACTTGGAAAAGGGTATAAAAAATAAATGTTTATTATTATTATTATTATATAGGCCAATGTGATTCATATATGGTACTACTTAGCAAATTCCTAAAGACAAATGTTTATCGGATAGCTTGCTGTTGCCAAAGTGGTCTGGAAGAAAACAGTTGCCACTAGTGACAAAGTTTTAGTGCTGTTTTAACCATGTTTAGTTGTGGTTGTTCAAAATGAAATTGAATATTTGAACAAAATAAAAATTACAACCCTTATCTTTAGAGCTGGCTTTAAAATCTGTAACTAAACAGCAACAGCAGCCAGATCACTAATTTTCACATGTTGAAGTAATTGAATCAGAATAGACTGACACTATAACTTGCTTTACTTGAGAGATGTTTTAAGGCAGGATCTTAATTTATTCACTGTTTTTAATTGACTCTCAATTAAGGTTCACAATTCTCAGTGTGAATATAAGACAAACTCCATCAGTGGTCTGAACTGTAGTCATTAACAAACATGACAAGCATTATACTGATGCCTTTATTGTGTTGCTCTTATTGTGATGCTGATGTGGAGAAAAAGTGTTCAACTGAAACACATGACCTAGATTTTATTAAATTTCCTTTCACTGTGCAGCATATCTACCTCAACAAATTACATGTCAATCTTGGGGTTTTCAGTTGCAAAGCGACAGACTAATTGTGGCATTAACTGCTTTGTATCCCTACTCCTAGCACAGTACGGACATGTATTCTACTTTGAGGTGTCTGAAAAGGATATATTTTAAGAGGAAGCTGGTAGCTTGGTGCCATGTATTGATTATATGTTTTGCCCAATTTTTGATGAGGCAGCATCTTGGGATTTGATGTTTCCCCTACCTTGCTCAATTTTGGAGGTATCTTTTTTAAGGAAGGATATACATGTTATAAAGGAATGTGGTGGTTTCACCAGCCTGGTTCCTGGGGTGGTAAGTTACGCGTGAGGAGTGAGTAGACCGCATGCATGAAAAACGAGCAAGATATATTTATTTTCTTGAGCAAAACACTAAGTGCTGTAATTCAGCGGTGGGCAGCATCTCTGGTGAACAGGGGTAGTCGATGTTTTGTTTCGGGACCCCTCTTCAGACATTTCTTCTTTGGCCTTTTATGATGATTGTATTGCTTTTCTTTGAATAGTAAACAAGTGCTTGGGATTATTTTAATGAAAGTTGCCGTTGGGCCGGAGGTAGAAATGTCTGAGGTCTCACATCAGGTTCAGGAACAGCTACTTTTCTACATCTCTCAGGTTCTTGAAACGACTTGCACAACTCTGATCTTACCTAAATAATGGAACAACATGGACCACTGTTTGCACTACCTTAGATTTGTTTTTCAAATTGTGTTTTGCACTGATGTCTTGTTTTTGCACATACTTTATTTTATTGTGTCAAAATTTATATGCAATTTAGTATAATTTGCTTTTGTGTATTGTTTGATTCTGTAGGGGTGTGATGTTGCAACGAGCAAGATTTTCATTGTGCTGATACCTCACTGTACATGTGTACGTGAAAATAAGCTCAACTTGACTAGATCTGGTTTCCTTAACTGCGAGTTTACACAGTGACAATTTGTTGAATTTGCCGAACTTGAAAGTGGAATGTTGATTGAGGTGTTGCAGATGGATTCAACTAGATTAGTATTGCTGCTGGCAAAATTCTTTCCTATCACAAATGTAGTTTAATAGTATGCATATTGATCGTGAAATTATGCCCATATTTTCTTAAGTAAGCAGGAGTGTACAGTTTGTGTCAAATTATATTCAAAAGAGTTTCCAAATCTGGTGAACTTTGGTGATTGCAACACTTCAAGTTTTGTTTAGCAGTCACGAGTTAAGTGTAAACATGATGGCAGCTTGAGTTTTCTGCTGATGGAGATCTTTTAACAAGTTGCATAATGGAATAATCTGCCAGTTTTTCCTGTTTTAAGACAAATTTGTGGAAGTATCATTGCCTGTGCCTGTGCCTGTGCCTGTGATCTAAAACCCAGTGAGTTGTGCAATCAGAGGCTGCCATCTCCTAATAAGGTTGCAGCATCTTCATATAGGACATTGTACCAACACTACAGATAGCACTAAGTGCTGCTGACAGCTGTTTCACCACCCCAGTTAGAGTCTACCCGGGATGGTTTTCCTGACAGTGTTACTGGGAGACAAGTTTGCAAGTGGCTCTTGTTACACGAAGCTTCAGCTAGTGCGACTAAGTTCCTTGCTGTATTCCAAATGGCTTCACATTCATTTGAGGGCAGAGTTGCACTGGTGAAGATCATGACAAATGCCAGCTTATCTCATAATATCTGAATGTCTACCTGATGAACAGCCTTTTCTCTACTTTTTCCTCTTAATTTTCAAATTTAATTTAATTCATGGCCTTTCCCAATGTCCTGCATGATATGGGAGGTTTGGAAGGTTTGATGCATGGGATCCAGGGAGAGCAAGCAAATGTGTAGGAAGGAACTGCAGATGCTGGTTTAAACCAGATAGACACAAAAATCTGGAGTAACTCAGCGGGACAGGCAGCTTCTCTGGAGAGAAGGAATGGGTGACATTTCGGGCAGAGACCCTTCTTCAGATGGTCTGAAGAAGGGTCTCGACCTGAAACGTCACCCATTCCTTCTCTCCACAGATGCTGCCTGTCCCGTTGAGTTACTCCAGCTTTTTGTGTCTATCTTCGAGAGCAAGCAAATGGTAGGTGATGGTCGAAGGTTGTTTTACAGAGTGGAGTCATGTGTGGTGTGTGAGTCATGGTATGCCACAAGGATTGATGCTGGGCCCATTGTTATTTGTAATTTATAGAAACGATTTGGATGAAAATAGAAACATAGAAAATAGGTGCAGGAGTAGGCCATTCGGCCCTTCGAATAATATGATCATGGCTGATCATCCAGAATCAGTACCCTGTTCCTGCTTTCTCCGCATATCCCTTGATTCTGTTAGCCTTAAGAGCTATATCTAGCTCTTTCTTGAATACATCTAGTGAATTGGCCTCCACTGCCTTCTGTGGCAGAGAATTCCAAAGATTCACAACTCTCTGGCTGAAAATGTTTTTCCTTATCTCAGTCTTAAATGGCCTACCCCTTATTCTTAAACTGTGACCCCTGGTTCTGGACTCCCCCAACATTGGGAACATTTTTCTTGCATCTAGCAATCCCTTAAGAATTTTGTATGTTTCTATGAGATCCCCTCTCATCTTTCTAAATTCCAGTGAATATAAGCCCAGTTGGTCCATTCTTTCATCGTATGTCAGTCCCTCCATCCCGGGAATTAACCCGGTGCGCCTACGCTGCACTCCCTCAATAGCAAGAATGTTCTTCCTCAAATTAGGAGACCAAACCTACACACAATACTCCAGGTGTGGTCTCACCAGAGCCCTGTACAACTGCGGTAAGACCTCCTTACTCCTTTACTCAAATCCTCTCACAATGAAGGTCAACATACCATTAGCTTTCTTCACTGCCTGCTGTACCTGCATGCTTACTTTCAGTGCATGATGTACAAGGACACCTAGGACCCCTTTTCCTAATTTGACACCATTCAGATAATAATCTACTTTCTTGTTCTTTCCACCTAAGTGGATAACCTCACATTCGTCCACATTATACTGCATCTGCCATGCATCTGCTCACTCACCCAACCAACCTATCCAAGTCACCCTGCAACCTCATAGCATCCACCTCGCAGCTCATACTGCCACCCAGCTTTGTGTCATCTGCAAACCTGGAGATGTTACATTTAGTTCCTTTGTTTAAATCGTTAATTTATATTGTAAATAACTGGGTGCCCTGCACTGAGCCTCCACTAGTCACTGCCTGCCTTTCTGAAAAGGACCTGTTATTTCCAACTCTTTGCTTCCTGCCTGCCAACCAGTTCTCTATCCTTGTCAATAACCTAACCCCAATACCATGTGCTCTAATTTTTGGGGTTATTAGAAAAGCCCTGTGATCACTGCAGGAATAGGAAAACATTGGTCTTTGCAGTAATGTCCATTCCATACTCTTGTGTGGAGTGTATAATCTGGTATATTCTCACAGTGTATGTGAATGTTGATAGTGTATCAGCTACTATCAGCCCAATTGAATAAATGTTGTGACAGCAATGTTGCCTGGAGCAACATTTAGAGATTTTTTTTCTGTTTGGATTGTCTGGAATGTAGTTGGTACCAATGCTAAGAACAGTGAGCCTGGAGCAGTGAATAAAGTCGTGTAATTGATTTTGTAGTTGCAGAAAATGTGCGTAATGGGTTAGTAGTGGTTTGTGAATTGTCATTTTGTTCGGTGATGCCAATATATCATCACACCATTAGATGAGATGGATTTTGCACACAGTGTGGTGCATAGGAATCAAATGTTCTGTGGGAATGACTGAAACATGGGAATAAAAATAGACTATTCAAAATCTGAGCTTGTTGCATCACTGAATCAGATCATGGTTCCATTTATTTGAGTTTGTTCCATGTTTGTTGATACACTTGCCAAGAATTTCTCCGTTGAAATTTTCAGTTGATGCCCAGCATCCATATATTTTGGGAGCAAAAATTCTACATGAGTTGTTCACACAGACATCCTCAACTACTGCTTTACTGTGGGCCACCTCTGGAATTGTTCTTGCTTGGCTCCAATTCACCCTGTCAATTCCATAGAGCTTCAATGAAATTCTGCTATGATATCCATAAAGACAAGTCAGCCATCATGTGTACATTTTAAAATACATTTCTATCTTAAGGGTTAATTCACGGTTGCCAGTTAGCCTACTAGCAGGTCTTTGGAATGTGTGGAAAAAAACCGAACACCAGGAAAACCCATGCAGTGACGTGAATAATGATGCAAACTCTGCATAGTATAACAGATAACAGGATCAAACCTGGGTCCCTGGGACTGCGAGGTACTAACTGCTATGCCTCCATGCCACACTACAATAAACATTCATTTTGTATATGGAATGAAGTTATAATTAAGATAGAGAGCATGCAAAAAAGAAATTAACCATGATGTTGGCTGGATTAGAAGGTTGGAGTCAGCAGGAGAGATTTGCTGTTTTCCATGCAGTGAAGGAGGCTGAGAGGTGACATGACAGAGGGAGAAACAAAATTATGAGAAGCATGGATAGGATAGAAAACCAGTGTCTGTTTCCCCACGGTAGAGCTGTCCAAAGTGATCAAGAAGAGCTTTACAGGGGATTTGAGGGGTAAATCTTTTACATAATGGTATTTGGAATGTCCAGAGGAGGTGGTGAAGGCAGGAGCATTGACCACATTTAAGAAGCATCTAAATGGTAACTTGAATGAGCAGGGCACAGAGGGATATGGAATTAATGCAGGTAAAAGCAATTAGTATGAACAATGGCAAGATGGTGGCCTGAGGGCATGTTTCTGTACTATGACTCTGACTTTGTAACAAGAATAAGAACATTTAAAAAATGTACATGCTGAAAATCTGAAATATAAACAAAAAATTCTGGAAACACTTAGCAAGTCAAGCAGCATCGGTCAAAAGTGAAAGAATTAAAGTTTCAAGTCAAAGATGTTGGGTCTTTGACCTGAAATGTTAACTCTATTTCTCTTTCCACATCTGCTGCCTAATTTGCTGAGTGTTTCCAATATTTTCTGTTTTCATTGGACATGAGGGAGACACCAAAGATAGACACAAAATGCTGAAGTAACTCAGTGGGTCAGGCAGCATCTCTGGAGAAAAGGAATAGGTTACGTTTTGGGTCGAGACCCTCCATCAGATTGAGAGTCAGGGAGGGGAAACTAGAGTACCTGGGTTACTCCAGCATTTTGTGTCTCTCTTCGATGTGAACCAGCATCTGCAGTTCCTTCTTACACGAATAAGACACCAGTTTGTGTCATTAACAAACTGGTATCTTGTGGAATAAATTTTCAACACACCGATTTGTAGTGAACTTTTCATACTCTCTCCTCGAGCCATCTGAAATCTGCTCCCCAACTCTTGGCTTTTGTGCACGTACAACGTTTTGCATCCTCTCATTGAAAACTATGATGTCAATTCTTGAATTCCCTCTTTAAACGTCTCCACCACATCACCTCTGACCTATCCTTTAAAACCTGAGGTTACCTTCATGTTTTTTTAAATTCTGTAGATTTTGTATTAAACTGATATATTGTAGCACACACTCTGAATTGCCATGAATGTTAGACAGTTAATAGATCCAGAAGTAGGTCCTTCCATATTTAATAAGCTTACCTAATCTCTTACTTTCAATGTCCCTCCTGATGTTCATATCCTTGACTATCTATCAATCTCGCCCTTGACATCCTTAACATTGGGCGTTGAGCAGACAACTCCAACGATTTTGAGTTAAGAAATGTCTCTTCAATCCTCAATAGCTAACTCCTTATCCTGAGACTAAGTTCTGTATTTCTGGGCACTCCATTTCCAGGAGGCAACCTCTCGATATCTGTCTTGTTTTCTCCTTTAATCCTTTATAAAGAAAGAAAATTTACATTATGTTCATTTGGACTATTTGTGTTGGTGTATGTCCCAATAAAATCATATCTCATTCTAATCCCCAAATGTATATTGAAGCCTTACTTAATCTCTTGATATTAATCAGTGAATCTAATGTGCACTGACTCCATTACAAATATATTGGGGAGACACAGCCAAACCACAGTTCTCCTTAATTCTTACCAAATATGTGCCCAATTTCAGATTGATGTCTTTTTGTGCTCCAATCCTTTTCAATTAATACCAATGTACCACTAATCTTTCCAATGACATGCTATACCTGCATTTTGGTTTCCGTGTCTTCTAAACCAACGCGTTAAGATCACACTCTATGCCTCTTTTACTAGTTTCTCACTGTTTTAACGAGTGAAGAAATTGTTTCGTTTTGAATGCATCTTTATATTTATATTTTTAATACATTTTGGAGCCCTTTGTATCATGTATTCTTCAGTAACAAGACACCATTTAGTCCAGTACTATAACGAAAGATGGGTTTATGTACTTAAAACATCAATTTATCAGCAGTCTGGCAGACTGATGCCATGTTTCTCAGTACTGCTTTTTAAGCCTGTTTTGATCAAGGTGTTTTACATCCTTTTCTTTTCAAATTCAGCAGTTAATGAATATTTCACAGAGAGGATATCCCTTTTTAATTTGCTATTTATCTTGCACAAACTATTCTTTGTGTATGGTATAACAGGAACTTTGTCTTTCCTGATGTTTTGGGCTGTTAATCTTTTTGATGCTCTTTTGGATATTCAGGTTTGCTGTGGATGATAGTTGAGCTGTAAAATGCCACTGAGAGAATTTCAAGTGATTATCCAACTCTCTGTGGCATCGCGTTGCGTTTGGAGAAGAAAGTGATAACTGTTCTAATTTTGTGCAATGTGGGATTAGAAATTGTGCCACCACTTCGCTGTTTGCTCTCCAACCACAAAGTTTCAGAGGTTGAGTCTTAGAGCTACTTGACATTTGAATTTTGATCCATGACAACTTGGCTGTGCAGTGTGGCTTAACAACCAGATGGGAGATGAAGAGAAATATTTGAATAGCAAGTCATTATGATCTGGAAAGCACTACCAGAAATGGTGGCAAAATCGGATTCCATCGGAACAATCAACAGGATATGCACACCTAAAAAGTGAGGAAAATTGTAGGACATTGGAAAGTATGAAACTAGCTTTAAAAAAGTTAGCACAGGTACATAGGCTATCGCACTTCCTGCGCTTGTATGGTATTGTATTATGAAAGGTGAGGGGAGATGTGAAATGTGCAACATTTTCCAGGAGAAAGGGCCTCAAAACTCAGTACAAGTGGCATTTGTGAATGTTTTGTACTCTGGGCAGTCCATCATCAGATAATTGAGCAATCAGCAACCGTACAAATTGGCACAATTAAAATTCTAGTGTCCTTCAGTGCTTTTTGTTAATGATTAGATTGATATCATGGTGTGATGCAACAGCAATTACATAATCCATATTTACTGCATCAACCACGTTTCTCTCATTAATATCTTCTGATGCCTTTTCAATTCCATAATGCAGCTTAACAGCTCAGGTTGGTATTTGGATTGGTCAGATATTAAATTAAGATTTCTTCTTTAAGGCTATTAATTGTGGTGTTTTATGCTCCTGGTTTTAAATGCTAATTTTTCAACTACAGTTCTTATCCAATTTCTCTTTTGGATGCCACTCTCCATCCACCTGGCACTGTAACTCTGATCCAAAGCACTTGGTGCCTGAGAAAGCATATCCTCCAATTATTTTTGGTCCTTTTGCCAATTATATTCTGTTTTTGATCATTCTGCCTGTTTATGTCTATCTATTGTCTTGATCGTTCCACAATTTAAAAAACTTCCATCTGATGCTTCCTCAGTTTCCAAGAACAATCGCAGACTCTCCCATCGACACTCGTAAAATCACTCATTCCTAGCATTATTTAGTAAATCCCTTTTGCGCCCTCATATTTTCTGATACTCATAATTAGCTCGGTTGTTGCTGAACCAGTGCTTCATAGCTTTTCATCAGTGGATTATTCTCACAGGTACCAAGATATTGTGATATCCTTTGTTTTGCATGCTATCCAGGCAAATCATACTCTACTTGAGTACATCAGGTAGTGCAAAAAGAAAAAGGAAAGAGTGTGCAGAATATAGTGTTACAGTTGCAGAGAAAATACAGGTTAAAAAGTACAAAAGCTGCAATATGGTAGATTGGGAAATCCTTAACATGAGTCATTTAATTTTCAAATGCACTGGGAATGGAACAATGAAACAATGAAACTCTTACTTGCTGCAGCTTTGCAGGCACATTAATGTGACAACACGCCAAATGATACAATAAATTATCAGTATTACAACGTAAACAGACAACAAATAGTTAAAACCGAGGTACGTGGTGCAACCTATACAAAGTCCATAGTAGATGCTCACTGAAGTAGGGTTGTGTTTGGGTTGTGTGGTGTGGTTAAAGAGCCTGATAATTGATGAGAACAAGGTGTTCTCCAAACTTGAGGCTCCTGTACCTCCTTCTCGTGGAAGCAGCGAGATGAGAGCGTGGCCAGGGTGGTGGGGTCTTTGGTGATATTAGCTGCCTTTTTGAAGCAGTACTCTTTGGAGATGCCTTTGATGATGTGTAGATCAGTCCCAGTGAAGGACCGGACAATACCACCACTTTCTGCAGCCTCCTTCATTCTTGAGTTATCGAATGTGAGGGGTCTATTCAGAAGTCCGTTAACCGAGGGGAAGAAGCTCCTCTTGAACCTGGTGGTGTGTGATTTCAGGCTTTTGTATCTCCAGCTCGATAGAAGAGGGGAGTAGAGAGAATGACTGGAGAGTGAGTGGCTGTTTTCCTGAGACACATGCGAATGAAGTCAATACTGGGCAGAGACTGGTTCGTGTGTGTGCACCAGGGAGGCATTCACAACTCTACAATTCTCTGCGGATTATGGCAAAGCAATTGACAAACCCAGCTACGATGCACCTCGACAGGATGTATAGTGGTGCATTTGTAGAAATGAGTTATTTCTTGGCATATCCCCAAACCTTGGCCATCAGTTTACACCCCTTTCGCTGCTGGTTCTCCATAACGTAATAGCATGTTCCAACTGCTAAGCTAACAGTTGGTCTGTAATCTTTATTGCACACAATTTTTGTTATCTTGTAATAATATGCTTGAACATATGGTTATGAAGTAATTTAGGGTTGTAAACCACTTAACCTTTTCTGTCCTGATTAAACATTGTTTGACCTCCAATGAGCTACTGTGCTTTAGCTGTTACATGCAGGTAAGTAAAAGTAAAGTTTGGTGATGGTTGAGCTATTGTTTTTTTCAATGGTACAATAAATAGATTAAAACTCCTTGCGTGTATTTTAATAATAATTACAACATGAGCACAGCCAATGTATTACACAAATTTTGGTGAAAATTAGTTTTTGACTGACCCGGTCCTGGCACATTTTAACTCTCATGCCTATATAGTTCAATTTAGTTTACAGATACAGCATAGAAACAGGCCCTTTGGCCCACCAAGTTCACGCTGACCATCTTTCACACGTTCACACTAATTTGATGTTATCCCACTTTCTCATCCATGCCCTACACGCTAGGAACAATTTACAGAGGCCAATTAACCTACAAATCCTCATGTCTGCGGGATGTGGAAGCAAAATAGAGCACCCGGAAGAAACCCACATGGTCAAGGAGAACGTGCAAACAGCACCCGAGGTCAGGATGTAACCTGAGTCCTTGGTGCTGTGAGGCAGCGGCTCTACCAGCTGCACCACTGTACAGCTGGAGGAGAAACTTTGCTGTACCATCTGATCACTGCACAAAGGTAAATGGCCTGTCCCACTTAGGCGATTTTAAGGCGACTGTCGGCGACTAGGCTGTCGCCGAATGTTCGCCGCGGTGTCGCGGGCATGATCGTGAGGAGTCTTCCAAAGATCGTAGTGGATCTCGGCTTGTCGCCGAGAAATCAATTGGTTTGAAATCTCTCTGCGACAGCTGGCTTGTCGCCAGGCATCATCGTATCTTATTGCGGACACTGTCGCATGCTGTCCCCAGGTTTGATAGGTTCTCTTAAGATACATTTAAAAGCACATAATATTAAAACACGTAAAGTCATTTCAAAATACCATAATGCTTGTGTTTAACCAATTTATTTACTGTCAGGACATTTGACAGGTAGATTGGAGGCGACGGTTTGACGGTCAGGTAAGCGTGGGAATTTTCGCGATGTTTTTGGCCTCAGCCATTACATTTAAAGTGAGCTCCAAACCCAGATATGCAACCCAGAAACCAGATATACATCTCCCTTACATTTTCAAAGACTGCCCACACACTTTTCACAAAAATCCACTGAACCACTTAAAAACTTTTTTTTTTAATACAGCTATTAGTAAACTGGAAGTAAATCCAGTTTATTCCTTGTTACAGTGAAGCTTGGTTTTTAAGTAACCCATACAAGATGTTATAGTTCAAAACTCTCAAGTACTTACCGACTTGTCAGTGATTTCAGCGAAAACCAGGACGCCGGAGAAGCATTGACGGAATTTTCGCTATGTTTCAGAAGACGCTGTAATCTCGACCTGACTCGGCATTGTCGTGGTCATTGTCGTCTGGTAAAAGAAAAGTTCGGCGATCTGCTACGACTTTGACAGTCGCCGGCAGTCGCCAAAAAGATTGCCTAAGTGGGACAGGCCCTTTAGATATCTTGTTGTCATAGATTTCATTACTATGCATCAGTATTTTTTCCTCACATAGATTTTACTGCCTTTCACTTCTGCCCCTTTCATTTTCACCAATGTTATTGATTTTGTGCTTTGCCTCTTTTTTTAACTCTGAAATAATTTGGAATTTTTGAATTTATCACAATCACCTTCGATTTCCACTGGGTCATCTTTATGATCTGGGTAGAGGTTTGATGCAACCCATCTGGGGGAGCTTCCCTGCTCTTCAAAGTGGCAGGTAATCTTTTATGTCCATTGCAGAGGTTGGAATGGCTTTTCTTCTCATGTCTCGTATGAAAGATGGAGCAGCCAGTAAAGCAGCACTCCCTCGTTATTTTTGCTGGAGCATCTTAATGTGGCAAAACACATGAGTTAGGTTTATTATTGTTATGTGGACAGAAGTACAATCTTGCATCCTAACCAATCAGATCAGATAATACAATAAAATACTACTAAATATAATCAAGTCAAACTAAAGTACAATACATACAGCAAAGATACGGAGTGTAGAATTCACAGTATAGTGCATCAGTTCAATAGACATAGTCAATTACTGCAGTGGGGTGGAGGTAAGTCGGACAGTATCCTAGCTTATGGCAGGAATGTTCAAAAGCCTGATAATAGAGGAGAAGAAGCTGTTCCTGAGTCTGGTGCTGTGCACTTTCAAGCTTCTGTACCTTCTGCAGGACGGGAGCAGGGAGAAGAAAGAATAATCATGGTGGGACGTCTATAATTATGTTGGCTGCTTTACTGAGATGGAGTCAATGGTGGGGAGTTTGGTCTCTGTGATGGCCTGGGCTACATCTACTATTCTCTGCAAATTCTTGCAGTCTTGGTCAGAGCTGTTCCCAACCAATCTGTGTTGCAACCTGACAGTACTGGCTGCTCTATCTATCATATGAAATATTAGAAGAAAAGCCATTCCAACCTCTGCAATGGACATAAAAGATTACCTGCCACTTTGACGAGCAGGGAAGTTCTCCCAGGGGTCCTGGCTAATAATTATTCTTCAACCAACACAAAAACAAAATTCAGTCATTATCCCAATGCTGCATATGCAAGTTTGCTGTGCTTGTAATAATTCTGACATTAGAACTGGACTCCAGTCTCGGAAGTATTTGAAGCACTTTGGTAATAATCCTAAGACCACAAAAGATGCAATAAAAATGAGAGTGCAATTTAAGAGTTGACATTTAAGTTAAGACAGTAGTGAGCCATTACAGTTGGAGATGTGGTGGGTTGCTTCAAACCTCTACCCAGGTCCTAAAGATGATTTCTATGGTACATCTGTAGAAGTTTGTATGTCTTTGGAGACCTGCCTAGAACCATGTGCAATGTGATTTTAATGGCTCCTGAAGACAGAAACAGGTTACTACAATTTTACTTTTGGTATATTGTTCTTTGTAAAATCATATCATGTGCAGTGAACATACTTCATCTTCCATTTCTTCCTGTGATAAGTTGTCCGATCAGAACTTGTGAGGTTCGGGTCTAGTATTGAAGGGAATCGGACTAACGTGTTCAGGATTTCAATAAGGAGGCTGGCATATCTTGGTTGAACCTCATGAATAATTTAGTTATTTACTTATTCTTCGGGATCTGGGTATCACTGGCAAGCTCCGTCCTAATTGTTCTTGCACTGGATGGCTTGCTAGGTTTCCCATCTCAGAGGTCACTTAAGAGACAATCATGTTGGTGGATCTGGAGTCACATAAAGACCTAATGAATCAAGATGAATCAGTCTGAAGAAGGGTCTCGACCCGAAATGTCGCCCATTTCTTCTCTCCCGAGATGCTGCCTGACCTGCTGAGTTACTCCAGCATTTTGTGAATAAATACCTTCCATTTGTACCAGCATCTGCAGTTATTTTCTTTTACTAATCAAGTCAAGTCAAGTCAATTTTATTTGTATAGCACATTTAAAAACAACCCACGTTGACCAAAGTGCTGTACATCTGATTAGGTTCCAATGGGAAAAAAAATGAAACATACAGTAGCACGCAAACAATGAATCAAGGTAGGTCACTTCCTATCCTGAAAGACATCAGTGAACCTATTGAGTTCCTCCAGAATTTTGTTTTTTGCTCAAAATTTCAGAAACTGTGTTCCTGTCCTGAACACAGGAATTCACTACAAATAACTTCCCATCTCCTCTCTGGGTCTTTAGTGAAATCACCTCAAACCTATATCTTCTAATAACTGACTCTTTCACTGGAAATGGGTCTCCATTTACTGTATCAAAATCATTTATTTCAACTTCAGCAGTTTTTCTATTGTAATTGAAGTCCTTCAACCCTGGTACCATTCAAGTTAAAGGTCTCTTCTACACCTATATAATACCTTTAGACTTTAATTAAGGGTGTCAATAATAAAAGTTAAGGGTCTCTTCTACACCCTATATAATACCTATCCATTCTTTCTGAAGTGTAATGTCCAGCCTAGAACTTATTATGAATATTGTTTTGGTCCCTGAAAGAATAAAGGATTTGTATTGCCTCCCAATTCCTCTATTAATAAACCAAACATCTCATTTATCAGCTTTCTCAATATTCCCTGTCACCGTCAAATATCAATGTCATAATCCCCATGTGGCTGCACCCTTTTAAAATTACACCATCTGGTTCATATTTCCTCATTCTCCCAAAATATATTACATTTCACAATCAATTTCATCTGCTGTATGTATTTCATTAATCTGTGTCCAACTAAACACTGCTCATGCTCTCATTATTTGTGCTACATGTCTGAGATCATCAGCATCTGCATGTTTTTAAATTGTATCAAATCAAAACCATAATGGGGATGTGCATTAAATAGAGTTTACCCCTATTCCCGAGATGGACACCTCTGTACATCTCCTCTAAGTTAAGTCTCAGAATATCTCATTTACCCACATGTTTAGGTTGAAACCTGACTTAATGAAGAATATCTTAATATTTAGATCCAGAATTACAAGCCAAATAATGCTACTGTAAATGCACTGACACTGGAAATTCTTGCTAGAAGTTGGCCATACACAGCTGGGACCAAAGAAAAGGATGGTATTTACATTTCAGGTATGTAACTATTTATGGTAGTCTGAAAACTGCTTTGGCATTTTAGATTATGTACCCAAATCAGCTGGAGTTGATTTAAGTGCTAGTTTAAAGAATGTTTGGTGTGTCATTAGTTCAACATTTAATGGAAGAGGTCCTCTGTGATCACGGACAATGTCTGCTGTGTGCTGGAAACATGTAGTTTGAGCCAAAGAATACAGGAAAAATGTTGCTTGACTGAAACCGTACCAGTTTCAGCATGGTTCCACTGAAGTATATTTCCTTTTTTGTTCTTTCCCTTCCCCCCCTTCCCCCCCTTCCCCCCCCCTTTCCTCATTGATACGATAGTGGTGTTTCACAGACCTTTACATAGGAAAATGAATATGCAGGAAATGGAAGGATATGAATCAAGAGCAGTAAGAAGGGATTAGTTTAATTTGGCATCATGTTCGGCACAGACATATTTGTTGTTACTGACCTATGTGCTCGCTGTTTCTCTCTTTCCCTGTCTCCTCCCCTCCCCCCGAAAAAATGTGTTCCATCTCTTGACCACAATGTTGTGAAGATAGATCATACTGATTCTGGGAAAGAGAGTCCATCAAATGATTAAGTAAACCAGTAAAGGCTTCCATTCCCCAGAGTTGACAAAAATGAGGCGTGACCTCATTTGAGAAGTATAGAATACCTAAGAGGGCTCCACAAATGCAGGATACATGGCTTCTCTGGCTAAAGAGTCTACAAGCTGGTGTCACTGTCTCAAATAAAAAGCCAGTCCATTTCGGACCAAATTAAAAGGCGGGATTTCTTCACTCATAGTTTGATGAATTTTGTAGTTCTCCAGTCAAGATGCTTGCAGGGATTGTTAATGATTGCATTCAAACAGAAGTTGATACATTTCTGGATATTGGAGGAATCAATGTATGTGGAGATGGGGCATGAGGATGATGTTGAAGGGATGTTCAGTCATGATGTAGTTCAATGGTTGAGTAGTCTTGATGGGTGGATCAGCCCACTCTTGCTTTATATGCTCGTACATGTAATTAGAGGAGTGTATTTGTGTTCTTTGTAATGACTATCTTTGGGGTTTATATTGCTGAACATTTTCATGCATCATTTGATGATCCAAGCTTTAACCTTGCTGTTTATTTCAAATGGACGCAATTTGATTTGTTTTGTGGGCTACTGTTGATAGAACACTTGGACAAGTACACGGACGGTACAGGTTTATAAGGATACGGGCCAAATGCCGGGCAAATGGGACTAGCTTAGACAGGAAATCTTGGTCGGCATGGACAAGTTGGGCCGAAGGGCCTGTTTCTGTGCAGCATGACTATGATATTATGATTCCTGTGTCGTTAACATGTACAAAATTTTGATTAGCTACAGATTTTCTTTGATTGAAATCTGTCTGCCAGCTTTGCAATTTCTTTCTGCAAAATTTATCTATGAACCGTTCTTGATTCTTGATTCTGATGGAGTTGTTAGATTCTTGAATCAGCTTTTACGGACATCTGTACACGGTGTTTCCTTTTGAGCTAATATTGCAGAGGGCAAGTTTATGTCCCAGCACGGCTGACTGAGGATGAAAATTTGGACTGTTTAACATCTGGGAATAAGGAGAGAATCTCGGGAAAAGCATTCACAAAGTCATCTGATTGTTGTTAAAAAAACAATTGATTCCCTCATTAAGTTTAATGCCATCTGGTGTTTAGGCAAATGAGCATCCTCAGTTATGAGATTGGCTCATAACTGCTCTCTGAAATTCTTGAGCACACAACACGGGTGATTTTACAGTGTTACCAGTTTACATTACAGGTGAAGGGGTGGGGGTGGGGAGGCACGTTGGTGCAATGTACAGTTGCTGCCTTACAGCGCCAGGGACCAGGGTTTCAAAGTTCATAAGTGATAGGAGCAAAATAAGGCCATTTGATCTATCAAGTCTACTCCGCCATTCAATCATGGTTGATCTCTCTGTCCATCTTAACCCCATTCTCTTGTCTTCTCCACATAACCCCTGTACCCCACATAACACGTGTACTAATCAAGAATCTGTCTTAAAAATATCCATTGACGTGGACTCCACAACCTTCTGTGGCAATGAATTCCATAGATTCATCACCCTATGACTAAAGAAATTCCTCCTCATCTCCTTCCTAAAGGAACATCCTTTAATTTTGAGGCTATGGCCTCTGGTTCAAGGCTCTCTCACTAGTGGAAACATCCTCTCCACATCCACTCTATCCAGGCCTTTCACTATTCGGTAAGTTTCAATGAGATCCCCCCCTCCGCTCATTAAGTGAGTGGAGGCCCTGTTCCGTCAAACGCTCATCATTTTTAACCCTCTCATTCCTTGGATGATTCTCATAAACCTCCTCTAGACTCTCTCCAGCGCCAGCATATCCTTCCTCAGATATGGATCCTGATTACGGGTGCTGTCTTTATGGAGTTTGTGCATTCTCCCTGTGACCGTGTATTGACCACCTTCACCCCCTCATCCCAGAGCACTGAGGCAAGCTTGTGCTGCCTCGGCTGAGTCCAGCTCCTAAGCCAGATTTGTGCTCTGCTGATTTGTGTAGCTTAGCTGCTCACAAGCTGAACTCCCTTGCCATGTTCCAGATGTGGTGTTGCCAGTGCATTTTAATGATTGAAAACAGGACCAGCTTTTGGTAGTGATGTAGAGAAAAAGAGTTTGGCAGCGGGGATCTGATATTGTGGCAGTTGCACATTGCATTCTGCTTTTTTTTTGCAGTAGCTTCAAGATACATGGGACAGCTGCACTGATGTTATGAACACTACAATCTGCTTTCTTTGAGTTCTGCTTTGCTCGGTTAAGTGACTGATATTGTCAGAATGGCTAATTCCTTCCACTATTACTATAAGTATGGGGGCTTTCTTATCCAGTCTGCTGTTGAGTGGGATAGTTTGCTTGTACATCTACGACTGGTTCTCAACAAAAAAAATAAAAGCTGCTGGAGGAACTCAGCGGGTTAGGCACCATCTGTGGAGTGAATGGACAGTCGATGTATTGAATCAAGACCCTTCATCGAGACTGCAAGAGTAGACGGGAAATAGCCAGTCTAAAGAGATGGGGCAAGAGTTAACAAGCAATGAGTGGATACAGGTGAGAGTGCTGGTGGACCTCAGCGGGTCAGGCACCATCTGTGGAAGGAAATGGACAGGCAACCTTTCGGGTCGAGACCCTTCATCTAGACTGAATGAATGTAGGGGAACCCGCAAGAGGGAAGGAGGAGGGGTGGGGGCAAGAGCCAGCAGTGGTTGCGTGGAAACGAGCGATGAGAGGTAGACGGGTAATCGACTAAACATTTCCCTGCCCGGCCAGCTGAGTTCCGCCAACAGCTCACCTTTTATTGCTACGATTCTGCACCTTCAGTCTATTTTGCCTCCATTTTATTACACCAGTTCTTAAGATCGTCCTGGATAAAGCCAGTATATATTTAAGATATTGATATGGACTAAAATATTATTTAGATTGTAATTAAGACCGTTTCAATTCTTTTTGCTCGTGCTTTTTCAGAATGGGAATCCTTTTGGATGAGTGTAATGTGTCTGGCATTTTCCTGCCAACAGTTTGGCTTTCTTTACAAAGAAATCTTTGTTCTTTGGCTGAGCTAAATTTACTTTTTTTTATTGGCTTGCCATTTACCAAGCATTAACAGTAAAACAAAGTTAAAAAAACTGCACATACATGAAGCCTAAAATAAAAATGAAAAATACTGGTCAGGCAGCAACTGAGAAAAGAAAAGCACTTTACGTTTCAGGTCAAAGACCCTTTTTCAGAGACAGAGTTTCAAGTCTTTAACTTAAAACTTCAACACTGTTAAATACTTCTTGTTTTTCCACCATACGGGTAGCACATGTTCCAGATAACAGAATTTCCCCCTTCCATAATTCTCTGATCACTGTCCAAAAATTGAGATGCAGAAATAACAATGATTCTCATGGGATTGATGTGAAAAAATTTAAATATACAATTTTTTTCATGACACGTTCTTCATAGAAACATAGAAAATAGGTACAGGAGGAGGCCATTTGAAGTCTGTACTTCTTGACACAGGCGCAGATAACACAGCTCCCCGCTGTGGACAGTCTTCTAGGAATGTGTGCCCCTACCCTCATAATTTAGATGTCACCTGTAAGCTCCTTTTAAAGTGTAAAATTGTTATCTTTAAATATCCGCATTCCCTTTCCTTGACCTACCTCCTACATTACTTTAGGCTGTATATCTCTGTTTGCCCTTTACCAAAGGCTGTATATCTCTGTTTGCCCTTGACCAACACAGTTATGAGGGGCATAAATAGGCACTCCCAAAGCAGGGGAGTCCAAGGCTAGAGCACAAAGTTTGTGAGTGCGGGGAAATTTAATTGTGATCTGAAGATTACGTTTTTCACACCATGGATAGTGGTTATCTAGAACAAGCTGCCAAAGGGCAAAAAGTGCTGGAGTAACTTAGCAGGTCATGTAGCATCTCTGGAGAACATGGAGAGGTGACGTCTCAATTTGAAACATCACCAATTAATGTTCTCCAGAGATGATGCCTGACCTTGAGTTACTCGACCACTTAGTGTCCTTTTGTGTATTAAGAGCATTTGCAGTTCCTTGCTACTACAAGCTGCCAGAGGAGATGGTAGAGATGGATGCGTCTTTTAAAATGCATTTGAACAGGTACTTAAATAGGAAAAGTATAAAAGGATACGGGACCAATGTAACAATTGAGTAGCATGGTTAGATCGGCTCTACAGTCGGCCTGTTTCTGTACTACACGAATCTGTGATTCTGTGAACATGATTTTTCTGTCCGTAGCCTTTGTGCATCACCCTCATCATACCCACCCACTGACAGTAGTATCTTCTACCAAATACATTTTGTGCTTTCACCTTTTTCAGAAAGACTCTTTCTTCTACTGAGCTTTTATTCAGTACCATGGCCGAGCCTCCCTTCAATTTTGGGTGTGGTGTTTATTTTCATTGTTATTGCTGCTAAATTGAACACTACATGGTTTGAGATCAAATGAATATATTTGTCCTTTGTAATAAAACAAGTGATGTCAAAAACCCCAGCTCTTGTGAAATCACCATGTGGTAAATGAATGTGTGTGTGAAACTCTGGCACGATGGGCCTGGAATCAAAATTGCTAGTTTAAAGAATTGCATAGCACAGTGAAGAAGTCTGAAAAAGGGTTCTGACCCGAAACATCACCCATCCTGTTTCTCCAGATATGCTGCCTGGCCTGCTAAGTTACTCCAGCACTTTGTGTCCATCTATCTTCGGTGTAAACCAGCATCTGCAGTACCTTCCTATGCATAGCACAGTACTCCTTGTCTTCCACCTATATCCCTCCCTCTGGCTTTGCATTTCACTGCAATTCTCCTCGCCCTTTTCTCCATTTCATCTCGAGACTTTGTCCATCCAACCCTCCTCACCTGCATCTGCCTATCATTACTCAACTACACCCCTCTTTCAGCTTTGTCCTCCCACCACAATCAATCTGAAGAAGAGCTCTGACCCAAAAAGTCACCAATCCGTGTCCTCCTGAGATGCTGCCTGACCTGCTGACTTAATCCAGCACTTTGTGTTTCACATAGCAGAACACTCTGTCGTAACATTGTTAAAAAGAAGGCAGGCTCGTGAAAGCCATGTTACTGCTTTCCTGCACATTTTGTAAAATAATAAAGTACACTTATGCAAAATTTGAGCAGGCTACGAAAGCCCAGGTATATATCTGCACGTGTCATACTATAGAAGTAATTTTAGCAGGGAGTGTTAAAACTATCATGTTCTAATCTCATGTTTGTGAGAAAGCATTTTGTACTGTGCATTGTTTTGCATGTTACTTCATGAACCTAAAATAATTAGTTTGCAATGGAAAAATAAATTGTTATAAAAGTGCAGAAATTTAGATTATACTTAAAAAAAATAACTTCTTAAAGACTAACATACCTCATACTGTATGTTTTAACATTTCTTTTCCTTGACACACTTTCTTTGCAAGGTCATTCATCAATTTTGTGCCCAGTGCCATTATCTAGGAAGCATTTTGTTGTAACTTCCCCAAATTCAGACACTTAATGATTTGTTCTTTGTCAAAACACTGTTGTGCAAAAGATAATTTGACAGCCTAAATCTTTATTCAAATCAAATTCTGAAACAAAATGAAAGGCTAGTTTTGGGGATAAATCCCATAGTGCGTTGATTTCTTTGATTGCTTGAAACTGTGTTTTACAACCTGGATCATGGCTTCAGATTATCTATGCTTTCAGGTTATTGTTGTCGACAGTAAGCCTGGGGCATGTTTAATAGGAGGCAGTGCTTTTGAAGGAATGTGCCTGGTTGTGAATCATTCACTGAAAATTGATTCCAGTTCAGCTTGTTTTCTATCGCACCTATTGGTATAAAAGATCTAAACAGAATGGAGATTGTGTAAAACCTAGATAATAAATGACATGATATGTGGAAAAATATGCTGTACCTCTGCAATGTGCAATTCCATAAATCTAATGGTGACATAAAACATCCCAATGCAAAGAGTTTATAGCACTATGCAATGCATTACTATGCATTACACTTGGCACATGCATGCTGATTATAAAAAGATAACTGGCACACAGTTCATTACAGGAACTGAGAAAGAAAATGTTGTTTTCCGTGCAGTGGTTTAGCTCAAGTGGGGTGGAGCAGAAGAACAGTGCTTTCATATGCTGTTGTCTGCTGGCCTTAAGTCACGAGTGACAATCCTCCTATTCGATTCATTTTCACAGTGCGTTGCATTAGAAGGATGGTGGTAGTGTCAATGATGCCTGCCACCCTGGCCATTACCTTTTCTCCATTCGACCTAATGGGTGAAAATACTGTACCTAAACTCCTGAACCAATTATCTCTTTTACATCCACTATCCCAAGGTGCTACTGCATACTCTAAACTCTACATCCTTTGGATGTTTATTTATTGCTGTTCACTATTTTTGCATTACTTCAGTGCGCTACTACAACCTGTGCTTGGCTTTTGTCACTGTATTTATTGTTGTATCAGTCATTACCATACCGTTTACTCTGCTTCATGTGAACTGGGAACTTCATTGCACCCTGGTGTGTACATATGACAGTAAACTAATCTGATCAGAATAAACCAATTATATGATTGAAGGTGTAATGTTGAATAATGGGTGCATTGTTCTGATTTAAATGTTACCCCACAGTTTTACATTTATTGCTTAAAATGCTTTGCAATCCTTGGTATTTCATAGATGAATGAGACTATTATTGTTTTTAAAGGTTAAAATGTAAATCTAATTAACTGGCAAAATTATATTGTGTTTATTAAAATTTGATGTAGCTGTTGTCTTTGTCATTGCTGTTTCTAGCTGCCAAATTGATAGTACCTTTCTGAAGGTCCACACTGCAGGAGGGGATCTGTGAGCCCTTCTTACCCCTGTCCCTTGCTATTCCCTAAAATATTGAGACTGAACACTCTGCAGGTGTTTTTGTCGCCTACATTATTGGGATTAAGAGAATCTAACTGAATAGGGCACACGTTGTCAGCCCAGCACCGTTGCCTTCCTATCAGCACTGCAGTGGTTTTATTCTTGTGGTTTTCTCTGGCTGTGGCGAGATTGTTCATGTCTGCGCCAATAAGATCAGCGCAGGCACTGACGTGAGGAGACTGCTGCAGTACTGGTGTCCTTTTGGATTCTTGTCACTAAAGGGAAGAGTGCTGAGAACAGTGTCTCTGGCATATTTCTCACCCTGCACTGTTAACATGTAAAATAGAAAATCCTGCTGGTTGGCATTATAACAGTTCTAGTTAACGTGCCAACGTTATTTGAGGTGAATAATTATCATTAGTTTTTAATTTATGAAGCTATTATAACTACACATTTACTATTTGGGATAGTTAATGGTCTGTCCCTTTGAGCTTTCTTGGTCTTTTTAAGTCCAATTTCAAAACAACATTTATATCTGCATAGCATCTTTAGTGCAACAAAACATTCCAAAATATGTTGAGTTGCAAGAGGGGAACTTGAAAGTAATGAGCAAAATTTTTGCTTAAATTAGATGTTTTTAGAAATGTCCTAGAGGAAATAGTGTCAGAAGAGCGAGAGGTTTATGGAGGCAATTCTCGATCTTAAACATTGGCTGCCGATTGCAGAGTAGTTAAATGTAGGGATGCACGAGAGGCTAGAATCGGAATGCTGAGATTTCCGAGGCTTGGGCTGAGATCATTAATATGGCACAAGGTCAACGATTTCAAATTATAAGAATTTCGAAAATCAAGATGATTTCAATCTGAATTAGTGAAGGACTGGAAGTGCAGGTGTAGCAGTGAATGGGGCTTGGTGAAAGTAGGGACACAAGCAGCTGAGTTCTGAATGAGCTGAAATCTCTGGTGTGGGGCTGCAGCTTGCAGTCTGGTAAACATTTGCTTTTAGTTTGCAACTCATCACTTAGCTAATGCTGAAAAATGTCCCAGCAACACAAAACAGAGTTTACACTTCTTTAGCTGTTGGAAAGAATTCAAATTTGCTTCATTTTGTATAACGGCTGTACTTGTTTTTATGGCTTGGCCACCATTTTATAATTGTAATCTCAATGGGGTGTCTCCATGGCCATTTGGTAATGTTCTTTTACAATATTGGAATTTTGCATATACCCCATGAACCACCATTTTCATAAGATGGGTTCATTGTTTTATTATTTTTTAATCATATAAAATCAACCCAGTCTATTGTATTATAAACTTCATTTGGATTTTCCCAATAAAATTCAGACTGTCAGTTTATATTGTAAATATAAATATTGTACTGGTCTGTGCTTCACTGTGATGGCTTTGCATGGAGTCTCGAGCAGAGCTGTTGCCAAACCAAGTTGCTTTGCATCCTGATGGGATGCTTTCTTCAGTGCATCTGTAGAAATTGGTAAGAGTTGTTGGAGACACAACGAGCTTCTTCAGTCTCCTGAGGAAGTAGAGAGTAGAGGCATGGACAAGCTTTCTTGGCTGTAGCCTTAGTGTGGTTGGTCCAGGACAAATTGTTGGTGATATTTACACTCAGTAATTTGAAGCTTTCGACCATTTCCACCTCGGCACCATTTGATGCTAGCTGGGGCGTGTACACTATCTTGTTTCCGCTAGTCAATAACCAGCTTCTTGGTATTGCTGACATTGAAGGAGGGTTTATGTCTTGACACCATGTTACGAGATTCTCTACCTCCTTCCTGTACTCTGTCTCATCATTGTGCAAGATCTGGCCTACAATGATATAGTCATCTGAAAACTGGTAAATTGACCATTGGAGAACAGAATTGGCCGCACAGTCATTAGCCTGCAGGAAGTATCTTTAGAGCCTGAGAACGGACCTTGTGAATTATTGTGGAGGACATGTTGAGGCTAATATGTCAGGAAATCTAGGATCCCCATGCAGAGGGGGTTGCTGAGTCCGAGGTCCAGGAGTTTGGATTGAGGCACTGAATTTGTAATCTGAATTGTTTCACAAAACCATCTTCCCATTTGTAATAGATTTGTATTTGTCATATGATTCTGATTCACTTACAGTGCCCTCCATAATGTTTGGGGCAAAGACCTATCATTTATTTATTTGCCTCTGCACTCCACAATTTCAGATTTGTAATAGAAAAAATCACATGTGGTTAAAGTGCACATTGTCAGATTTTAATAAAGGCCATTTTTATACATTTTGGTTTCACCATGTAGAAATTACAACAGTGTTTATACATAGTCCCCCCAATTCAGGGCACCATAATGTTTGGCACAGCAATGTCAAGTAAATGAAAGTAGTCATGTTTTGTATTTTGTTGCATATCCTTTGCATGCGATGACTGCTTGAAGTCTGCAATTCATGGACATCACCAGTTGCTGGGTGTCTTCTCTGGTGATGCTCTGCCAGGCCTGTATTGCAGCCACCTTTAGCTTATGCTTGTTTTGTGGGCTAGCCTTTAGTTTTCTCTTCAGCATATAAAAGGCATGCTCAATTGGGTTCAGATCGGGTGATTGACTTGGCCACTCAAGAATTGACCATTTTTTAGCTTTGAAAAACTCCTTTGTTGCTTGCGCAGAATGTTTGGGATCATTATCTTGCTGTAGAATGAACTGCCGGCCAATGTTGTTTGAACTTGAGCAGATAGGATGTGTCTATACATTTCAGAATTCATTATGCTACTATCATCAGCAGTTGTATCATCAATGAAGATAAGTGAGCCAGTATCTTCAACAGTCGTACATGCCCAGGCCGTAACACCCCCACCACCGTGTTTCACAGATAAGGTGGTATGCTTTGGATCTTGGGCAGTTCCTTCTCTCCTCCATCCTTTGCTCTTGCCAGCACTCTGATATAAGTTAATCTTCGTCTCATCTGTCCACAAGACCTTTTTTCCAGAACTGTGGTTGCTCTTTTAAGTACTTCTTGGCAAACTGTAACCTGGCCATCCTATTTTTGTGGCTAACCAGTGGTTTGCATCTTGCAGTGTAGCCTCCGTATTTCTGTTTATGAAGTCTTCTGCGGACAGTGGTCATTGACAAATCCACACCTGAGTCCTGAAGAGTGTTTCTGATCTGTCGGACAGGTGTTTGGGGATTTTTCTTTATTATAGAGAGAATTCTTCTGTCATCGGCTGTGGAGGTTTTCCTTGGCCTGCCAATCCCTTTGCGATTAGTAAGCTCACCAGTGCTCTCTTTCTTCTGAATGATGTTCCAAACAGTTGATTTTGGTAAGCCTAAGGTTTGGCTGATGTCTCTAACAGTTTTATTCTTGTTTCTCAGTCTCATAATGGCTTCTTTGACTTTCATTGGCACAACTTTGGGCCTCATGTTGATAAACAGCAATAAAAGTTTCCAAAGGTGATGGAAAGACTGGAGGAAAGACCAGGTGCTGAGTGCTCTCTTATACCTGCATTAAGGATGCAATTAAACACACCTGAGCAATTACAAACACCTGTGAAGCCGTGTGTCCCAAACTCTGGTGTCCTGAAATGGGGGGACTATGTATAAACACTGCTGTAATTTCTAAATGGTGAAACCAAAATGTATAAAAATTGCCTTTATTGAATTCTGACAATGTGCACTTTATCCACATGTAATTTTTTCTATTACAAATCTCAAATTGTGGAGTACAGAGGCAAATAAATAAATGATGGGTCTTTGTCACAAACATATGGAGGGCACTGTATCTTCCTATTGTCTAATCTATGCGGTGACATAATGTAAAATGGCCATTGCTTATCTCAGTAATTGATGTCTTTGCCGGCATTCAAAATAAAGATGCAAAGCAAACATGCACAGATGTAACAGTGCCTGCTGTGGTTCGTGAATAATTTAGTTAACCTGAGATTTAAAAGCAAAATATATTGTCATGGGATCTGCTTTGAAGAATTTAATATGCCCGAGCATTAAGAAAGCAGCTTATTTGGCCATTATGATAGAACTTAAAAATGTGCATTAATTTTTCCCCATTCTGACGTGTTCTGAATTCAATTATCTAGCTTTTCATTTGGAGATGTTCTAGTCCAACATTTACCTGCAGTTCTAATCAAAATAACAGTTCTTAGTATTATCCAACTTAACATAATAGGAAGAGACGGTTCTCCCCTTTGAGCCTACTTCATCATTTAATAAGATTATGTTGATCATATACCTCAATTCTACCATCCCTGGCTGTCTTCATATCAGAATCCAAAAATCAATCAACCTTGACTATTCATCATGGCATTCTGTGTTTGAAAGTTTCACAATTTACATCCCTCTTAGTGAAGAAATGTCTCCTTATCTCAGATCCAAATCTGGCTATCCTCCATATCTCATAATTGTGCATATCTCCATCATGTCATCTCTCAGCAAAACATAAAGTGCTGGAGGAATACAGTGAGTTGAACAGCAACTGTGAAAGAATGGACAGATCATGTTTCGGGTCAGGATCCTTCTTCCCTAATCCAAACCCTCCACTACCACCATGTGATTCCTACTATCAAGTTAATTTTGTTTCCATTTGGTCAGTTCAGCCTGAATCCTGTGTACTAATTGTTTGGACCAGCCTACCATGCTGGACCATTTCAAAGGTTTTGCTGAAGTTCATGTAGACAATGTCCCCTGCCCTATTCATGTAACATGATTTCACACACACAAAGCCCTAATCATGTCTTGGCTTTGCAAAAGCAAATAAATCCTGTCTCTTGGATTCCCTTCCAAGAACTTTCCCACCACTGATTGAAGGCTCGCCGGCCTGCAATTCTCTGGTTTATCCTTGCTGCGCTACTTGCATGAAGATGCAACATTAGCTGTCCTGTGGTACACTGACTATATAATCATCTGGCAATGAGAACCTCTAGATATGTTTAGGTCAAGTTCCTACACATTTGAAATTGGTCTTTATTCTTGTCTTCCAATCACTTTATAATGAAAGTTGAACATATAATTTGCCATCCTTATTGTTTGCTGGATTTGCATGTTAACAACATTATCATTTAACAAGATACTTGGGTCCCTCTTCACAACAATATTTCCTAGACTCTCCAGTTTTAAAATAATTGTGCTTTACCAAATTTTTACCAGTGTGGTTAATTTTGGGTTTCTTCACAACGCTTGCCAACTGCATCTTCTTGTTCACCTACTTGTCAATATCCCTTTGAAATGTCTTCCTTTCCTAATTATCTGCCTTTTAAGATTTCTGTTTTTAATGTTACGGCCATTATTTATCACAGGCTTTGCTGCCTGGCCGTAATTTTACCTTAACTATGATATCTGGCAGACATCCCTTGCGGGAGGAAATTGCTTTTGGCTTAGTAAATTAAGAATCTAAGAAAGTAGATCGAAGAATTGAGGTGTAAGCAAATATGCCCCCACGAACAGCGGGTAAAGTAGTTTACTTTTCGCTTGGGGCTTTTGGCTGTAATTTTGGTTTTCTTGACAGTGTTGAAATTTCTTGATCTACTTGGACATATTGTTTGAGTTGTTCTATATATTTGAGCACAAAATAATAAACCCCAAGCTAATTGGAAAACATTTTATGCTTTTAATAGTATTTAGCATTACTCTGGGCCTGGTCTGTAGGCATAATGTTTGGTTACCTATATGCAGTATGTCTGCATGCAAGTTAGAACAGATCATTGTTATATATCTGCACATTCCATGACTTGCCAGCAAACTAACTCAGAGTATAATTATTTTTTTAAAAGCATGAATATTAAAAACCTCAAAGCTAAAATATGTTCGGTCCATTAAGTATAGGTTTCATGATTGAGCTAATTGATAAAGAATCATCAGTCATTTCCCTTAATAAGAGTTTTTTAAAGTCAAATGAGATCATGATTTGTTGGATGATTGAATATTTTTCTGGGGTACTGATGGTACAATTCCCATTGATTATCATATGACTGCATTCTCTTGACCACTCTGCAAATTAGGAATGTTAATGCTGCAGCGAATTTTATAATAAATAGTGCAGTTTGAAAATCTAGCTGAAAATTGTGGCCTTGACAGCACACGGCATAATTAACGGGGTACAATTGGGGTTGTCCTTTCAAGGTTTTTTACAAAGTTGTATCAGTTCCAATGGATATTAACCGTAAGTTGAAATATTAATGTGCATTATGAAGCAAAGTGCCAAATCTCTGTGCTGGGTTGTTCTCTCCTTATCTCTAAGTTCCTCGCAGTTTATAGTTTTGAGATTAATGTGACATATATTTCTGTTCATTAACTTTGCAGCTTTTATTGAGCTTTCCAGGTCCCTTTATTAGGTGACCATCCATCAGGGCTCATTTTTATGGAGGGAAGCTCTTTGAAAGTTGACCCTGACCAGTCTCAGTGCTTCCTTAGTTTCCATTTAGAGCCCTTATTTAGTTTTTCAAATGCTAAAATGTCCACATTTCAATTTTTTCACATCCGTCTCTTTACATTCTTTATGGAATGTGTCCACATCAGTTTAAACACAAGTAAAATTGTTAATACATGTTCTTTCCAGGTCACAATGGGGTTCCTTTTCTGAGAACTGTTCATGATCCGAATGATTTGTGAGTCAGAAATGTTGCTGCCTAAACTCTCCTAAGCGTCTCCAAAATGCTTGTTTGCATGTGCAAATTGCACATAATTCAAATGTTCGTAACCTGGGGAGAAAGATAACTAAATCCGGCTGTATATATATGATATGATATGATGATATGATATGATATGATAAAAAGGAAATACGGGGAGAAAAGATGAGGTACGACGATAAGCTGGCCAATAATATAAAGGAGGATAGTAAAAGCTTCTTTAGGTATGTGAAGAGGAAAAAAATAGTTAAGGCCGATGTGGGTCCCTTGAGGACAGAAGCAAGGGAATTTATTACGGGGAACAAGGAAATGGTAGACGAGTTGAACCGGTACTTTGGATCTGTCTTCGCTAAGGAAGTTACAAACAATCTCCCAGATGTTCTAGTGGCCAGAGATCCTAGGGTGATGGAGGCACTGAAGGAAATTCACATTAGGCAGGAAATGGTGTTGGGTAGACTGATGGGACTGAAGATTGATAAATCCCCAGGGCCTGATGGTCTGCATCTCGGGGTACTTAAGGAGATGGCTCTAGAAATCATGGACGCATTGGTGATCATTTTCCAATGTTCTATAGATTCAGGATCAGTTCCTGTGGATTGGAGGGTAGCTAATGTTATCCTACTTTTTAAGAAAGGAGGGGGAGAGAAAACAGGAAATTATACACCAGTTAGTCTGACATCAGTGGTGGTGAAGATGCTGGAGTCAAATATAAAAGACGAAATTGCGGAGCATTTGGATAGCAGTAACAGGATCGTTCCGAGTCAGCATGGATTTACGAAGGCGAAATCATGCTTGACTAATCTACTGGAATTTTTTGAGGATGTAACTAGGAAAATGGAGAGGGGAGAGCCGGTGGATGTAGTGTACCTTGACTTTCAGAAAGCCTTCGACAAGGTCCCACATAGGAGATTAGTGTGCAAAATTAGAGCACATGGTATTGGGGGTAGGGTACTGATATGGATAGAAAATTGGTTGGCAGACAGAAAGCAAAGAGTGGGGATAAATGGGTCCCTTTCAGAATGGCAGGCAGTGACTAGTGGGGTACTTCAAGGCTTGGTGCTGGGACGGCAGCTATTTACAATATACATTAATGACTTGGATGAAGGGATTAAAAGTAACATTAGCAAATTTGCAGATGACACAAAGCTGGGTGGCAGTGTGAACTGTGAGGAAGATGCTATGAGGTTGCAGGGTGACTTGAACAGGCTGTGTGAGTGGGCGGATGCATGGCAGATGCAGTTTAATGTGGATAAGTGTGAGGTTATCCACTTTGGTGGTAAGAATAGGAAGGCAGATTATTATCTGAATGGTGTCAAGTTAGGAAAAGGGGACATACAACGAGATCTGGGTGTCCTAGTGCATCAGTCACTGAAAGGAAGCATGCAGGTACAGCAGGCAGTGAAGAAAGCCAATGGAATGTTGGCCTTCACAACAAGAGGAGTTGAGTATAGGAGCAAAGAGGTCCTTCTGCAGTTGTACAGGACCCTAGTGAGACCGCACCTGGAGTACTGTGTGCAGTTTTGGTCTCCAAATTTGAGGAAGGATATTCTTGCTATTGAGGGCGTGCAGTGTAGGTTTACTAGGTTAATTCCCGGAATGGCGGGACTGTTGTATGTTGAAAGACTGGAGCGACTATGCTTGTATACACTGGAATTTAGAAAGATGAGAGGGGATCTTATTGAAACATATAAAATTGTTAAGGGGTTGGACACGTTAGAGGCAGGAAACGTTCCCAATGTTGGGGGAGTCCAGAACCAGGCGCCACTGTTGAAGAATAAGGGGTAGGCCATTTAGAACAGAGATGAGGAAAAACTTTTTCAGTCAGAGAGTTGTAAATCTGTGGAATTCTCTGCCTCAGAAGGCAGTGGAGGCCAGTTCTCTGAATGCTTTCAAGAGAGAGCTTGATAGAGCTCTTAAGGATAGCGGAGTCAGGGGGTATGGGGAGAAGGCAGGAATGGGGTACTGATTGAGAATGATCAGCCATGATCACATTGAATGGTGGTGCTGGCTCGAAGGGCCGAATGGCCTACTCCAGCACCTATTGCCTATTGTCTATTGAGAACCAATATGCATTTTTCAACCAAATCTGCTTTGATATTTAGCATGGGGTATCATTGGGACACCAGAAAATAATTTACAGCTTACATTGAGCTGTTATACAACTTTTCCAGCTGACAAAGAAGTCGTAGGTGGAGTGCACCTTCTGTGGGAGTGTGGAGATGAGGAAGATCACTAAATTCAGAAGCTGCCAGGCCCAAAGTTCCTGCATCTCCTCCCACAGCCCACCCTGTCAGTTTCATGTCTGTATCAGTTTTACCAGTTGTTTGCTGTCGTTCTAGAAATCCATAGCAAGCAAATGCCAGTGCCGTGCACAATTAAAGGAAAGGTGAGAGACATAGAAACATAGAAAATAGGTGCAGGAGGAGGCCATTTGCCCCTTCGAGCCAGTACCGCCATTCATTGTGATAATGGCTGATCATCCACAATCAGTAACCTGTGCCTGCCTTTTCCCCATATCCCTTGATTCCACTATCCCCTAGAGCTCTATCTAACTCTTTTAAATTCATTTTGCACTTCATTCAAGATAAACCTCCATGGCAGCTTCACTGGGCCTTTCACTATTGTGTTGCAGTTGATTCTTGAAGTTGATTCTGTTTGCCAAGAGGCCGCGTGGAGTAATCCACACAATTTCACCAAGCATTACGGTACAGATTTGACTTATTGCAGACGGTGACAACTTTTGGCAAATGTAACTTGGCAGCTGGTGTTTTAGATTTAGAGTGGTGCTTATCTGCTTCCGCTCGAGTATGAAGAAGAGTCCCGAGTATTCGAGCTCCTGCTCAAGTATGAAGAAGAGTCCCGACCTGAAACATCAGCTATCCACGTTCGCCAGATACAGTGCCGTCCATAATGTTTGGGACAAAGACCCATCATTTATTTATTTGCCTCTGTACTCCATCATTTGAGATTTGTAATAGAAAAAAATCACCACATTGTCAGAATTTAATAAAGGCCATTTTTATACATTTGCTTTCATCATGTAGAAATTACAGCAGTGTTTATACATTGTCCCCCCATTTCAGGGCATCATAAAGTTCGGGACACATGGCTTCACAGGCGTTTGTAATTGCTCAGGTGTGTTTAATTGCCTCCTTAATGCAGGTATACAAGAGCTCTCAGCACCTAGACTTTCCATCATCTTTGGAAACTTTTATCGCTGTTTATCAACATAAGTACCAAAGTTGTGCCAGTGAAAGTCAAAGAAGCCATTATGAGACTGAGAAACAAGAATAAAACTGTTAGAGTCATCAGCCAAACTTAGGCTTACCAAAATTAACTGTTTATAACATCATTAAGACGAAAGAGAGCACTGGTGAGCTTACTAATCGCAAAGGGACTGGCAGGCCAAGGAAGACCTCCACAGCCGATGACAGAAGAATTCTTTCTATAATAAAGAAAAATCCCCAGACACCTGTCCGTCAGACCAGAAACACTCTTCAGGAGTCAGGTGTGAATTTGCCATTGACCACTGTCCGCAGAAGACTTCATGAACTGAAATACAGAGGCTACACTGCAAGATGCAAACCACCGGTTAGCTGCAAAAATAGGATGGCCAGGTTACAGTTTGCCAAAAAGTACTTAGAAAGAGCAACCACAGTTCTGGAAAAAGGTCTTGTGGACAGATGAGACGAAGATTAACTTATATCAGAGTGATGGCAAGAGCAAAGTATGGAGGAGAGAAGGAACTGCCCAAGATCCAAAGCATACCACCTCATCTGTCAAACACGGTGGTGGGGGTGTTATGGCCTGGGCATGTATGGCTGCTGAAGGTACTGACTAGCATATCTTCATTGATGATACAACTGCTGATGGTAGTAGCATAATGAATTCTGAAGTGTATAGACACATCCTATCTGCTCAAGTTCAAACAACATTGGCCGGCAGTTCATTCTACAGCAAGACAATGATCCCAAACATACTGCGAAAGCAACAAAGAATGTTTTCAAAGCTAAAAAATGGTCAATTCTTGAGTGGCCAAGTCAATCATCCGATCTGAACCGAATTGAGCATGCCTTTTATATGCTGAAGAAAAAACTGAAGGGAACTTTCCCCCAAAACAAGCGTAAGCTAAAGGCCTGCAATACAGGCCTGGCAGAGCATCACCAGAGAAGACACCCAGCAACTGGTGATGTTCATGAATCGCAGACTTCAAGCAGTCATTGCAGGCAAAGAATATGCAACAAATACTAAGCATGACTACTTTCATGTACATGACACTGCTGTGTCCCAAACATTATGGTGCCCTGAAATGGGGGGGGGACTGTGTATAAACACTGCTGTAATTTCTACATGGTGAAACCAAAATGTATAAAAATGGCCTTTATTAAAATCTGACAATGTGCACTTTAACCACATGTGATTTTTTTCAATTACACATCTCAAATTGTGGAGTACAGTGGCAAATAAATAAATGACGGGTCTTTGTCCCAAACATTATGAAGGGCACTGTATGTTGCCTGGACCGCTGAATTTCTCCAGCATTTTGTCCTTTTTTGTAAAGCAGCACCTGCAGCACCTGAAGTTTCTACTGCTTCATTCTCTGCAGGTGCAGAGGTCACCGGTGTTGTGCATAGAATAGGGTTGTTTCTGTTTTGGCACAGAAATGCCAGGCAATGACTGTCCCACAACGAGAGTCTAACTAGCTTCTCTCGACTACAAGGCACTAATCAATCGTGTGATGGATACACAACATCTGTCAGAATGAGTGCAGCTCTAACAACTCTTAAGAAACCTGAAATGATCCAGGGCAAAGCTCTCCACTTGATTGGCATGCCATCAAGCACCCTAAATACCTATAGAAACAAGGAACTTCAGATGCTGATTTACACAAAAAGTCACAAAGTGCTGGAGTTATTCATCTCTGTCTGAAGAAGGGTCCTGATCCAAAATGTCACCCATCCAGGTTCTCCAGAGATGCTCCCTGACCTGCTGAATTACACTAGCATTTTGTGTCTGTTTACCCAAATACCGGCCTCCTCTGCACCACCTGCAGGGTACTGCATTTTTTCAACCTGGATATTCCTGACAGCCCAAACCTACAACCTTTTGTGTATTAACCAGCAGCTGCAGTGCCTTGTTTGTACCATTTAAACAAAAGATATTTGATGATCTTGCCCAGTGTGTAGTTGCCTCTTAACTGTCTCAGTTCAGTGCCAATTAACGATGGACAATCAGCACAGTGATTGGACACTGAAAACATCTGAGCAATGGACCCAATTCCAAGCCGGTTTGTGTGTAGTGCACAAGCAGTTTGGGGAAGAGTGCAAGATGGTTAGCTCAATGGCTGGGGATGCTATTGCTGACCTGGAAAATTTAATGATGACTGTGCCAGAAGTGGGGAAAGTGCTCTGTTCTCTACTAATTATATCATTATATGAGGCAGTAGCTTTAAAAAGGAATCTTTTAAGAGCAAGCTTAAAGCAAATCTCTATAAATATGCAAGAGCCATCATTGTAATTTAAATATATTCTGGAAATGACAAATGAGAATATATATTTCTGAAAACACCACAATTGTATCCTCTACAAATAGGATAGGGAGGAAGACCTACAAATAACATTTCTGGATATCCTGTCTGACCATTAGAACGTAAATAGAAACAGGAAGGGGTCATTTGGCTTTGCAGGCTCGCTGTGCCATTCGATAAGGGCATGACTGATCGGTGACCTGTTCAAATCCTGGTAGTGATGGAACTGGGGATTGAATATAATTTAAATAAGTAGCAGTGCTGGCTTTTATTCACACTTTCCCAATAGAAAATTCACTGTGAAAAACAGGTAACACGTTTCTCTGTTTACCAGTGCAACAAATACATCTCTACTTACTGCACAACTTCACTTGTGAAGTTCCAAAGAAATGATCTAGTAACAGTGGGTTTGTACTCTTGTGATTGCAGTTACGCTTTCTAGATCGAATAAGTATAAGGTTGTATCAGGAATTAAAATGTAAATTAGCATTGTTCGTATTATATCAGCTAACCCCACTATGGCCATAGAACTGAACTGAACACTTGGAAGAGTTACTAAAGTTAGCCATCAGAAAATGTATGTCAGCCAAAGGTTAAGTACAGTTGTCACCATCTGGTATATGGTTTGCAATTTGATAGTAAAGCAAGATGGATCACAACAGTTGCAGGATAAATGGAGCACTTCATAGAATTTATATTGTTTTATTTGGCAATGTGCAACTTTTTAATCGAGGGATAAATTATCCGTAGCTAGAATTTGTTTAAAAGCTTATTGCAGAAAACTAATTTGATCATTTCAAAGTTAATTGTCCTTGGTTTTATTTGTCATCCAATTTGTAAATTTATATATGTATTCAAATCACTTTTGTTTTTAAACTGGATGCATTAGATTATTCTGTGGTGTCATCCTATGTTGAGGTATCCGTTTTGCTCGCTGCTCAGCTTGCTGATAATTTGAATCTGGTGTGCAAATTGAGAGCACCGTTGCCAACAGGCTTCAGAGACCTAATGGTCAACTGCTGCTCCTGTGGCTTGATAAGTCTTTCCCAAGTTCGGGTGTGTTGATGTTGCATTGACACTAAGGTTGTGTACAAAAGCTGAAGAGCAAACCCTTGATAAAGCAGGGGGAATGCTTTGCAACATAAATCATATCTTGCTCTTAATGTTTCACATCATAACTAGGAATAAATGTGGCAAAGAGGTGTGAGATAATGCAAACATATCATTGTTATAGCTCAGACCATTGAGTCAACACCAGTGTGTTTTGTCGGCAGTATGGAAGATATATCATACTTTGTAGATCTTGGAGACACAAGGAACTGCAGATACTGGAAACGTGAGCAAAACACAAAGTGCTGGAAGAACTGAGTGGGTCAAGCAGCATCTGTGGAGGGAATGAACAGGCAACGTATCGGGTCAGAACACTTCCTCAGACTCAGTTCCTCCTGCACTTTGTGGTAATCATTTAATTTAATATTGCTTATTAAATGTAGTTCTTTCAGTTTGATTGACTGGGTTAGTGCTAATAGTTTTAAATTTAATCTATTTCCACTTCATTAAAAAAGTATTTCTATAAAGGCATGTCAAATTTGAAAACTATTTGCGATTATTAAGATGTGTATAATACAGGGAATTCTTCCTTTGTCCAAATATGAAGCAGTGCAGAAAATGTACGTAATATAAACCATGACAAATCCACTATCTAGATTTCTGAATAAATGAAAACTCAAGGAAAATTCAGCTGAGAGTGTAAGAATTAATCAGTCACGGTCGAGTCCCACAGCTCTAAGGCTCATGGGGTTAAGGTAGCATTGCTAATTTCACAATTACCAAATCCCTAATCTTAGCCTGACTGGGGAGGCTGCTTCTTCTTCTTGCGTTTGAGGCAGCAGAAGTCATGAAGCTGCCTCTGCTTCTGCTGTCTCTGTTTGTTGTCGTTCGCCTGACTGAGGTCAGTTGACAGGGCTCACCACGGGGAAGTCGACAACATGAGCCCCACTGGGGAGGCTAAAACTTAGGGACACTATTCTGGGATAAAAATTGGTGAAAAGCTTTCCTGATTTGATGGATTATGAATCTTGGAATTCTCCACCCCACTAGGTTGGAAATGTTCAGTCATTGATTTGTACAGTTTTGGTTCATTAGGGAAGTTGGGGAATGTACTGGTAAATTTAACCAGTTCTGTACAGCTTTTATGGATAGTGAACGTTGAGAGGAATATGGGTCAAACATGGGAAATGGGACCATCCTACATAGGCATCTTGGTGGTCATAGACGAGTTGAGCTGAGGGGTTGTTCCCGTGCTGTGTGACTCAATGACAAAATAGGATGGGATTTAACATGCACTAAAACTGTTGTTTCTTGGTTCACTCTTTAAATCTCTCTCACTGGATTGTATTTGAAATTGTATTTCTGTAAGTTACATTGCAGTGCATTAAATACTTCATGAACTGCTGACGCTTTAGTTTTCAAAGGTATTCTTGCCATTCTCCACTAACCCACAGGTTTCAAAATTAAAATTTAAATATCAAATGTAAGTATGTCAGTATGAGGGAAAATGAGCTGTGTGCACTTCAAGGCGTCTCAATCCAGGAAAATGGGTTTTAGTGCATGTGTATTCCAATCCTGTGCTGTCATAGAGTCATGCAGCCCTTCAGCCCAACTCGTCCATGTCAACCAAGATGCCCATGTTTGCCTACATTTGACCCATACATCTCTAAACCTATCCTACCATGTTCCTAAAAGGACACAAAGTGCTGGAATAACTCATCTGGTCAGGCAGCATCTCTGGAGAACATCGATTGATGACCTTTATGATTGAGATCCTTCTTCGGACTATTTGTGAGGACGGATGGACAGGACGGGACGGGACGGGGGGTGAAGAAAGCTAGAAGAGGGGAGAGGCAGGGCAAAGATGGATGCAGGTGAGGGGGGGGGGGTGATAGGCAGATAGGTTGGTACAAATGCCAAAGATAAAAGCAAAAGGTGTGAGACAGGATTAAAGTGTTGCGAATTGCAAAGCTAAAGGGTGGAAGAAGCAAGGGGGGGGGGGGAATAGGTGGGATTCTAGGTTGGATGTACCAATCCAAATCCATATCCATGTGCCTTTTAATTGGTGTTATTGTACCTGCCTCAATTACTTCCAGTGGCAGCTTGTTCCATACACATAACAGCCCTATATGGAAAATGTTGCTCCTCCGGTTCCTATGAAATATTTCCCTTCTCGCCTTAAGCCTATGCCCTCCAGTTCTTTGATTTCCCTACCCTGGGAAAAAGACTATCCATGCTTCTCATGATTTCATACACCTCTATAAAGTCATTCTCAGCCACCTACGCTACAAGGATTAAAGTTACAGCCTGCCCATTTTCTCCTAAGAACTCTGCTAGTTGAATCCTGACAACAACCTTATAAATCTTTTCTGTATTTTTTTCCAGCTTAATGGCATCTTTCCTTAGCAGGGTGATAGAAACTTAATACAGTACTCCCAAGGTATTCCCAAGTGCGGCTTCACCAACGTTTTGTGCAACTGCAACATATCATTCCAACTTCTATACTCAATGCCTTTGCTGATGAAGGTCAGCTTTTGAAAAACCTTCTTCACCACACTGGCCACCTATGGGGTTACTTGCAGGGAAATGTACTCGTATTCTGAAGTCCCTGTGTTTTACAAAACTCCCCTGGGTCCTATAGTTCACTGCGAAAGGCCGATCCTGGTTTGATTTCCGAAAACGCGACATGTTACACTTAAATCAATTAAACGCCATTAGTCATCCCTGGCACACTTACGCAGCTGATCAAGATCCTGATGTAATTCTTGATAATGTTCTGAGACACAAAATGTTGGAGTAACTCAGCGGAACAAGCAGCATCTCTGGAGAGAAGGAATGGGTAACTTTTCGGGTCGAGACCTTTCTTCAGACTGATGTCAGGGGAGTGGACGATACAGAGATAAAATGTAGTCGGAGACAGTAAGACTGGTGAGAGAACCGGGAAGGGGGAGGGGATGGAGAGAGAGGGAAAGCAAGGGCTACTTGAAGTTAGAGAAGTCAATGTTCATACCGCTGGGGTGTAAACTGCCCAAGCAAAATATGAGGTGCTGTTCATCCAATTTGCGCTGGGCCTCACTCTGACAATGGAGGAGGCCCAGGACAGAAAGGTCAGATTGGGAATAGGAGGGGGAGTTGAAGTACTGTCCAACCAGAAGATCAGGTCGGTTTAGGAGGACTGAGCGGAGGTGTTCAGCGAAACGATCGCCGAGCCTGCACTTGGTCTCACCAATATACAGGGTTTGACACCTGGAACAGTGGATACCAGTCGATGAGATTGGAGGAGGTGCAAGTGAACCTCTGCCTCACCTGAAAAGACTGTCGGGGTCCTTGGACGGAGTCGAGGGGGGAGGTAAAAGGACAGGTGTCGTATTTTCTGCGGTTGCAGAGGAAAGTACCTGGGGAGGGGGTGGTTTGTGTGGGAAGGGACGAGTTGACCATGCAGTTGCGAAGGGTACGGTCTCTGCAGAAAGCTGGAAGGGGTGGAGGTGGGAAGATGTGGCAAGAAGTCGGATTCCGTTGGAGGTGGCAAAAATGTTGGAGGATTATATGCTGTATGCGACGGCTGATGTGGGGTAAGGTGAGGACAAGGGGGACTCTGTCCTTGTTACGAATGGGGGAACGGGGAGCAAGAGAGGAGCTACGGGATATCGAGGAGACCCTAGTGAGAGCCTCATCTATCATGGAAGAGGAGAACCCCTATTCCCTAAAGAATGAGGACATTTCCTGGTATGGAAAACCTCATCCTGGGCGCAGTTGCGGCGTAGACGGAGGAATTGGGAGTAGGGGATAGAGTCTTTACAGGAAGCAGGGTGGGAAGAAGTGTAATCTATATAGTTTGAGAGTCAGTGGGTTTATAATAGATGTCAGTCAATAGTCTGTCTCCTGTGATGGAGACGGTGAGATCTAGAAACGGTAAGGAGATGTCGGAGATGGTCCAAGTGAATTTGAGTGCAGGAGGGAAATTAGTTGTGAAGTTGATGAAGTCTGTGAGTTCTGCATGGGTGCAGGAGATAGCACCGATGCAGTTGTCAATGTAGCAGAGGTAGAGTTCGGGGATAGAGACAGTGTATCCCTGGAACAGCGATTGTTCGACATACCCTATAAAGAAGCAGGCATAGCTGGGGCCCATGCAAGTGCCCATAGCTACGCCTTGGATTTGGAGGAAGTGGGAGGAGTCGAAGGAGAAGTTGTTAAGGGTAAGGACTAGGCGGACTCTGCTAGGCGGAGGAGCGTGTTGGTAGACGGGAATTGGCTGGTTCTGCGGTCGAGAAAGAAACGGAAGGCTTTAAGACCTTCCTGGTGGGGGATGGAGGTGTAGTGTCTGGACATCCATAGTAAATATGAGGGAGTGGGGGCCTGGAAAACTGAACTCATTGAAGAGACGAAGGGTGTGTGAGGTGCTTCACTGTCTACAATATCACCTATTTTAGTGTTATCTAGAATAGAATAGCCTTTATTGTCATCCAAAAACATGTTTTTGGACGAAATTACGTTACCCACAGTCAACAGTGAGAGGCAATAAAAAAGAAAGCAATAAAACACACAATCACAAAAACCAACATAAAACAAAAAACATCCATCACAGTGAGTCTCCTCCTCGCCTCCTCACTGTGATGAAAGGCCAGAATGTCTTTCTCTTCCTTGCTGTCTTCTCCCACGGTCAGGCAGTCTAAATTGCCACATCGGGGCGGTCGGGGCACCCGACTTTGAGCCCCCGCCGAGCGGTGGAAAATCCCGCGACCTATTCCAGGCCGTGCCGGACAGTGAAAGGTCCGCAGCGGGCCGACCCAAGTCTCGTGATTCGGGGCGGACGAAGATGCTGCCACTGCCGGAGCTCCTGAAGTCGGCCCCCACTCAGGGACCTGCGAGCTTCAGACATCCACAGGGCCCAAGGCCGAAGACGAGTCGCAGCCGCACTCACAGCGCCTCCACAGCCTCCGAAGACAGCCTGCTCCGCAGGTGGTTGGTACATTCCGCGGGCTATGCGAACTTGCAAACTGCAAGAAGAGTCTTCAAACTTAAAGAAGTTAAGTTTGATCTTAAAGATCTTAATCTTAAATCTCAATTTTAAAGAATCTGCAAACTTAACGAAAATTCCCCTTTGCCCCAGGGCTCTTTGGAAAACCTAGATGGAAATGCAGATTTGCAGTCATTGACAGCTTTTCCCCCATTGCCGCACACCACCCTCCACCCTAGCTGTGTGAAGGGACACCGATGCTTAGAGTCCCAAATTTGATTGTTATTTGCTGGAAATTTGGGTAAGGGGCCTGGTTTCTCTCCCCCCACATCCCCCTCATAACAGTCAACTTTGAAATCCCTCATTGGGCCAAAATCTTTGTGATCTATTATGATAAAACCCTGCTTTTGTGTTTGTGCAGTGAACAGCTCTGGGTATTTGGAACTGATATCAGCTAGGGTTGTTTTCTGCTGCTGCACTTAGCCGCGTAATTTAGTCTTTGGGAAAGGGCAGCATTGGAGTGCAGCTTGTAGTTTGGGGTCAGGCAGGACCAGCAGTGTAACAGCACCTGTTTGGCTCTGTGGGTGGCACATTCACCTTGGATTCAGAAGTCCATGGGTTCAAGGGCAGCACGGTGGGGCAGCAGTAGAGTTGCTGCCTTACAGCGAATGCAGCGCCGGAGACTCAGGTTCGATCCTGACTACGGGCGCAGTCTGTACGAAGTTTGTACTTTCTCCCCGTGACCTGCGTGGGTTTTCTCCAAGATCTTCGGTTTCCTCCCACACTCCAAAGACGTACAGGTATGTAGGTTAATTGACTGGGTAATATGTAAAAATTGTCCCTAGTGTGTGTAGGATAGTGTTAATGTGCGGGGATCGCTGGGCGGCGCGGACTCGGTGGGCCGAAGGGCCTGTTTCCGCGCTGTATCTCTAAATCTAAATCTAAAAGAACATAAGAAAACAGGAGCAGTAATTGGCTACGGTCCCTCAAGACTGTCCCAACGTGATTAGGGCTGATCCACCCACACCTCACAACTCTGTGCCACATCCCATGGCCCTCAATCCTCCCTGGTCTATCAAAAACTATGTTCACTTGCAGTCATCTAGCCTCCACAATCTCTGCAGCAGAGTATTCCACAGATTTGCCGTTCTATTTAAAGCTCTATCTCAGGGCTTGCGCACACAATGTGGACAGTGCCAAGGTTGCTGCAGTGCCTGTTTCTGCGTAGTGTACAAAAATAGCACTTTGCAGCATTTGTACTCTGCAAATTTTAAGTTGCATAATTGGCAAAATGTTACATTGACTCAGTTATGTCAAAGTAGTGTGGGAGAGTTTTTAAACGGGTTGCCTCACAGCTCGAGGGACCTAGGTTCCATTCTGACCCCAGGTGTGGTCTGTGAGGAGTCTGCATGTTCTCCCCGTGACCGCGTGGACTTCCGTGTGCTCTGGTTTTCTCCCGTATTCCAGAGACATTACATTAGGTTAATTGCCCCTTGATGTAGGTAGATGCCAAAAGCTGATAGGGGGCCTGAATGAGAATAGTTTGATGGTTACAAGAGTAAAGGGAAGGGGTATATGACTGAAGGGATTACTCTGCTGAGAACTGGCATGAATCCAATGGGCTGAACAGCCGCCTCTATGCTGTAATAGGTAAATACATTTTGAAAGGTTAACAGTGCAGGATTTTAGAACTATATCTCTGTAAATGTTTCCTACCTGACCGTTTTTATATCTAATTGAGAATCATAAAACTGCAGATGCTAGAAATCTGAAATTGCTTTTATGTGTAGGCTGGCACTTTTCTGAGGCAATTTTAGCTGGGTGGGTGAACTTCAGCTGTCTATAACATCTTGGTTCCTGCAAAGATTGCTGAAAAATGATAATTTCATGAATGCGCATCTGTGTTTGGGTTTCTGGACAGATAATAGCATCTCCATGATAACCATCGGCTTTAACTTTTTAAATAACATAATGCGATCTCTGCTGTAACTTTTCAGTGAAGAGTTGTGAATGGCTGGATCGTGCTGAATCCTTTTGTAGGCCCACGAGTCAAATAGAGCCGCAGACCTTGCTGTTTCTCAGGAAGCAGAGCAGGCTGTGGGTGCAGATCCCAAGACCCTGCCTGTGTTCACCCTTTTGTTTTTCCAAAGGTCTTTTTCACCGTTTCTAAACGGATCTAATTAGAGATTGTTTAAAACAATTCAAACAGACTTAAATAATTCACATGCCAAACTATTTTAAATAAATGAATTCAGAACATTTAAGTTTTAACGGCTAATTGGAAAAAAAATTGGAATAAGTAAATGTTTAGCAATTTAGTCTAGGCAGTGACTTTATTCAAATGAATGAATTTTATGTGTATTCAAGGGTCTGGGTAGACAGTGTATTGAATCCCTCAATCCAGATCGGCCACCTCCAGATTGGTCGTGTCTGACCCCCAGTGCATCTCTGACTTCGGCATTGTCAGGGATGCACTGGATCTCACAAGGTTAGTGTTGCGCAGTGTTCAAGAACCAGATGGTTGCTGGAAGAAGCTGTTCTTGAACCTGGTAGTCATGGGGTTTCAGGCTCCTGTTCCTTCTTCCTGATGGTAGGAGTGGAATGAAAGCGTGGCCTGGGTGGTGTGGGTCTGAGCATGTACTGCAGGTTTCGGCAGTGCTCCACTGAACTGGCTGGCTCTTGTTTCCAGTGTACCCGCTGAGTTACTCCAGCATTTTGTCTTTCCATTGTAAACTAGCATCTGCAGTTCCTTGTTTCCATCTCGTGTCCTGATGGGAGAACTGGAGTTGTTAGATCAGTAAACAAATTTGCATCAAATTCTGCAGTTCTGCTTTGCAGTGTGAAATGAATCGTTAAAATGAGCCCTGGGATAGCCCTGTGGTACTTTACACAAACAGAGGAGCTCAGTGAATACTTAATTACACCCAGCAGAAAGAATGATAAAATTCTTCTGATGAAGGTCAAGAGTCCATTAGAACAGTAAGAAAGCGGAGAAGGCAGTACAAGGAGTGCTCAGGCAGAATAATAATGAACTACTCAGTGTTCCTCACACTCATGGCATTTGGCAACAGTAGAATAGATTTGTTTTAGTTTGCACTGTTTGCATGGAAACTTCTGTAGTCCTGGAGAAATTGCTGTTCCATTTATGACATCCTCAACATTGGAAGGAAATGCTTTGCCTTTTGTTTGGCCTTGGGGGTGTGGTTGTGAGGAAGTAGTTGTGGAGGAAAATCCCATATTTTAAATTCCACAAATGTATCGCCTTTGTAGTTCATTCTTCTTAAGAGATTAATTGCAAGATTATCCAAACTTGCACCCTTGTTACATGCTGAGTTAACAGAGAACTCTTTCAATTCATATGTTGCAGGAATGTTGGAGACTGATAACATTTCTGGGAAAACTAGTCGGTGTCATTTATTTCTCATCACAGTCTAAAAAATGGCTACTTCAAGAATAAATCCAGGAATTTGAAAGTTAATTTGGAATTTTGTGTGTACATTTTACAGATGGGAAGCATTTTATTTTGGATGCTGATCAACCCAAAGAAATTGCATTTGGCTTTGCAATGTAGCATTTTGTAGCTATAGCTAATCATTTTCTTCGATTTCCTTCTCTACAGTGCAAACACATTACAACGACATAGCAACAAGCAATGAAAGTTTCACGGAATTTAAACAAATTAAACAATAATAAAAACTAGTAAACAAGCAACAACATTCACGAAAAAAGAACGAAAAACTGTTAAAATTTTTTGACTTACCAATGAGAACAAGCAAAGAACAGTGACGATGGCGTTATTCAAAGCACAGCATTATCACAACGTGACCACTTGGACACTGTCTCATATACCGATTTCTAAGCTCCCGTACAAAATGTCGGCACGTAACCCACCGTGAGGTCCATAGTTCACGTCAGGGTCATTACAATCGCGTTGTTTTCATTTTTTTTTAAATCGCGACGAGTGCAAAAAAAAAAATCATCATTTTTTAGCATTGACGACTTCAGACAATGGGAGGGACTACAGAGTGAGACATCGATAAAATAGGCGAGCAAACTAGATTTTTATTTCATGATTTTAAGTTCTATTCATTATTAAGTATTTCAATGGAAAGCTTGAACAAAAAATAAAAAAGAAACAATAAATACAAAAACGGTTACTCTGCTTTTAACTCACACATTTCACACTTGACCAAAGAGGCACTACTACCCACGTTGTGCTGCAAAAACGTGGGGCATCAGAAAACCATCTCTCATCGGGTGATGAATGATAAAAATCATAAGCATAATCAGAATTTGGCTGAGAGAGTTAATTGCAAAATTAATGTAATCTTTCTCATATAAATTAGCTTCAGCATTTGATGAAATCCTGCTTGAAAAATGTCACAAAAAAAGGCAAGGAAACACCGACACATCTGATATTTTTCTTTGTAAAAACATATTTGTTTATTTTTGCTTCATCTCATTATTTTGGCTATACACCATGATCTATACTACTTAAAATACAGGATATGAAACAATGGGAATATTACATTAAAAAACAGGAAAATAACCTGGAAGTTTGGAGACCTTCAGTTTCACTGAGTGCTGTATTTACGGAAACATCCATATCTGCATCATGATGTGCCAATTTATGAACTCGGTACTCTTCTCCATGAAAGCAAACCTGTAAAATGTCACCTTTATCACAGTGTCCACCTGAATCGCCACTTTAAAGGAATGAAGAACCTGTACACCCAGATCTTTGTTCTCAACACTCCAGGGTTCTACCATTTACTGTGTAGGTCCTGCCCTTGTTTGATATACCAAAGTGCAGCCCCTCACAATTATCAGAGTTAAATCCCATTTGCCAGTCCGTGGTCCACCATCCCAAGTGATCCAGATCCTGATGACCACCCAACCTTGTCAAAGGTCTTACTAAAGTTCATATGGACAGCATCCATTGCCCTGCCCTCATCACTCTTCTTGGTGAGCTCTTCAACAAACTCTTCTCAGATTTGTGAGACGCAATTTCCTCCACACAAAGCTATGATGACTATTATAAATCAGTCAGCGGGTCAGGCAGCATCTCTGGAGAGAAGGGATGGGTGATGTTTCATGTCAAGACCCTCTTCAGACTGAAGAAGGGTCTTGACCCGAAACGTCACCCATTCCTTCTCTCTAGAGATGCTGCCTGACCCGCTGAGTTACTCCAGCATTTTGGGTCTACCTTCGATTTAAACCAGCATCTGCAGTTTTTCCCCCACACATTATAAATCAGTCCGTGCCTATCCGAATACTGGAAGAGCATGTCCTCAAGAATCCCCTCCTACAACTTTCCTACCACTGACATCAGGTTTACTGGCCTGTATATTCCTGCTTTCCTCCTTAAATAATGAAACAACATTTGCCTTCTGGAACTTCTTGTGGCTTATATGAATATCTCTGCAAGGGCCCCGCCAATTTCCTCTCGAGCTTCGTACAAGATCCGAGGATACACTTGGTCAGGCCCTGGGGATTATTCCATTTTAAAGTGCTTTAAAACTTCCAAAAAATTCCTCTTTGGTAATTTGTCTATGATGTAAGACATCACAACTCGTATGACTCAATTCCTTGAGGCACCATGATGATCTCAGTAAAAGCAAATGCGAAGTATTCACTAAACTGTGGGTCAGGGGGTGTGGAGTCAACAGCGTGCAGTTAACGGAGAGTGTAGGAAAGGTTACATTTAAACTAACGGCATGGAGATGGGAACCAATGCAAGGAGACAGAGGGACATAAAAGGAGGACAGAAGCAAAAGGTAGACGGGAGATAAGAAAAACAATCCTGAAAGCTTTTTGTCTTAATGCGAGGAGCATTCGTAATAAGGTGGATGAATTGAATGTGCACTTAGTAGTTATGGAATATGATATAGTTGGAATTACGGAGACATGGCTCCAGGGTGACCAAGGCTGTGAGCTAGACATGCAGGGGTATTCGATATTCAGGAAGGATAGACAGAAAGGATGAGGAGGCATTGCTGGTTAAAGAGGAGATTAATGCAATAGGAAGGAGAGACATTAGCTTGGATGCTGTAGAATCGATATGGGTAGAACTGCGAAATAGCCACGGGCAGAAAACGCTTGATGGAGTTGTATTCAGACCGCCAAACAACAGGAGGGAGGTTGGGGACAGCATCAAGCAGGAAATTAGGGATGCGTGTAGCAAAGGTACAGCAGTCAGTTATCATGGGTGACTTTAATCTACATATAGATTGGGCCAAACAAATTGGTAGCAGCGCTGAGGAGGACGATTTCCTGGAATGTATACGGGATGTTTTTTTAAACCAATATGTAGAAGAACCGACTAGAGGACAGGCCATCCTAGACTGGGTATGGGGTAATGAGGAAGGAGTAGTTAGCAATCTTGTTGTGCAAAGCCCCTTGGGCAACAGTGAACATAATATGGTGGAATTCTGTCTGTATTAGGATTCAAAGTGACATGGTTAATTCAGAGACAAGGGTCCTGAACTTAAAGAAAGGAGACTTTGAAGGTATGAGATGGGAATTGGCTAGGATAGATGGGCAAATTATACTTAAAGGGTTGACGGTGGAGATGCAATGGCGAAGATTTTAAGACCGCATGGATAAAAAATTGTTCATTGCTATCTGGCGAAAAAATAAAACGGGGAAAGCAGCTCAACCGTGGCTAACGAGGGAAATCAAGGATAGTGTTAAATCCAAGGAAGAGGCATATAAATTGGTCAGAGGAAGCAGCAAACCGGAGGACTGGGAGAAATTTAGAACTCAACAGAGGAGGACAAAGGGGTTAATTAAGAGGGAAAAAAGATTACGAAAGAAAGCTTGCGGGGAATATAAAAACTGACCCTAAAAGCTTCTTTAGATATGTAAAAAGGAAAAGATTAGTGAAGACAAATCGGACAGGTGAATTTATAATGGGAAACAAAGAAATGGCTGAACAGTTAAACAAGCACTTGGTTCTGTCTTCATTAAGGAAGACACAAACAATCTCCCAAAAATACTAGGGGACTGAGGATCTAGCATGACGGAGGAACTGAAAGGAATCCACACAAGTCAGGAAATGGTGTTTTAGGTTCTGGATCAGTTCCTGTGCACTGGACGATAGCCAATGTGACCCCACTTGTTAAAGGAGGGAGAGAGAAAACGGGAAATTATAGACCAGTTTGCCGTACATCGGTAGTGGGGAAGATGCTTGAGGCGATTGTTAAAGATGTAATAGCAGCGCATTTGGAAAGCAGTGACAGGATCGGTCAAAGTCAGCAGGGATTTATGATGGGGAAATCATGCTTGACTAATCTGGAATTTTTTGAGGATGTAACAAGTAGAATGGATAAGGGAGAGCCAGTGGATGTGGTGTATCTGGACTTTCAAAAAGCCTTTGACAAGGTCCCACATGAGATTAGTGTGCAAAATTAGAGCACATGGTATTGGGGGTAGGGTATTGACATGGATAAAGAACTGGTTGACAGTCAGGAAGCAAAGAGTAGGAATTAACGGGTCCTTTTCAGAATGGCAGGCAATGACTAGTGGGGTGCCGCAAGGCTTGGTGCTGGGACTCCAGTTATTTACAATATATATTAACGATTTAGACAAGGGAATTCAATGTGGCATCTCCATGTTTGCGGATGACACAAAGCTGGGGGGCAGTGTGAACTGCGATGAGGATGCTATGAGGCTGCAGGGTGACTTGGATAGGTTAAGTGGGCAGATGCAGTATAATGCGAACAAATGTGAGATTATCCACTTTGGTGGCAAGAACAGGAAGGCAGATTATTATCTGAATGGTGTCAGATTAGGAAAAGGGGAGGTGCGAATGTACTTGTCCATCAGTCACTGAAAGTAAGCATGCAGTCAGTGAAGAAAGCTAATGGCATGTTGGCCTTCACTGCGAAAGGATTTGAGTTTAGGAGCAAGGAGATCCTACTGCAGTTGTACGGGGCCCTGATGGGACCACACCAGGCGTATTGTGTGCAATTTTGGTCACAATTTGAGGAAGGACATTATTGCTGGAGGGAGCAGCGCAGGTTCACCAGGTTAATTCCTGGGATGGCGGGACTGACATATGATGAAAGAATGGGTCGACTGGGCTTGTATTCACTGGAATTTAGGATGAGAGGGGATCTTATCGAAACATATAAAATTCTTAAAGGAATGGACAGGCTAGATGCAGGAAAAATGTTCCCGATGTTGGGGGAGTCCAGAACCAGGGGTCACAGTTTTTATTTAGGACTGAGCTGAGGAAAAACATTTTCACCCAGAGAGTTGTGAATTAGTGGAATTCTCTACCACAGAAGGCAGTGGAGGCTAATTCACTGGATGTTTTCAAGAGTTAGATTTAGCTTTTGGGGTTAAAGAAATCAAGGGATAAGGGAAAAAAGCAGGAACGGGGTACTGATTTTGGATGATCAGCCATGATGATATTGAATGGCCGTGCTGGCTCGAAGGGCCGAATGGCCTACTCCTGCACCTAATTTTTTCTATCTCCCCCATCACTTGTCAGTTATTTTCCACCATTTAAAAGCGTTTGTAATTCTCAATTTGTCTTGCCATTCCTATTAGAGTATAATGTCTGAATAGTGCAGTCAAGACTGGTCAAATATTCTCAATTATACTTGGGTTTTGATATTTCCAAGACCCAATTCTTGCTGTGACCAGCACTATCTTGCAGAGGGATTAAATGGCGCTATTTCGGTAAACCTTAATGGATGCAAAATTTTCATAAATGAATAAATAATATGTCCCATCAAAGCCACTTACTTAAAGTCGAAAAGAAAAATGTTTTTGTTTCAAAGAATAGTTTGTTTCTCCTGTGGTCAGCTAATCTCATGTATGTTTGAGAATTTCATGTATTTTTTGTTATATTACAGGAGTTCACCACCTCCTGAAGTTTTCATGTGAGACAAATCACTATTCTTGATTTACTATAAAGTAAAGGTATTAATCATTTGCGTAGATGAGAGATTTATTGGGATTTTCTGGATATTGCTGTAGGTTTATGATCCTACAAGCAAACTCTCCTGATAAGTTTATAGTCATACAGCATGGAAACAGGGCCTTCGGCCCAACTTGCCCATGCCGACCAATATGCCCCAACTAAACAAGTCCCACCTGCCTGCGTTTGGCTCATAATCCCTCTAAACCTACTCTATCTGTTTCTTAAATGTTGCAATAGTACCTGGCTCAACTACCTCCTCTGGCAGCTTGTTCCATAGATTCACCACCCTTTGTGTAAAAAACGTTATCCCTCAGGTTCCCATTAAATCTCCCCCCCCCCCTCACCGTAAACCTATGTCCTCTGGGTCTCGATTGCCTTGCCAAAATAATCTTGTGTGCTTACCTATCTATTCCTCTCATGACTTTGTACACATTTTATCATTTGTGTCAAAATAGCACAAAAAGGCATAAGTTTATTAACTGACTGATCCCTATGGCGTGAATATTTTTCAGTAAATCAACACTCAATTGGTGTAGGATTGGTTCCGAATATGTAGGAGTAACCTCAGGCGATTGTTAAATTGTTTAGAATTTTACTCTTGCCATTTTCTACTGTTTGTGACCATGAACTTTGAAGCTGAGCAAAAGGTTTCCATCCCGAACCTTTTCAGAGCCACAACTGAAACAGAAAATAGATGAAGGTAGGAGGCTTCGGTATGTGAGTCTCATGGCTTTCCATCTGTGCCTGTCTCTGGCTTCATTTCTCAGCTCCTGTGTGGAATACTGCGAGAACATATGTTCTACCACATCACGATGAGTCATTTTCAGCACATACATATTGCCTTACCGCATTAATCTGTTGCTGAATTGACATTTTTTCAACATACAATTTATCCCTGTTCTTGTCACACACGAGAAAAGATACGCTTGCAATATACAGCACTTTTTAATGCCCCAAAGCACCTTACAGCTGTTGAACTATTTCTGCAGTTCAGTTGCTGTTATACTGTAATATGCTGTACTTCAATATTAATAGTTACTGTATGTACAGAATTAAAGGAATATGTACTCCCGGGTAATGACAAGGATGACATTCACCCACAGAATATGAATATTACTTTTGGTTCATTACCTCCTCTTGCACCCCTCGACCCTATCATTCGTTCATGAGTTGTGGACGTCTCTTAAGGCGTTGTCATGCATCCCCAATTGTCCTTGGGAAGCTGTGGGGAGTTGGTAAATTGTGACAGTTCATGTGGTCACAGTTTAATACAAGTAAATCTTGTGGATTGCTGGGTCCATTTGCGAGAGCACCGGTCAAATGTATTGCGGTGATCCGAGGTCATGACTGGGTAAAGACAATAAAGATAGTCCGAGGGTCTCCAGTGAGGTTGGAAGTAGCTCAGGAACAACTAGAGAGTGGACTTTACTGGACTAATCGGACTTTACTGGACTTGATCTTGCACTAAATGTTATTCCCTTTATCATGTATCTGTACACTGGATGGCTCGAGTGTAATCATGTATAGTCTTTCCACTGACTGGTTAGCACGCAACAAAAGCTTTTCACTGTACCTCGATACATGTGACAATAAACTAGACTAAACTAAATTTCTTCCTTCGCAAAGTCGACATCTTTTCACATAATGTTTGCTTCATTCCAGTAATCTTGTGGTGAGTAATACCAGCCCTGTTCCAAATATTTTAAAATTAACAAGTTTAAACCGCTCGTGTCTTGTTCATCCATGTTTCTGGTTATGGTAAAGAAACTACTGTACTCTCATACCGCACGGTCCCAGACGATAATTTCAGCCAATGTTTGTCTTGTTTTTGTTTTTCCCAACTCTATCTCCATTTTATTTATTTACAGACTATCTTCACTCCCAGAAACCTATTTCTTAATTTACAGTTCACATAGGGTTCACCATTTTCCATGCATTTTTTAATATCTCAGCCAAGTGGAGCGTGAATCCTTTGGAATTAGTTGGCTGAAATAGCTTCTGATCGCAATTGTCCCAGTGGTAAATGCAGAGCTCAGTGAGGACGGGCAAATGCATGTGGGTTTGATTCTTTGTAAGATATAGTCGGCTTGTGCTGAATTCTCTAGCCTTGCTTGTGCCTGGGGCAGGCTGCTGAAGAGTGTGTGTCAGGATGAAGGGATGATGTGGGAAATCTCTTCATTTCAAATGAGAGCCATTGAGTCACACAGCACGGAAACAGGTCCTTTGGCCCAACTTGCCCATGCCAATTGCCCTTGCTAAACTGAGCTTAACCCATCTGCCTGTGCCTGGCCCATATCCCACCAAATCACATCTGTGTATTTTAAGTCTCGTAATTGTATCTGCTTCTACCACTTTACCACTATACAACTCGGAAACTGGCCCTTCAGCCTAACTCGTCCATACCGACCAAGATGCCCCATCGTTCCATTTGCCCACATTTAATCCATGTCCCTCTGAACCTTTCCTTTCCATGTACCTGTCAAAGCGTCTTTTAAACGCTGTTAAGTGCTGCCTCAACTACCTCCTCTGGCAGCTCGTTCCATGTACCCACCACCCTCTTGACTCCTTGAACAAAAATGTAATTTTTGAGGTTGTTTCTTTAGTCTTTACTAATGATGTAAAACAACATGTTTTTAGCTGTAATGTTCAAATACTGCCGTGCCACTAAGTGCCAGAATAAACAACTGGGTGCAGTGAATTTTCTTACGTGGCAGACCATTCCTCCATTTATTCCCAGCAAACCGAATACAACCACAGTGGACATACTCGAACTTCTGCAACTTTTCCAGTAGTTTTATTTGTGTTTAATAAATTCACGAGTTCCAGAATATGTAACCAGCAGGAAAAAGTTCTGCTTAAAAGTTTCATGAATCACAATGTTTTTGTAGGGGACACTGCGGCCATTATAGTTAACATAATGGCGACCTGGTGTGGTTTTTCAAACTTTCATTCCTTCAACTGCAGCTCACATTGCAAGTCCGGTAAGCAGCCATGTGGAAGGCAAGGCTTTACCACAGGATTCGATGAATAAATAAAGGCTTGCCCAGTTTAGCCGTTTGTTTTGATAGTTCCCTCAACATGTGGGACATTAATAAATCACCTACATACAGCGGATATTTTAGTGATCCTGTAACTAACTGCCGTTTTTCCTTCTGCTTCACACCACATATTTATTTTTTCCCAACCCCATTTTCTCCATCTTTTTCTGTTCTCCTAAAGTTAGTGATTGATGCTCTCCCACAACTCCATGGCTGACTACTGTACTTCAGTACCATGGGCAAAGTAAGAAGATTTTGTTCACAATCTTGGGTGTGACTATCCAACTGTGGAAAGTGTTGCAGCCTATTTCTGCTTCCACTATCAATGCAGCCTTTCATTTTGCATTTTGAGATCCAGACACAGACACAAAGCAACTGCATTTTTTAAATTCCTCTTGATTAATATGACACCTTGCAGACTACCTATCCATTGAGCTGCCTCAACAAGGGTGCTGGGAATTGAGGTCATAGGAAAGCATATATGACTCCTCTGGTGGGAAGAAAATACAAAGGTTTGAAAGCATGTATGACCAGACTCTGGAACAGCTTTTTTACCTGCAGACTACTGAGCGGACCTCTCATAAGTTAATCATGTAGTCCCCATCTCCCAACCTACTTCATTGCGGTCGTAGCACTTTTAAAAATCTGTACGTTCTCTGTAGCTGTAGTGCTGTAACACTATATTCTGCACTCTGATATTTTTCTTTTTGCTAGTACCTGTTGTACTTGTGTATGGCTTGATTGTCCCCGTGTAGTATAATTCAATTGGAGAGCAAGCAGACAAAGATTTCCACCATATCTCGGTGACAACAATAGTCCAATGCCAATACATGACGTGTTGAGAGCACGGACAATGTACAGAACTGAAGGGTAATGTGTTCTGTCTGCTTTGCCCCTGCAGGTGCTCTGACGGTTGGCCTCGTTCGCCAGTGTCAAACAATCCATGGGCGTGAACGAACGTGTGTCCCTCCTCGCCTTCCACCCGAATGGGTCACCACACTATTTTTCATTATCATGGGCATTATTTCATTGACGGTAACATGCGGCTTGCTGGTGGCCTCTCACTGGCGAAGAGAAACCACCAAATACGCCCGCTGGATAGCTTTTGCTGGAAGTAAGTCCACTCTCATTCAGATTTCAACACTTGGAGCATGATGAGAAATTGTCGTTTGCAGCTTAAAAAATAAAAATGTAACTTTTCCAAAAATAACCATTTGTGTTGACCGTGACAAGATTTATGTGCATGATTTGATATCTGCGGTATTCCTCTTCCTCCCCCTCCCACTAATTCTTGTTTCAACCATTAGTGTTGCTAATGTAGAATAGAACATAGATCAGTACAGACAGGTCAAGCAGCATATCTGGAGAAAAAGGATGGGTGACTTTTTGGGTCAGGACAGATCTTCAGTCTGAAGAAGAGTTCCGATCCAAAACATCGCCCATCATTTTTATCCAGAGATGCTGCCTGATCCGCTGTTACTCCAACATTTCGTGTCTGTCTTTGTTTCTGTAGTCCCTTCAGTACAGCATAGGGAAAGGCACTTCAGCTCGCAATGTCTGTGCCGAACATGACGGCAAATTAAACTAATTGCTTTGGGCTGCATGTGATCCATTCCCTGCGTATCCATGTGCTGATCTAAAAGCCTCTTAAACACCGCTATCATATCTACTTCCACCACTACCCCTGACAGCTGAACATAAACTAAATAGCAGATGCTAAACTTCAAATTTCCCAAGTACAAAGAAGAACTCTATAAATTGTTATTAAATTCTTTATAATGCACCTGGGGATTTTATTTAGTTGAAACTTTCATCAGGATACCAGTAATGAGCAAGGCCAACAAATGCTATCATGGAATTAAAATTTACAGTATGTGATATCAATCAAACTTGTTCCCTAAACAGAAAAGATTTATTCCTGAAACATTCATGCACAAGGGTTCCTCCGTATAAGTAATACGTGTGAACTGCAAACAGGATTTATAAGCAATCTAACTTTCATCCTGTAGAGGTTGTTGAGAATAAGCACTTAAGGAAAATAAACAGTGGCTTGAACCCTTTTGCGAGAGTAAACCAAATGGACTAAATATTTCTGCAATATTTGAAATGTTCTGCAAGTGGCCAATTTTTTTTCCATGTGGTAATTATAATTGACTGATAGCATTGTTGGACCAAGCATCAATCCTTGCATCCAGATAAGTTTCAATTGAAATAAAAAACCCAGGTGGATTATAAAGAACTTAATAAAAATTTGCACAATTCTTCCTTGTGCTCAAGTAATTTGAGATCCAGCACGTTATTCATTTTCTGTTGAGAACTGTGCGAGGCAGCAATTTCATGTCTTATCTCATTCCTGGGGCAAAAGACGAAGAGAAGTGTCTGCAGAGTGCCAGAACGTGTATTTATAAATCTTGTCAACACCACTAATTATCGTTGGTTTAAATGTACGGAAGGAAGATATATTAGATTATTAAAGATAAATAACCTTTGACTCTCCAAATGAATCATGAATATTTTAAAGATTAAAACAAGAATATAGAAACTATTTCAGTCACAGCAATACAGTGCGGAAACAGGCCCTTTGGCCCAGGTTGTTCATGCCAACCAACATGTTAACTGAGCTTGTCCCATTTGCCTGTGTCTGGCCCATATCCATCCAAATGTTTTATAGCTATGTACATGTCAAAATGTTCTTTAAGTGCCAGAACTGTGCCTGCCTCTATGACTTCCTCTGGCAGCTCAAACCATGTATGCACCATTTCTGTGGAGAAGTTGCTCTGCAGGTCCCTTTTAAATCTTTCTTCCCCCCCCCCCCCCCCCACCCACCCACCCACCCCCCTCTCCCCGAGCTTAAAGTTCTGCCCTCTAGTTTTTTTACTCGATTACTCTGGGAGAAGCTGTTCACCTTATCTATGCTTTTATGGCATGCTTTTCCCACTCATACTTTATCCCTCTATAAGGTTACCCCTTGTTCTCTAATGTGCTTGGGAAAATCAGCTCAAACCATTCAGACAGAGTAATATCCTGATATCTTTTTTGTATCCTTGCCGGTTTAATGGCCTTCTTCCGAAAGCAGGGGGACCAGAACTGCATGCAGTACTCCAAACGTGTCCTTGCCAACATCTTGTACTGTTGTAACATGACGTCCCTATTCCTGTCCACAATACCCTGACCAATGAAGGCAGGCATGCCAAATATGTTAGTCACCGCCCTATCCACTTCTCTCGCCACGTTCATGAACTATGTGTCTGCATCTGCACCTTGGATCTCTCTATTCTACAGTACTCCCCAGGCCCCAACCATTTACAATACAAGTCTGGTTTGTCCTCCCAAAATTCAACACCTCACATTTATCTGAATTAAACTCCATCTGCCATTTGTCAACCCTTTGGCACAGTTGATCAAGATCCCATTGTAATCACAGATAGCCCTCTCCACTGTGCATGATACCACTAATGTATGTGTCATCTGCAAACTAACCATGCCACTTACATTCATATCCAAATTGTTAATATAAATATCCTTAGCATGTGCTGACCCGTCCTGTCCCCTGAACTTGCTCTCTTTAACTTCTCTATTTGCCTGACCATGCTGTGAGGTTTGTGTCCAGCTATAGAGGTCAGACAACAAATGTTTTATCAACAAATGAACTCCAGCCTGACAAGTATTACCCTGGAGCCAACACTGATAAAAAATGTTTAAAGATTCCACAGTGCATTTTAAATGGTGGCAGCTAGAAGTAACAAATCTGTTTAACTTCAAGTTTTCAACAGCCCAAGCTGACCTTAGGTCACCAATTCGCACTAGTTGTATGTGAATGTGAATTCTATGTTTGGATGTGAATGTAAGTGGCATGGTTAGTAAGTTTGCAGGTGACACATACATTAGTGGTATCGTGGACAGTGCAGAGGGCTAACCCGCTTTCTCCTCCACTTCCTGCACACTAGGGGCAATATACAGAGGCCATTTTACCTACAACCCACAATCTTTGGGATGTGAGCAGAAACCGGAACACCTGGAGGAAACCCACACAGCAAAAGGGGGAATGTGCGAACTCCACACAGACAGACAGCGCCTGAGGTTAGGATCAAACCTGGCTCTCTGGCGCTGCGAGGCAGCAGCTTAACAGCTGCACAGCTGTGCTACCCCCATTTCTTTCCAACTAATTTTTAAGAGATGGCAAAACAGCCCTAACTAACCTTTCCCAGTGCTCTCCCACATATACAATCCATGAACAACAGTTAAAACCACGTCTGTATACTGCCGCAGACAGCTACGGCTGGGAAACAAGAAGCAGGACAAAAGGTCAACATCCTTCCTTTGCACTTGCTTCCTCAGTTTGTCTGATGAGTTCTCTCCTTGTCCCCATACCATCACTTCCTGTGTTATTATTTCCAACAAAATGCTCAGTGCAGCTTTTAGTCTTTTCAACATTTCAGCAGAAGTATGTCAGCAAGAACGAAGGCACACCTGTGAACCAGCAGGTTAGTGAAGGAGACAATTTAAAGGCAGCCTGCTGGTCCTTTGCCGATGAAAGTTGTTTTGTGGCTCTACCGACTGAGTTAAAGTTGTGAGTTCTGCAAAATAGCTTATGAAATCCCACTGGCTAGTTCTCCCACCTCTGCGCTTGCACACTGTTGAGAGGCTGAAACTCCATTTAAGGTCTGGCAGCATTTCGAGCTAATCCTTATTGAATGTATGAACGGGTGAAGGGCACAAGGAAGGCATTTTCATGAACATCAGAGCAATTTTTTAGCTTGTGGTGTAAAGGCTCCATTGTTCCACTGATGCAGACCATTGCGAGCTGCCACTGTATATGTTTTGCCAGTTCAAGAGCAAGCAGCCCTGGTTATCATTGCGCTACAAATTATTTCAGCTCCTTAACGAATCTCCTACTGTGCAGTACTTTGTATTTATTTTCCATCATAAGCAATCCACCTTTGTATCTGTGCAAATGGAACCTCCTGCGAGTGTGCCCTTAGATCTCTATGAATGAATCCTTTGTTCTCCTTTGAATTCATCCCTTTAGGTTGCTGATCGCATATTGGACACTGAAGGTTGAGTCATTTGGACCAGTGTCTGGCTCAGTTACAATGGCGTTGTGTTTCGGACATTAATGCCAGTTTTCTATCAGCTTGACTATAATCGCTCCAACTTCTGTGGCTTTTGATTCCTTGTGAGGCACACCCAGGGAACACCTTGATGAACATCTGTGACATCTCCTGTATTCAAGCTCATCCAGGATTCCCTAGGGAGTGGCAGAGGGAAAATGATTGGAAAAATGTACTTTCACTGGCAGGATGTCTTGGGAAGGGAGAATGAGTCATATCCAGGCTGTGTTGAATACACATAGAACATGGAACACAAACAGTACAGCACAGGAACAGGCCTTAGGCCTACAATGTCTGTGCCAAACATGATGCCAAGATAAACTCATCTCATCTGTCTGCGCATGATAATTAATTAGGCAGACCAAAAACACCCTGATCTGAGATAAAAACAAAGTTCAGGAAACACTCAGCCAGTCAGGCAGCATCTGTAGAGTTAAGATTTCAGGTTGATGACCTTTCATAAGAATTAGTAATAGTTAGAAATCAGGCCTGTTTTAAGTTGCAGTCTTGGGGTAGATGTGTGGAGAACAAAGGGGATGGGTCTACCAAAGTGGAGGCTGAGAGACAGAATGATGCAAGTGGTGGTGGTGCTAACTGAGAACTTGTGAAGGCGTATTAATTGTTGTGATGTTTAGAGGAGGTTCAGCCCAAGGGCTGTAACATGTCTTGACAGAAGATGAGATGCTGTTTGTCAAGTTTACATTGGAGCAGTGTAAGAAACCAAAGACACAGACTTGAGAATGAGGTTTAGATTGGGAGTTTAAAACTCAAAGCCCCTCTGGTCTAAATGGCGAAAGCCTGCATAGTAGTCACCCACTCTGTGTTTGGTGCCTGTGATGTAGGCCTTGGGAATCTGGGCCTTGGCTACTCACCTCAAACTCTGACAGCACCTGCCTGACCCTATATCTCTCCCACTGAGCCGGAGGATAGGAAGTCACGGGAACTCAGCCGCCTACAAGTTACCCTCAAATTTATTGCCATTCCGTCATCATTGAGTTAAAATCCTAGAACTCCCTCACCACCAACACTGAGGGTACCTTCGCCAGAAGAATAATTTGAGAAGGCAACTCATCACTACCTTCTCCAAGGCAATTGGAGATGTTGTGCATGCTAGCACCACACACACCCCCTGCAAGGAAAGAATTGTGCCCAGGGGTCCAAGGGCAAAGAACCTGTTCCCAGTGATGAAGTGCTTTGATATCCTGTGAGTAAGCAGCTGGTTTCACCCAACTTGCTAATAAGTAAATTGTCTGATTTATTCCCCAGTTTCCAATATTTTTATTTTTTGTGAATTTTAATTTGACGTATCCCCTCTTTTTCTCCAGGCCAGAATTTAACTGCTGATGCTCAGTCTCTAGAGTCAATAAATCACTTTCTGCCCGTCGGTTGCTGAGGATGCAATGGAGATATTTATGGATCACATTTGACTTTGGAATTTAAATTGCAGTTAAAACAAACAAGGGGTTGTGTGCAGAACAACAAGAGAAATGAAGTGTGTTCTGCTTTCTGCAGCATGTACGCAGAGCAAGAAGGAAAGGTGGAGGTTTAGTTTAGTTTACAGATACAGCATGGAAACAGGCCCTTCGGCCCACTGAGTCCACACTGACCATCGATCGCCCGTTCACACTAGTTTTATGTTATCCCACTTTCTCATCCACTCCCTGCACAAATCCGCAAGTCTTTTGCACGTGGGAGGAAACCGGAGCACCCAGAGGAAACCCACGCATAACAGGGAGAATGTGCAAACTCCGCACAGACAGCACCCTTCCAGATCAAGTCCAGGTCTCCGGTGCTGAGGCAGTGGCTCTACCAGCTGCGCCACTGTGCCGCCCCATACTGTACAGTGGTATGAGGGGGGCCTGGAGCACCCCATAAGATAACTGTGGCATCTCAAGCTGCCTCATTCAAGGAATGGGTCTGCGTAGTTACCTCGCGGTAGGTCCTTACTGCTGACCCTGCCTTTGTTATCCTCAGACCTGACTATTCCAGCGCATGTTGGTGATGTGCCTGTTTCCGCGTCTTGTAAATTTACCACCTACCCTCTCGAGAGTTTTGCTAGCTAACCTGTCAGTGACACTCTGGGTTTGGCTTAGTGTTCGAGTTTACTTTCATGCTCAAGCCCTTGCCATTGAATCTCAAGTTCCTCAAGAGATCAGGTGATATGACAGATGGGATCTGGCTGGGAGCCCTGGTAGATGAAAAGATGCTTTGTGACCAAGACCTTACTGCCATGAGAGGTGGCGCTCAGGGTCAGAGTGCCTGCCTCAGGTGCTCGGTAAACCCTGTATCTACTGCTGCAATGTTGGTTCGGTCTTAGAACGAACAGATAGAGCCAGGCTGCCACCCCACCCCCCTGTCCCTGACTTCAACCCATTCAAATTCTATCAAAACAATTTTGCAGAACCTGTTTCTCCACCCAATAATTCTTATGTTTTAATAGTACCCTACACCCTAAAGTTCTCGAAGGTATCACTTTAAATACATGGAGAAACAACAGGCTGCTGTAATCTGGAAACAAACAGTGTGCTGGAGGATCTCGAGCAAAACACAAAGTGCAGGAGGAACTCAGCGGGTCAGGCAGCATCTGGGGAGGGTATGGACAGGCGATGTTTTGGGGTGGGACCCTTTTCCATTTTACTGGGTCTGCTGTAGAACAGCTTCTGTAGGAGAAGGAAGGAATGATTTTCAGTGCAAACCCCTGCGTGAGTCTTGTTGCAGGGTTTCAACCCGGAATGCTGACCATTTCTTCCTCCCCCCACCCCCCCCCCCCCCCCGACCGCCCAGATGCTGCTCGACCCACTGAGTTCCTCCAGCAGATTGTTTGTTGTACCATTAAAGTACATTTCTCCTTTTTTCTTTCCCCTTCAATGACTGCGCCTCTAGCAGAGCGTGCTTTCCCAAAGCAACCTCTGCTTGCCTGCCCCATCCATAGGTCTGCCTTTCCCTGCACTGTCCCACTGCCTGTCTGACACCGCAAAGCTGCCCGGATGAGCTGGCCTTTCTTGCAAATGAATATAAGTGAAGTGAACCCATCCTTTGTCAGCACTAACTGGGCATTGGGCATCGACTCACTTTGGTTGCATGCTTTGGTTGAACTTTTATTTTAAAGACCCGGTGTTCTTGGGGGCAGCACAGTGGGAGGGTTGCTGCCTTACAGCGCCAAGTATAAGGCACCTTACACCTGGGTTTGATCCTGACTACGGGTGCTGCCTGTGCAGAGTTGGTGCGGACTCAATGGGCCGAAGGGCCTGTTCCTCTGCTACATCTCTAAAGTAAACTAAATGGCAAGTAAATTCCAAAAATAAATTTAACTCAGAAAAAATATATACAAGTATAAAAGAGAAAACACTATGCAATGATCTTTACATTCATTGTTGTTCAGAGATACAGAAGTGTGAAAATGCATACGTGCGGATTTCGAGACAGTTTCTTTCCAGCTGTTACTACTACGTAGTAGGTAGCTATCTTACCTACTACGAGAGAGCAGTCCTGAGCTGCATCAATGAAGACCCTCAGACTATCTTTAACCAGACTTTACTGACTTTATCTTGCGCTAAATGTTATTCCCTTTATCCTGTATCTGTACACTGTGGACTGTTCGATTGTAATCATGTATAATCTTTCCGCTGACTGGTTAGCATGCAACAAAAAGCTTTTCACTGTACCTCAGTACACGTTACAAATAAGCTAAACTAAACAATCTGTACATTCACAGTGTCATGATTCTATATGTTAGTGGTGTTAGCACATTTTTGTGTACAAAGCACCATTGCCACTCATGTGGCTCCTCTGGGTTGAGAGGCTTCCACATCAGACCCAGCCCGTCAATGTCAAGTACCCGAAAGACCCTGGACTGCAGTCCTTCCCCACGGAACCTTGGCTGCTCTGCGCTTCAGTCCTCCCGCAGCCTGGAATGTGCCAGTTGGCCACATTCCCTTACGGCCGTCTCGTTGTGCTGGGAGGCCAACAGGTTTCGAGCTGACCAAAGAGCGTCTTTCACCGAGCCCATGATCTTCCAGCAGCACTTGATGTCTGCCTCTGTGTGTCCCTCACACAGACTGTCAGCTGCTGCTTCCCTTAACTCCAGTTAAGAAGCCCAACATTGCAGTAAACAGCAGTGTCAATCAGGGATTGGAGACACAAGAAACTGCAGGTGCTGGAATCTTGAGAAAAATACAAAGTGCTGGAGGAACTCAACAGGTCAGGCAGCATCTGTGGAAGGAATTGACAGAATGGACAGTTTTGGGTCCCGACCTGAAATGTCATCTGTCCTCTAACCCCCTGAGTTCCTTCAGCACTTGGTGTTTTGTAAATAAGAGATTGTTGAATTAACTTGTATGACAGAAAACAGCTAAAAATTATTGGCCATAATGTTCTAAAACAGGAAATGCCTCAAGTGTTCAGCAGATCAGCCAGCATTTCATACATCACAAAGACGAGCCCTTCGGCCCAACAAGTCCATGCCATCAAAGATGCCCCATCTAAGCTAGTCCCATTTGCGTTTGTTTGGCCCATATCCATCTAAACCCGTAGAAAGAGTTCTGGGGATAAATGGGTCCCTTTCAGAATGGCAGGCAGTAACTAGTGGGGTACCGCATGGCCTAGTGCTGGGACCGCAGCTATTTACAATATACATTAATGACTTGGATGAAGGGATTAAAAGTACCATTAGCAAATTTGCAGATGATACAAAGCTGGGTGGTAGTGTGGAAGATGCTATGAGGTTGCAGGGTGACTTGGACAGGTTGTGTGAGTGGGTGGATGCATGGCAGATGCAGTTTAATGTGGATAAGTGTGAGGTTATCCACTTTGGTGGTAAGAATAGGAAGGCAGAGTATTATCTGAATGGTGTCAAGTTAGGAACAGGGGACGTACAACGAGATCTGGGTGTCCTAGTGCATCGGTCACTGAAAGGAAGCATGCAGGTACAGCAGGCAGTGAAGAAAGCCAATGGAATGTTGGCCTTCATAACAAGAGGAGTTGAGTATAGGAGCAAAGAGGTCCTTCTGCAGTTGTACAGGGCCCTAGTAAGACCGCACCTGGAGTACTGTGTGCAGTTTTGGTCTCCAAATTTGAGGAAGGATATTCTTGCTATTGAGGGCGTGCAGTGTAGGTTTACTAGGTTAATTCCCGGAATGGCGGGACTATCATATGTTGAAAGACTGGAGCGACTAGGCTTGTATACACTGGAATTTAGAAGGATGAGAGGAGATCTTATCGAAACGTATAAGATTATTAAGGGGTTGGACATGTTAGAGGCAGGAAACATGTTCCCAATGTTGGGGGAGTCCAGAACAAGGGGCCACAGTTTAAGAATAAGGGGTAGGACATTTAGAACTGAGATGAGGAAAAACTTTTTCAGTCAGAGAGTTGTGAATCTGAGGAATTCTCTGCCTCAGAAGGCAGTGGAGGCCAATTCTCTGAATGCATTCAAGAGAGAGCTAGATAGAGCTCTTAAGGATAACGGAGTCAGGGGGTATGGGGAGAACGCAGAAACGGGGTACTGATTGAGAATGATCAGCCATGATCACATTGAATGGCGGTGCTGGCTCGAAGGGCCGAATGGCCTCCTCCTGCACCTATTGTCTATTGTCTATAAAGAGAAACTGAATGAATGTTTCATCTGCTGGTGAGTTATTTACCTGGAGGGTAAACTCATTTTCCTAGCCCAGCATATGCAGACCAATTGTTGACTGTGGTACTCGTTAATAAATTTCACTTTTCCATCATCTGCAGCACCTTGGTTTTGGAATGTAATTTTTCATTTTGCATTTGAAGGTTTTCATTGTAAAATCCCCGAAAGAATTGTCATGCCTTTTTCTTGGTTTATTAACAATGACTCCTTCAGCCGAACTTGGCCGCAGTTTCCATTCCACTCCCTGGAAGAAACTTTGATCTGAATAGAGGTGCTTTGTTTCGATGCATTCTCCAGCCTACGCTTCCGCTGTGTGTGGGGGAACAGCTAACGGGATCAGGCAAATACACAACTCTGGACAAGAACAAAGAGAGGTTTTTTATTCAAAAGCAAAATACAGCAGATGCTGCAAATTGGAAGCAGAAAAATGCGGAATGCTCAGCCTGTCTGGCAGCGTCTGGGGTGGAAGGAACTGAAGTTAACAATTTGTGTGACTGACTTTTCAATCACTGGGAAATATTAAACTGTATTCGGCTTTATATAAGGGCAGAATAGCCTGTCCCACCAGCATTGGAAAGAAAAGAGGTATTGTCAACATCTACTGGCCTTGAACTAAATCCCTCTGAGCTCCAGCACTCTGCTCACTTCAATCCAACACCAAGACTGCTGTCAAACTGTGACAAGGCAGTGGTTTGGCAACGTGATCTTTACCTCAGAGATCGAGTGCCAGCTGTCTGACACCTCCTTATACTCTGGACCACAGTCTTGCTGTTGTATGTTGGGCCGTTCTCGTTCAGAGTCACCCAATTTGTTCCCTCCAGAGATCTTCAATGTACAGATTCCATCGTTGTGGTCTCCCCAGCCATGTGGGGATTTGGTTTATTATTTTTGCGTGTACCGAGGTACAATGAAAAGCTATGTTTTGCATGCTAATCAAAGAGATCAGATAACACTGTGCGTAAACACAATCAAATCAAACAAGTACAATAGGTAGAGCAAACGGGAAGATACAGGGTGCAGAATATATTCTCCGCATTGCCACGCACCAGTTCCATAGACAAATCCAATGTCCGCAATGGGGTAGAGGTGAGTCGGACTACATCTGAATGGAAGGACCGTTCAGAAACCTGATAACAGAGGGGAAGAAGCTGTTCCTGCGTCTGGTGGCCCACTACTTCCACTTTTCTATGGTCAATCTTTAACCCTTAAATGTAAAATTCAGAACTAGGCGACTCACTCCCTCAAGAAACTATGACGTACTTCTTCCCACCTCGTGCGCTGCGTTTGGTCTTTATGCTGTGATAATCTCAATATTGCAGGTCCAACACAGGTTGGGGATCCCTTTGCTAAACTGCTCTGTTTATTTCAGAGATGCAGCCCTGAGTTACCTCACTTTACTTCCCTCTCTCCTTCCTCCCTGACGTCCCTGTCTTTTGACCTCCTCTCCTTCACCAAAGCCTGCCCCAAGTTTGAGGTATAGTGCCCTGTCTCCTGACCAAGCACGTTGCAACCCTCTGAACTCAAAATATATTCAACAAGAGGGAGGTGCAAGGTTTACAAAGAAAAAACGCAAGTACTGGAGTAACTCAGCAGATCAGGCAGCATCTCTGGAGAACATGGATGGGCGACATTTCGGGTCGGGACCCTTCTTCAGACTCATTGGAGGAGAGGGAAGAAAGCTGGAAAAGAGAGTTGGGGTGGGAGAAACCCTGACCAGTGATAGGTGGCCACAGGTGGGAGTGGATTGGAAGATGAGTAGACAAAGGTTAAAGATGAAAAGGAAGCAATAGGGTGTCAGATAAGGAGAGGAGTGAAATGTGAAGCAAGAAGAAGGGATGTAGGTGGAAGGGGACACGGGGAGAGGGAAAGATGGGCAAGGCGGTGGGACATCCAACAGGGATTTCACATAACCATCTCATCCAGTGTATCTGAACTCTGACCAGTTCTAATGCAACATCACCAAACTGCAAAGTTCCTTCTATTTTTTCCCCTCTACATTTGCTACTAGAACCTGACTTGTATTTCCAGCATTCTCATTTATTTCAAATTTCCAGCACTGCAGTATTTTGTATCTCAGTTCCAGCATTTTATTTCTCTCCTCTACTCTCATTCATGTCAAGCTAACGTCACCTCAGACTGATCATCTGCAGTGAACAAGCCTCCACTGTGCTCTCTCTCAGCTGGAAGCATTGCCATTTGTGTCACTCAGTCACAAACATCCCTTTTCTCTCTCCACCCCTCTCTCTTTCTTTGCAATTTAAAACAGGGTTGATTTCTGACTTTTCCTCATTCTGAAATGTTAACTATTTCTTAACTGATGCAATCTGACCCAAGTATTTCCAACATATAAAAGATAGACACAAAATGCTGGAGTAACTCAGAAAGAATCTCTGGAGAGAAGGAGTGGGTGACATTTCGGGTCGAGACCCTTCTTCAGACTTGCAGCATATTCTGTTTTTAGTTCAGATTTTCAACCTTGCAGTTTCTTTTGATTTATCATTCTAATGGTGTGTGCTGTGAGTTTTGAACTTTCCTGGTTGCTTGTTTTTTTTTATCAAGGTTCCAGTCTCCCATTTAACGTCAGAGGTTTGATAGCTTTTAAAGTAATTGAGTTCCTGTGGCTACTGTCCATATTCCAGTTAATGCGTTTTCTCCTAGATTGTGGAATCTTAAATTCCTTATTTGCAGTACCAGAACTTGGAATTCCTTTGATGTCGAGACTTTGCAAAGCCAGCAAGCTTCCTGCAGAATACTGAGTGCACACTGTAAGTAGGGCAGCAGAGTGTGTATGATGTGCAGTAGCAAGAGCGATGATCTCCTGTGGCTTCGGGACACCACTAACAACTTGTGCAGCAAATCGTTGAAAGGGCACTGGGAGAGGTTCACTGATGGACTCTGAAAGCTACTGAATCTTCTGTCGTTGGTTGTGTGTCTCCTTGGTGCATGGCCTTCAATTCATTGATTTAATAGTGCTTTATTGTCACAGGTTCAAAGTGCACGGTCAAACTCTTTTCTTACAAACAGTCCAGTAGAGTATTGCCGTACCTAAGCACGTTCCCCCGATGAGCAAAGTGTACAGAAATAGTCCACTCAGCCCGCATTCAAGAGGCGCCATATTTTTGCCATTTTCAAAGTCCAGTCCATGCTCTAGTTGTCATGAGCAGCGCCCGATCCAGACAAACCTCAGGCTGCTGCGTGGCCTCCAGTCATTGCCCTCCTTGGATGTGGGGATCGCCCTCTCCTCGCATGGTCACACGTACCCTGGGGGAACCTCCCGCTCTCAACCTTGAATGTGTTGTAGATCAGACCCCGGTCCCTCTCCTTGCTCCTCACCCATCTAGTCTGTAGTCGGCGCTGGCTCCATCCTGGTCTTCAAGGTCTCTGGTCTTCAAGGAAGAGCAGCCCCCGCTCGGTGGCTTCCCCCCCTATGCTGGTGAGGGCAGGTGCGATTGTGGTGTTTGAGAGGCTTTTGGATAGGCACATGGATATGCAGGGAATGGAGGGCCATGGATCACGTGCTAGCCAAGCAAAGTTGGTCGGCATCACGTTCTGCACGGACATTGTGGGCAGAACGGCCTGATCCTGTGCTGTACTGTTCTATGTTCTAATGTGTCAGGTAACTGATCTTTCACCAGGACTGGAAACAGTTGGGGAAGGTTGTCCTTTGTCATTTAATCTGTCTGCTTCATCACCCAGTGATACATCTGGGTTTAGTTCTTCTTTCCTTCCCCTCTGCCTTTGTACCAAAAGCAGTTCAGAGCTAAAATATTACTTCTGTTTCTTTTCCCACGGAACAGGTGCACACACAGGTGAATGTTTCGAGCCTTGTGTTTTCACTTGGGGTTCCAGCATCTGCTATATTTTGTTCTTGTATCAGCTCAGATGCATCTTGGTTTATTAGTTTAGTTTATTGTCACGTGTACCGAGGGGCAGTGAAAAGTGTTTGTTGTGTGCTAACCAGTTAGCGGAAAGACAATACATGATTAGCAGTGGTGCAGTGGCCTTGTATAAAGACAGCAACATCTGCAGCCCATGGGTGTTCACTTTAAACACAAACATAGCCAGCTTCAAAGGCATCCTGCAGCACTTCAAATTGGGCTCCAGCAAAATTTGCTGCGTAGATTTTCGAAAAAGACTGCAGCCTCTATAATTCGAGCTTCAAAGCAGATCATTTGCACAAATAGCTGTGTCAGAGTTGCCTTGGCAACAGAAGGGGACTGGTTCAAATTTCCTCATTGGCTTGTCAGAATAAAATGTCATGCCTGGGCATCTCTCCTTAATGCATCGAACTTAATTATGAGGGAGATTAAATATTTTCCATTCAGATCTAGTTGGCTCAGTTCCTAACCACAAAAGCTGAGAAACCTTTGGCCACTGTTGCAGGCACCACAGTTAACCTGTGTTATGCTTTCACAGACCAAGGCGGCACAATGGCGTGGCTGGTAGAGCCGCTGTCTCACAGCATCAGGGACCAGGGTTCGATCCTGACCTCGGGTGCTGTGTGTGTGAAGTTTGCACGTTCTCCATGTGACTGTGTAGGTTTCCTCCAGGTGTTCCAGTTTCCTCCTACATCCCAAAGACGTGCGGGTTTGTTGGTTAATTGGTCATACTGTGCAGGGAGTGGATGAGAAAGTGGGGATATCATAGAATTAGTGTCGAAGGTAGACACAAAATGCTGGAGTAACTTAGAGGGTCTGAAGAAGGGTCTCGACCTGAAACGTCACCCATTCCTTCTCTCCAGAGATGCTGCCTGACCCACTAAGTTACTCCAGCATTTTGTGTCTACCTTCGATTTAAACCAGCATCTGCAGGTTTTTTTTTGCTACACATTATAAATCAGTCCGTGCCTATCCGAATGCTGGAAGAACCTGTCCTCAAGAATCCCGTCCAAAAACTTTCCTACCACTGATATCAGGTTTACCGGCCTGTACATTCCTGCTTTCCTCCTTAAATAATGAAACAACATTTGCCATCCTTCTGGAACTTCTTGGGGCTTATGTGAATATCTCTGCAAGGGCCCCCACAATTTCCTCTCCAGCTTCGTACAAGATCCGAGGATACACTTGGTCAGGCCCTGGGGATTATTCCATCTTAAAGTGCTTTAAAACTTCCAAAAAATACCTCTTTGGTAATTTGTCTCTGATGTAAGACATCACAATGGGAGGGGGAGTTGTAGTGCTGAGCCACCGGGAGATCAGGTAGGTTAAGACGAACTGAGCGGAGGTGTTCAGTGAAACGGTCACCGAGCCTACGCTTGGTCTTGCCGATGTAGAGAAGTTGACACCTGGAACAGCGGATAGAGTAGATGAGGTTGGAGGAGGTGCAAGTGAACCTCTGCCTCACCTGGAAAGACTGTTTGGGTCCTTGGATGGAGTCGAGGGGAGAGGTGAAGGGACAGGTGTTGCATCTCCTGCGGTTGCAGTGGGGAGGGGGTGGTTTGGGTGGGAAGGAACGAGTTGACCAGGGAGTTTCGGAGGGAACGGTCTCTGTGGAAAGCAGAAAGGGGTGGAGATGGGAAGACGTGGCCAGTAGTGGGATCCCGTTGGAGGTGGTGAAAATGTTGGAGGATAAAATGCTGTATGTGAACGCTGATGGGGTGTAAGGTGAGGACAGGGGGGACTCTGTCCTTGTTACAAATGGGGAGAGGGGGAGCAAGAGCAGAGCTGCGGAATATCGAGGAGATCCTAGTGAGAGCCTCATCTATAAAGGAAGAGGGGAACCCCTGTTTCCTAAACAATGAGGACATCTCCGATGCCCTGGTGTGGAGCACCTCATCCTGGGCGCAGACGGAGGAATTGGGAGTAGGGGATAGAGTCTTTACAGGAAGCAGGGTGGGAAGAAGTGTAGTCAAGATAGCTATGGGAGTCAGTAGGTTTGTAGTAGATGTCGGTCAATAGTTTGTTTCCTGTGATGGAGATGGTGAGATCTAGAAACGGTAGGGAGACTTCAGAGATGGTCCAAGTGAATTTGAGTCCAGGATGGAAATTAGTGAAGTTGATGAAGTCAGTGAGTTCTGCATGGGTGCAGGAGGTAGCACCAATGCAGTCATCAATGTAGCAGACGTAGAGTTCAGGGATAGGGCCAGTGTACGCCTAGAACAGGGATTGTTCGACGTACTCTCCATAGCTGGGGCCCATGCGAGTGCCCATAGCTACGCCTTGGATTTGGAGGAAGTGGGAGAATTTGTGTCAACTGGTGATGGATGGACTTGCTGGGTGAAATGAACTGTTTCCATGTTGTATCTTTGAATTAGCGCAACTTGTTTGTGAAAATGTTAGAAATACTCAACCGGTCAGGCAGCATCTGGGAAAGAGAAACAATTCATGTTTCAGGGTGAAAACCCTTTGTCGGAGCTGAGTCTTTAAATGCAGAGGTGTCAGCCATGGTTGAGAGAAAAGGTCAGGGAATAGATGGAAAGAAAGGCAAGAAATAAAGAGTATAAGAAAATAACTGCAGATGCTGGTACAAATCGAAGGTATTTATTCACAAAATGCTGGAGTAACTCAGCAGGTCAGGCAGCATCTCGGGAGAGAGGGAATGGGTGACGTTTCGGGTCTGAAGAAGGGTCTCGACCCGAAGCGTCACCCATTCCCTCTCTCCCGAGATGCTGCCTGACCTGCTGAGTTACTCCAGCATTTTGTGAAGAAATAAAGAGGATAGACAGGGTTAAAGGAGTAAAGAAAGACTTGTTTTAAACAATTCTGATGAAAGGTCTCCAACCTGAAACATTGTTTTTCTTCCCACAGATGCTGCCTGACCTGCTTAGTATTTCCAGTATTTTCGGTTTTATTTCAGATTTCCACTACTTGCAGTAATTGTGTTTGTATTTCCATTTACTTGTGCGAAGACAATGTTGGGTTAAAGTAGGCAAATCCACTATTTAAAAACCCACTTCTTATTTTACAGTTCAATCTAACCTGGTCAGATGTAACTTACAGCAGAGTGTTGGGGAATGAGGCGAGGCTTTATACAGACCAGGCCCGTTCTTGGCTTCTGCACAAGTTTGTGTGCATAGGTACACAACCCTGCTCTCTTACCTAATACTGTGAGATAATTTAGGGATATGGATTATGTGCAGGTAGATGTCTAACATTGGCACCAGAGAAGATGGACACAAAATGCTGGAGTAACTCAGCAGGTCAAGCAGCAACCCTGGAGTAAAGAAATACGTAATGTTTTGGGTCGAGACCCTTCTTTAGACTGGTATCATGTCTTGGCATCTTGCGTCCGAAGGGGCTGTTCTTGTGCTGTACTGTTCTGTGTTCAATCACTAAGGCCGAGAACACTATTCACAGGAGGAACTTGGGGAGGCAGCATTTATGGAGGAATGGACGGGTGGCGGTTCAGGTCTTCAGACTGAGCCTGGGACAATTCCCCGGTCGGCTACATTCTATTGGCCGGGGTTGCTGGGCGGGATTGGGGGATGGCTGGGTGCTGCAGCCCCTGGGCACGTCTCTTGGGAACTTGAATCATTCCAAACAGGGAGTGGTGTGCACGGGGTGGGGTGTCAGTGGGCTTGTGTGTTCATGGCACCACTGCTCTGCCCTCTCACTTGTTCAAACAATCTTTGCCCCAGAGAAAAACACAAAGTGCTTGTGGAACTCAGCGGGTCAAGCAGCATCTGTGGAGGGAATGGACAGGCAACTTTTCAGGTCTTCAGAATGATTATCCAATTTTTCCACAATCGGTCTGAAGAAGGGTCTCAACTCAAAATGTCACCCGTCCATTCCCTCCATAGATGCTGCCTGACCCGCTGAGTTTCTCCAGTACTTGGCATCTATCTGTTTAGTATTGATGGGTACAGGATGGTTGGCATGGACATGGTGGGCCGAAGGGCCGGTTTCTGTGCTGCATGACTCTATGACTAAAAGTTACAAACAACTAAAATGGAATGTCAATGGAAAGTGTGACATTTTTCTAATGCGTCTAACATGTTCTCTCTTCTCTCCCCCCGACAGTGATCCTGTTTTGCATGGCAGCCCTCATCTTTCCGATTGGATTCTACATCAATGAGGTTGGTGGCCAGCCGTACAAGTTGCCCAACAACACCCAGGTTGGGTCCTCGTACGTGCTGTTTGTGCTGTCCATCTTCTTCACCATTGTGGGACTGCTGTTCGCAGGGAAGGTCTGTCTCCCCGGGTGAGGGCCTGGCAACATCCGCCTGGTTTTTCATCCTTTGGGAAGACCTGGTTACCGCTTCCCGAGTTGCGTTTCCGCAGCCGGGGAACCGTTGGAGCGACCTCTGCCATCGAGGATGGATTAGTTCTTGTCACTACGCACTTTGGAGACGGAGAAGAACGTGTTTCCTTCATCCCGTGAGACTCCAGAACCGATGAGCAAACTGCTTTGTCGATCAGGACGGGGCTCTGAGGGTAAGGCGGCCGAAGAGTTACCAAGACCCAGCCTCCATTCCCACTGCTAACACTAAACCTATCACTGTTTCATCTTAACTGCGGACGTTGGAATCCACATTCGCTCTCTTGTTCTTGCTCTTTACAAAGAGCCTGGGTTTGTGCCGGTAAAGAGGAGGCGAATCTTGTGGGGCAGGCCTCACTGGAAGGACTTGGCATGCTGCAGCATCTCAAAGATGAGAAACCATTCAAAGACCGAGGGAGGGGAGGGGGACACTCACACTACTTAAACTAAAGTGATACCAAAATGGATTTAACCCAGGGTTTGATTCTCTGGAGTGGCCGTCTGACCAGGGTAAGGCGGGTGAAGCGTACATATCAAAAGTCGCATTCTAGTCTGTATAAAGCAATTACAGAAAATTATTCCTGCTGGATATTAAAGCCAAATATATCATTATTTTTTAAATAATATCTAGGAGACGCTCCCTTTTCCCTTTTTCTGTTGCCGATGCAGTCCAATACGGATGCAGCTTGGGAGAGTTGGTTGCATTACTGGAAGACACGACTATGTGAAAGTAGAAACGATTCGAGTCGCTGTTACCTTGAGGCTGGAAGCCCTCAGTTACCTCATTCTTTGTGCTTTGTCTCGTTTTTATTTTGTAGCATCTGACCCTAGCTCCGTGCTTTCACACAAATAACACAACAGGTCAAAACTTCACTGGGTGCAATTGTCTTTAAAAGTTGACTAAGCTGAACTAATAGAAAAGAAAGTTGTCTTTATTAAATTATTTGTATATGAGAAGAAAATAAGATTGTGACATCCTTTTCAACACTCCACCGCTTGATATTTTTGTTTGCAATATCGTAGCTTATGTACTGGATGTGATTGTCTTAAGTTGCTCAGTCATTCTGATGTAGCTTTACCACGTGTGTGTGTGTGTGTGTGTGTGTGTGTGTGTCAGTGTGTGTGTCAGACAGAGAAAGAGAGAGAAACCCTTGTTCTCCAGTTTCTCTGGGATGTCCATCACTTAATATTACAAGATGGCACCGTGTCCAATGGACCTGGCGGTCTGTTTCCACAGGTCAGGGTAGAGGCAGCAAGGAGAACTTTGCTTTAAGTTCCCAGCCTCACAGTGGAGCTTACTGTGTCGTTGGGGTGTTCAGCACTGTGGGGATGAGCTGCCTGATTTAGACAGGCAGAGGGATACAGTAGTTGTGCAGTTGAACTTATTAACCATAGTGTTGCTGCACATCGGAGCCCAGCGTTAGACATGAACAACATGTTGGGGGTCGGAATTGCTCTGAGCTGCTGCCAGGGTGCTTCTCTCTCCTCACGGTGTCCTGCCTGTCTTGGCCATGGTAGACGGGTGCCCCCGGGCACCTCTGTTCCAGCTCTCCCCACTGACGGCGGGGGAGGGGGGGCTGAGCACCCCACTGCCTGTGGTGTGTGTTCACACCGACTGAAGGAGAGAGGGAATGGGGCAGGATGTGAGAATGGTGACTGCAGGGAGTTACATCGGCGGCAGCTTCAGTCATTGCATGGGAACGGGATGTAGGAGAAACTTGTGCTTTAAGAAACTATTGTGTTCCAAAGCAATCTTATACCTCTGCAATTCCCCTGCAAGTTCTCGGGCAGCACGCTGGACGCTGGGCCCTCTGAACCAAGCAACGGGAAGCAGGTGAGACAATAGGGGTTAGGAACATGAACGCAGAGAGCACTAGGTGATTTGAATTACAACTGGACTTCAGATTGAGTAAATACATATTGTGTACCCTTTGTTCTAAACCAAAAGCTAGAGATTCCTGTAAAAAAATCTAGGGAGGTAGTTCATTGAACTGTAACAAAAGTTTGTTTGGTTGAGTCTGTGATGTCATCAACTTGATGTTGAACGTCAGGTTTCCACGAACACACACTTTTATTTTAGGTTTGCATGGTTTCCACTGCACAGGCTCTCCAAGCACACTGAACGCTGCAAGATTCCTCATGCTCAGATACATTCAATCTGTCCATCCATCCATCTCACCATCCCTCCACATCTCCCTTCCCCTCCCTATCTCCCTTCTCTTCCCTATCCCCCCCTCTCCTATTACTCTCTCTCAACTTTGCTCATTCTTTAGCATTTCCCTTCACTTGCCCTCTTCCTTTCCTGAGCAAAACAAAGTGCTGGAGGGCCACAACGGGCCAGGGAATGGACAGGGGATGTTTCAGGTCGGGGCCCTTGGCCAGACTGATAGTGCAGGGGGGGAGTTAGAGGTAGGGGTGGGAGCTGGCGAGTGATAGGTGGAGCCATGTGAGGAGGTTGGGAGCTGTTGCCCAGCAGATTCCAAGTCCAACCATCGATGCCGGCTGCCCTGCCCCACCTCTCTGACAGCTTTCTCCCCTCAAGTACGAAGTAGTGGCTTGACCTGAAATGCCATTTGTTCATTTCCTTTGCAGATAGCTTAGTTTAGAGAGACAGCACGGAAACAGGCCCTTCGGCCCACCGAGTCCATGCCGACCATCAATCACCCATTCACACGTTCTTTGTTACCCCACTTTCACATCCACTCCCTGCACACAGAGCCCAATCAACGTCTTTGGGATGTGGGAGGAAACTGGAGCACCCGGAGAAAACCCACGCGGTCACAGAGAGAACGTGCAAACTCCACACAGACAGGCAGCATCCGAGGTTAGGATCGAACCCAGGTCCCTGGCAATGCGAGGCAGCGGCTCTACCCCCTGTGCTGCCCGCTTCTGACCCCCTGAGTTCCTCCGGTTTGTGTTTTGTTCATGATTCCAGCTTCTGCAGTTCCTTGTGACTCTTCTCTCCCCGCTGGTGTTCATATTGTACCTTTTCACCTGTTTAAACATGCGGACTCCACAGGTGAATGCTGTGTGCATGGCCAGGAGGAAGATCATAGCATAGCTTGGCATTGTTCCTTCTCACACCTTGCTCTCCAATCCAGGCTGCACACTTAACGTAACACAAGATACAAGTACATGAAACAACACCCAAGGCACGGTTCAGAACAAAAGTATTTATGGCCGACACCACATATGTGATTGACCGGTGATTTTTAAGTGACAAATCTGTACATAAAAGGTTATATCAAAGTAATGCAAGCAATCCTTAGGATAAATTATCGTAAAATGTCTTACGGTCTGGTTACTGATTCATAGAACAACAATTTTTATAACTTATTATCTGCTATATATTTTATGGCAAACCCATAACGCAGACCTTCAGTAATACAATATCGTAGGAAAGCTATAAATCCTGTTACTTGCCTTTGGGCTATGTGTTTAAGGAGTCACAAGTCTCGTTTATGTTCCAGAGATTTCTTCAATAACACTGTGCTTTGAGAGGCAGTACAAGACTGTCTGTTTCCCACAACCGAGTGATCTTTAAAAATGGCCATCAACGAGAATGCCAAATGATCGATATTCTGGATGACAGTGAGCGCAAGGTGGCTTCTGAGGCGACCCCTCAGTCCTGTAGTATTATGTATCCTGTATCCTACTGCACTGGAGCAGAATCAATGCACCACCTCCTCTTTCCCCTGTGCCCCACCTGGACTCACACCTACATCTCCCCTTCCACCTACATTCAGTCCTCCAACTACACAATCTTCAGCTCTTCAATCCTTTTGTCTCACACCTTCTGACCTCTTATCACTGACCTTTGTCCAACCATCTGCCTATCAACCCACCCACCCCCCTCACCTGTATCAACCTATTTTCGGCCAATCTCTGTCCTGCCCCTCCTCTCTTCCAGTTCACTCCCCCAGTCTGAAGAAGAGTCCCGACCCAAAACATCACCTATCCATGTTCTCCAGAGATGCTGCCTGAACTGCTTTTATCTTTTCTTGTAAACCATACCTACAGTTCCTTGTGTCCACATTTTCAGACTGTTACACTAACGGCTACGCGAAGGAAGTAAGTAATTGGATGGAACATGATCCAATGAAGGTCCTTGTTATAGTCGGCACAGAAATGAAAACGTACCTTTTCTTTGGACTGAATTTTGTTTTATAAAATTCATCGAGATCAGGCTGTGGTGTTTACCTTCCTGCTCTCATCCGTTCTAACGGTGCTGGTTAAAGCAAGGGGGAGAAACCCTGATTATCACAACTTTTGTAAAGTGAATGTGATGGGAGATAGTTTCAGGCCAACAGGAAACACTGAAATCATGGCATTCTGTTCTCTGATGTCTCAATTGATGATTGAGTTGTATTATTTCTTGGTTTTGTGTACGGTTGTTTACATGCATTTCGTCCCTGGCTTCCGGCTCATCAAACCCTGTCTGAAGGACGTGACCTTGAACAATGACACAAAGGTCTCTGTGCTTGCAACTGGTCTGATGGCTAGCCCAAGAATTCCCGGTAGTTTCTTACTGTGTAGAGTTACAAGGGATTTGGGGGGGGTTTGTGCAAGGCCTGCACAGTATCCTGTAATAATATCAATGTTTTATAATTGGTTTGGGCAGTTTTTAAATCCAATAATTTCAGAGGAAGCATTGTTAATATGTCTGTATAAAGAGAACATAATTTTCCTTCACTTGTATTTTTGTTATTGAGCAAGTTTATCAAAATAAAATGATTGTCTACTAAAGGAAGTGGCGCTGGTCTTAATGCTGTGTCAAAATAATAATTGCTACTCTGCTGAGAGCTTTTCAACACTTCAAATCCTTATTTAAAATCTCCATCCCCTTTTGGAATATGTCAGTGAGAGTCCACTGTAAGATTTCATGTGTGGTGTGAAAACTAACTAGGTCATACTTGAACATAAAGAATGTTGGCTGGGGCTCGAGAGAGAGAGAGAGAGAGAGAGAGACCTAATCATCTCTCCTAATGTATGGTGGAAATGTTGCCAGGCTGTGGAGAAAGCAGACACGGCCATTGTTAACCACCTTGCCTTCATACTTTTAACAAAATTAAATTGACTACAGGCTCAAAGGGCTTGGAATACACTATTTTAATATCAATAGTACTTTATTGTCATGTAGTTAAATGAAGTGTAATTCCTAGTTTTGCATACAATCCACTAAAATCATACCATACATATATGCACGATCATACATAAATACAAGATTATGATTGTAGCGTAAAAATAGTAGATGTTCTGAGGCAACACAGTCAACACGTTTCCATCGCCGTCTCACACCTCTCAGGTACGAAGTTCTTAAAAATATTGAGTCCTATCATGGCCATAAAGGCCCGTTGTCCTAGTGGTGGCACTGGGTCGGTGTTGTACGGGTCGGCGATGCTGCCAGTGTCCTCCACTGTCGCTCCGTGCCACTGCAGGCCACATCCGACCTCTGTGGATGTGGCCTGCAGTGGCGCCCGACCCACGCGACCCCCCAGCTGCTGCAGGGCCTCCAGCAGCCCACTGACACTCGTCCCCTCTCCTCCTGCGGCCACCGCTCAGCCTCAGTGCCCCGAGGCACCTCCTGCAGCCGAACTCAGAACCCCAGAGCACCTCCGAGGGTGCAGGAAGCGAGCCCCAGCCCCTCACCGGCACCAATCCTCCCCTCCGGCCACTGCACACACCATCTTGGCTGCTGAGTCAGTAGCTTGTGGCTCAAACGTCAGTCCAAGCTGGAAACGGTGCAGAGAAGATTTGCAAGGATGTTGCCTGGGCAAGGGCCTGAGCTACAGGTAGAGGTTGAGCGGGCAAGGACTTTATTCCTTGGAGCGCAGGAGGATGAGGGTGGTCTTTTGGAGGTGTACAAAATCATGAGAGGAATAGATCGAGTAAACCCATAGTGTCTTGCCCAGAGTAGGGGAATCGAGAACCAGAGGACATAGGTCTAAGGTGTGTGGAACATTTAATAGAAATCTGAGCAGTACCTTTTTTACACAAAGGGTGGTGGGTGCATGGAACGAGTTGCCAGTTGAGACAGGTACTATCACAACGTTTGCGAGACATTTAGACATGCACGTGGATAGGACAGGTTTAGAGGGATATGGGCCAAATGTGGGGACTTGTGTAGATGGTGCGTCTTGGTCGGCGTGGGCAAGTTGGGCTGAAGGGTTTGTTTCCACGCTGTAGGACTCCATGACACAAAAAGCAAGTATAGCAAAACATTATCCTTATGTTTCAAGGTGCATTCAAACCCCAGCAATCAAACCATACCCCTCCCTCCCCACCCTGGTTTATTTACCACTTTGTTTTGCTCAAGATTCCACCGTCTACAATTTCTTCTAGACACAAGGAACTGCAGATGCTGCTTTACAAAAATAGACACAAAGTATCGCAGAAGTGTCTCGGGTCATAATTTATAGCAGCAGAATAGGCCATTTGGCCATTCAATCATGGCTGATCTTATTTTTCCCTCTCAACCCCATTCTCCTGCCTTCTCCCCATAACCCCTGACACCCATCCTAAGCAAGAATCTTGTCAATCTCTGTCTTTAAAATACTCAATGGCTTGGCCTCCACAGCAGCCTGAGGCAATGAATTCCACAGATTCACCTCCCTCTGGCTAAATAAATTCCTTATCTTTTTAAAGCTATTGTGATGTTGTGCCCTCTGGTCTTAGACTCTCCACATTCACTCCATCCAGGGAGGGATCAGGCAGCATCTCTGGAGAACATGGATGGGTTTTGGGTCAGGACCCTACTTCAGATTTGATAATATTACAGTGGCCAGAATTGCCAAAGAAGGGAGCTAACCCGAAACTTCACGTGTCCATGTTCTCCAGCGATGCTGCCTGACCCGCTGTTACTCCAGCACTCTGTCTCTTTTTTGTAGACCAGCATCTGCAGTTCCGTGTCTTAAATCGAAGCTCGTATCACCCCAGTGTATCTGAGATGTCTGGGGTGAGCTTGGAGCTCCCTCTGCTGTCGTCTCTCGGCATTGTTGTCCGTGCTGGCAGCGCAATTAATTTCACAAGTTAATGAGTTTTCTACTAATTATCGTATTACTCAAGGAATTCTCCTTGATTAGCTTTAATCAGCTTACCCTTACGGTATTTCATAATTCCTCAATTAAAACAATTTCAAATCCCACAAAGGGCACAGAAAATTGAATTTGTAAAACTAATTACAATTGATACAATGTTTGCATTTTGATATTGACAGATTTGCAAAATACTCATGGCACTGAAAGAACCATTTAGGCTGTGGAGTCTGCTTGAGTTTTACCCTCTCCCCGAGATGTGCTAATTCTTCCACCTCAGCTGCACGCAGTTTGTTCTTCAAAGTCCCTGGAGATCTTTCTTCCCTGTTGGAATAGCACCTCATATTTCGTCTGGGCAGCTAACAACCCAGTGGTATGAGATTGATTTCTCTAATTTCAAGTAACCCTTGCTTCCCTTTTCTCTCTGTCCCTCCCCTATCCTAGTCACCCTGCTAGTCCCACTGTGTGGTATCCCTTCGTTTTCACCTCTTTCACAGCCAAAAATGGACCATAGGAAAAAAAACTGCAGATGCTGGTTTAAATCGAATGAAGACACAAAATGCTGGAGTAACTCAGCGGGTCAGACAGCATCTCGGGAGAGAAGGAATGAATGGGTGACGTTTCAGGTCGAGGCCCTTCATCAGACAATGGACCATTGTGGGCTCCATCTTTCCTGGGTCCTCTGTGTCGGCTCTGATTTGTTTTTAACTTTTTCTTACCTCTAGTTTCCCTCTCCCCCGACTCTCAGTCAGAAGAAGGGTCTCGACCCGAAACCTCACCTCTTCCTTTTCTCCAAAGATGCTGCCCGACCCGCTTTGTCACTCTGGCATCTTGTGCCTCCCAGGTGTGTAAACCTGCACTTGCAGATCATCCCCGCACATGAAATTTGACCCGGTTCCATTCCAGCCCCAGACTCTGGACGGGCCCGCTGGTCCGGTCCATCTAGTCTGGCAACGGACACCGTGGGCCGAAGGGCCTGTTCTGTGCTGCACCGTTCTTCGCTCGACGTTGCAGTCACTGTGTGTGCAGCCCCTGCCCTCCATGTTAACTTCCAGCACTTTCTGCTTTCGTTTCGGATTTCCAGCGCCTGCCCTTTACAGGTCGCTGATTTGCAACATTTTATGAAGCTCTGTAGTAGTTGCAGCCGCCGACCCGCCACTGTCGTGTGTGCAGACCCTGACTGTGTGTGTGTGCAGACCCCGACTGTGTGTGTGCAGACCCCGACTGTGTGTGTGCAGACCCCGACTGTCCGAGTGCAGACCCTGATGTCCGAGTGCAGACCCTGATGTCCGAGTGCAGACCCCAGACTGTCCGAGTGCAGACCCTGATGTCCGAGTGCAGACCCTGATGTCCGAGTGCAGACCCTGATGTCCGAGTGCAGACCCCAGACTGTCCGAGTGCAGACCCCAGACTGTCCGAGTGCAGACCCCAGACTGTCCGAGTGCAGACCCCAGACTGTCCGAGTGCAGACCCCAGACTGTCCGAGTGCAGACCCCAGACTGTCCGAGTGCAGACCCCAGACTGTCCGAGTGCAGACCCCAGACTGTCCGAGTGCAGACCCCAGACTGTCCGAGTGCAGACCCTGATGTCCGAGTGCAGACCCTGATGTCCGAGTGCAGACCCTGATGTCCGAGTGCAGACCCCAGACTGTCCGAGTGCAGACCCCAGACTGTCCGAGTGCAGACCCCAGACTGTCCGAGTGCAGACCCTGATGTCCGAGTGCAGACCCTGATGTCCGAGTGCAGACCCTGATGTCCGAGTGCAGTCCCTGTTGTCCACAGCCCGGAGTTGCCAAGTTACAGAAAGTCCAGGCAGAGTTTGGACTCGACCATGCAATGCAATCCAATTTAATAAATTGCACGTTTTGGATTGCTTGCATTTGTTTTTTTGTTTTTTGTTTTTTTTGCAACAGCTAAAATGCAACGTATCCGGCTTCTTCGTGCTAATGTTTTTACTTTCAAGTTTGCAAAGATAATTTGTTCAACGGGTTGCGAATGAACACTTCCGTCTCCAGTGGCAACGGAGCAACAGTGGAGCAGGAGGGCAGGGAGCGGCGAGGTTCCAGCCGCCTCTGTAACCTGCTCCATCAGCGCTCGCTGCAGGAGGGCCCCGGCCAGAACCTTCCCTCTGCAGACGCTGCCCGACTCAAGATACCGACATCTGCGGCTCTAGTCGTTGAACCTCGGACCATTCACTGGCCCCGGACACAGGTACAGAGATTTACGAGGATGTTGCCAGCACTGGAGGGTCTGAACGAAAGGGAGACGTTGAGTTGGCTGGGACTCTATTCCTTGGAGCACAGGAGGACGAGGGGAGATCTTACAGAGGTCTATAAGATCATGAGAGGAAAAGACCGGGTAGATGAACAGAGTCTCTTGCCCAGAGTAGGGGAATCGAGGACCAGAGGACAGAGGTTTAAGGTGAAGGGGAAAAGATTTAATAGGAATCTGAGGGGTAACATTTTCACACAAAGGGTGGTGGGTGCATGGAACAAGCTGCCAGAGGAGGTAGTTGAGGCTGGGACTATCTATCCCATCATTTAAGAAACAGACAGTTACATGGATAGGGCAGGTTTGGAGGGATAAGGACCAAACGCGGGCAAGTAGGACGAGTGTAGCTGGGACATGTTGGCCGGTGCAGGCAGTTGGGCCGAAGGGCCTGTTTCCACACTGTATCACTCTCTGACTGTGATCTGTCAATCACCATGTATCTGGGAGCTGACGTCAACCCTCTGTGATGGACGGGGTGGATGGTGAGGGTATTGGGATGGTAAGAGGTGGAGAATAATCTGTTCAAGTTTGTAAATCGTTTAATTTTGTGGAGCAGGAGTTGTCCAGTTTGCTGCAGATAACTTGTTTCTCTGCAGATCAGCGGAGGTGGCTGGTTGTCTGCACGGTGCCAACATGAACCAGACCATGGCCGACATCCTGGCAAACCAGCAGTTCCTGCGAAGCTCATTGTAAGTCCCTTCAACACAAGCAGTAGAAGGTGGGGAATCTGTCTCGGCACGGAGTCAGGGTTAAAGCGAGTTTCACTCCCACTGAGTTTCCCCAGCACTGAGCTAAACACAAAGAGCAGGAGGAGGCGCAGGGAACTGCAGACGCTTGAACCTCAAGCAAAACGCAAAGTGCTGGGGAACCCAGCGGGTCTGACAGCATCTGTGGAGGGTATAAACAAGGATCTGCAGATGCCAGTTTACACAAAGGGGCACAAAGTTCTGGAGTAACTCAGCGGGTCAGGCAGCATCCATGCAGGACATGGATAGTTGATGTTTCAGGTCGGAACCCTTCTTCAGATTGATTCTCCATTCCCTCCACAGAAGCTGCCTGACCCGCTGAGTTCCTCCAGCACATTGTGTTTTGCTCAGTATTCCAGCATCTGCAGTTCCCTGTGTCTCTGGGCCCTCTGGTGCGTGGATTGGCAACTTTACAGTGATTGCACTCCATTGGAGAAGTGCTTGAGAAATTCTGAGGGTAGAAACATTGCTTGGAAATCCCAGACTGTTAATTCATGTTAAAGTCTGTCATTCATGTTGGACATGTTGTAAAAGTGGCCATTGTGCCAGGTTTGTCGAGGTTGTTCTGCTAGAACGCAACAGTGGCGTTGGACAGAAACATCGCATCATAGATAGTCACCTGATGTCATAAAAAAAAAGATCTTTTTAATAACTGCATTATTTTTGTTGCTGCTAAAAAATACTAAAGGCTGTATGTTCCTGAATTGGTCGATTGAAAGATACAGCAGGGAAACGGACCCTTTGGCCACCAAGTCCACACCGACCATCAACCACCCATTCACACTAGTTCAATGTTATCCCACTTTCTCATCCACTCCTGACACATAGAAACAGGAAATAGGTGCAGGAGAAGGTCCTTCGAGCCAGCACCGCCATTCAATGTGATCATCCAAAATCAGTACCCCGTTCCTGCTTTCTCCCCATATCCCTTGATTCCATTACCCTAAGAGATATATCTAACTCTCTCTTGAATACATCCAGAGAATTGGCCTCCACTGCCTTCTGTGGCAGAGAATTCCACAGATTCACAACTCGGATACAATTTACAGAGGGCCAATTAATCTATAAACCTTTACGTCTTTGGAGTGTGGGAGGAAACCAGAGCACCTGGAGAAAACCCACACGGTCACAGGGAAGATGTGCAAACTCCACACAGGCAGCACCTGAGGTCAAGATCGATCCTGGGTCTCTGGCTGGAAGTTAGCGGAGACGGGCCGATCCCGGGATTTTCTCATCCACTCCTTACACATAGAAACAGGAAGTAGGTGCAAGAGCTCATTCGGCCCTTCGAGCCAGCACCGCCATTCAATATGATCATCCAAAATCAGTACCCCGTTGGCTCTGCAGGTTTTGTTCTGCAGCCCAGAGGCACGTTGCATAGAAACAGCCAGAGGCCATTCTGCCCTTTCATAGGGAACAGCAGGAGGCTATTCCTCCTTGGCCCAGCTGAGGCCTTTCTGCCCCTTGATTAGGAACAGCAGGAGGTTTATGACGGTGCACAGGGATTCCTAATTATTGGAGTGAATGATGCCAGTTGGTTGTTGATTTTTGACCAACATTTCTGCTTTATTTTGAGGCCAAAGTTCAGGAAAAGCGCCCTGTCCCAGAGGGCAGCATGGCAGGACCTGGACATGGCTGACCCTGAACCAGAGGACGGCTTACTGGTGACGCATGTCAATCAAACTCACCAGCTGCTGGTACGTAAGGCAAGGACCTGCCCACACTGTGACCCCCACGCGGTGACAGTGGGGCAGTGACCAGTGGGGCAGTGACCAGTGGGGCAGTGACCAGTGGGGCAATGACAAGTGGGGCAGTGACCAGTGGGGCGGTGACAGTGACAGTGGGGCCGTGACCAGTGGGGCAGTGACCAGTGGGGCAATGACCAGTGGGGCAGTGACCAGTGGGGCAGTGACAGTGTGGCAGTGACAGTGTGGCAGTGACAGTGTCCAGTGGGGCAGTGACAGTGTGGCAGTGACAGTGGAACAGTGATGGCAGGGCAGTGACAGTGACCAGTGGGAAAGTGACAGTGGGGCAGTGACAGTGTCCAGTGGGGCAGTGACAGTGGAACAGTGATGGCAGGGCAGTGACAGTGACCAGTGGGGCAGTGACAGTGACCAGTGGGGCAGTGACAGAGCGGTGGTGACAGAGCGACAGTAACAGCAAGCAACTGCAGCTGCTGCTTTACCAGAGAAACAACCAAAGTGCTGGAGTAAGTCAGCCGGTCAGGCAGCATGATCGTACTTTGGTCAGGGCTGCACTTGGAGTATTGCGTGCAGTCTGGTCTCCCCATTACAGGAAGGATGTGGAGGCTTTGGAGAGGGTGCAGAGGTGGTTTACCAGAATGATGCTCCCATTTCCCCCGTTAGGCCCAGGTCCCTCTGAACCTTTCCTACTCAATTACCTGTCCATTTGCCTCCACGGATGCTGCCTGACCAACTGAGTTACAGCATAGAACAGTTCAACACAGGATCAGGCCCTTCGGCCCACAATGTCCGTGCTGAACATGATGCCGTTAAACTAATCTCCTCTGCCTGTACGTGATCCATATACCTCCATTTCCCTGCACATCCATGTGCCGATCTAAAAGCCTCCTAAACACCACTGTCGTATGTGCCTCCACCACTACCCCTGGCAGCGCGTTCCAGGCCCCCACCACCTTCTGAGTTCCTCCAGCAGTTTGCCTTTGGCTCAAGATTGCAAGGTCCTCAGTCCCTCTCGGTCTCGACTTTTGCTTCCCGTTCCTTCCACGGCATCTTGCGGCTCTGAAGGGGAGGCCATTTGGCCCGGTGTGGCTGTACTAGCTCAGTGGGAGCTCTCCCTTTGATCCCGCTCCCCCGCAGGTGTGTGCTGTGCTCGTCTCCTCCCCCTGCTGTGCAGCCCCGGTGTTGCAGCCGACCCACGACTCTCCTCACTTGCCCCCCTGATCTCCAGCGAGTTTCCTCTCTCCAACAGGGAACTCCTGCAGCCCCTGCCGTGCCCGCAGCCACCCAAACCTCTGAGGAATGGCTGGCCACTCACGGCCTGGAGCCCCAGCAACTCACCCTTCACCAGCTTCTAACTGAAGGCTGTGTCATCAGGTGAGTCCACTATCGGTTTATTTATTGTTCAGAGATACAGCACAGAAACAGGCCCTTCAGCCCTTCGAGTCCATGCCGACCATTGATCACCCATTCACACCAGGGGCAATTTACAGAGGGCAATTCACCTACAACCCCGCACGTCCTTGGAGGAAACCCACATGGTCACAGGGAGAACATGCAAACTCCACACTGACAGCACCTGAGGTCAGGATCGAACCTGTGTCTGTGGCCCTGTGAGGCAGCAGCTCCACCACTGCATTGCTCCTAGTTGTCGTGGGTACTGAGACCAGTGGGAGCTTTTGTTTGAATGCTGATAGATCAGATCATGTTCTACATGAGTACAACAGGCCATACACAAATACAACAAGTACTACACATTATGCTGCCACGGCAAATGCAGCGGCATAATCAAGGACCAGTCTCACCCCGGTCACTCCCACTTCTCCCCTCTCCCATCAGGCAAGAGGTACACAAGTGTGAAAACGCACACCTCCAGATTCAGGGACAGTTTCTTCCCAGCTGCTATCAGGCAACTGAAATATCCTCTCACCAACTAGAGAGCAGTCCTGACCTCCCATCTCCATCACTGGAGACCTTTGAACTTTCTTTAATCAGACTTGAGTGTTGCACTTCTGCACTAAATGTTGTCCTCTTTATCATGTATCTGTGCATTGTGGGCGGGCTGATTGTAATCATGTGTGGTCTTCTCTGACTGGCTAGCACACAACAAAAGCTTTCACTGTACCTCGGTACACGTGACAATAATAAACTAAACTAAACCAGTACACAGAGAAAACGAGCAAAGTGGAGTTGGAATATGTGTAGTTTACCAGGAGTTTGCCGGGGGTTTACCAGGAGTTTGCCGGGGGTTCACCAGGAGTTTGCTGGGGGTTTGCCGGGAGTTTGCTGGGGGTTTACCAGGGGTTTACCGGGAGTTTGCAGGGGGTTTACCGGGGGTTGCACTGGCCTCCCCTCTCATCCCCGCTCTTCCCATTCTCTTCAGGAACGAGGAGAGGGAGGTGAAGCATTTACAAGTGCGATTGGACATCATCGAGAGCTTTGAATCCAGGGTCCGGGAGTAAGTCACCCGCTCTGCTTATTCTCACAGATGGAGGACATTCAGTCCGTCGAATCCTCGCCTTTCCCTCTTTACAGATGTTTGTATATCTCCCCCTCCATCCAGCCACCGGTCGCTGCTCATGTACCGCCCGCCCGCCCGCATTGAGCGGCCACACCAACCCATCCAACACATGTCTCAGCACAATCCACACATTTGTTTATGACCTGTCCACGTTCTCCACAGATGCTGCCTGATCTGCTCAGTTACTCCAGCACTCTGTGCCTTTTTGTGTAAACAAGCATCTGCAGTTCCTTGTTCCTATCACTTGCCAGGCTTTGTCCCTCCCCCCACCACGTTTCCACCTTACTCCCTCCCCACTACAATCAGTCTGAAGAAGGGTCCTAAGCGGAAACATCACCTGTCCATGTTCTCCACAGATGCTGCCTGACCCGCTGAGTTACTCCAGCACTCTGTGCCTTTTTTTGTAAACCAGCATTTACAGTTCCTTGTTTCTTCATTTATTTGAGGACATTTATCTCAGTAACGTTTATTTCATGAACATTTAATTGAGGACATGTATTTTTGAACACTTACGACGAACATTTCTTTCAGAATGATTGACGTTTACCAGAAGCGAATCAGTTGGTTGAAGGAAGGGAGCAGAAAGGTTGGTGTTTTGTGTCTGTGGATCGGGGAAACTGACCGTAGAAGAGGCCCTTTGGCCCTCTTGCTTGTGCTATCCCCTGTGAACCTGCTGTTGTAGGTTCCTTTACCCCATGGCTGTACTGAGGGGGCAGAGTTTCAGTGAGAAGGGCGGGGTTTGTAGGAAATGTGCGGGGGGTGCCTGGTTTAACGTATCGGAGAGCCCATCGAGTCTGCTGTTTTTCCGGGTGTCACACAGGGATTCTCTCCCTCTCGGAGGGAGTTGGTGTTTCCGGCTCTGACCAGTTGTTTCTGCCCCTCTAGATGTTTGGTTTGGTGAAGGGGGCTCGGCTGGGAGTGCTGGTCGACTGTTCCGACGCCAACTGTGGACTTGGCCGGCAGCGGGAGTTGCAGCGAGATCTGCTGGTCAGTGTCCGGGCCTCCACCGGGACCACGCGTGTAGCTGGCGTGTCCGTGTCCGCCCCACGGATTAGTGGTGTATGTGCAGTGTGTAGTGGTCTTGGGAGCTCTAGACATTGTCTCCACACACCATGAGGATTATTCAGAGATACAGCGTGGAAACGGGCCCTTCGGCCCATCGAGTCCGCGCTGATCACCCCGTACACTTGCACTATCCTACACACACTAAGGACAATTTACAATTTTACTGCAGCCAATTAACCTACAAACCTGTACGTCTTTGGAATGTGGGAGGAAACCGGAGCACCTGGAGAAAACACGTGCGGTCACAGGGAGAACGTGCAAACTCCGTACAGACAGCACCTGGGGTCAGGTTTAAAGCCGGGTCTCTGGCGCTGTAAGCAGCAACTCTACCGCTGCGCCACCGTGCCGATCGTCCGATAGCTTCAGGCCGTACATGCAAAGCTTCTTCTGTTCTACCATCCTCTCTCAGCTGATGAACCAGGGGATGGATGGCCACAGGCTATGGTCTGAGTGGGGGGGCCTCAGTGACCTTCAAGAGTAGAGCACAGCTGCAGCAGCACGAAGCTGGCTGATTCTCAAAGGGCATTTCTTCCAGATTGAGTTTCCAGCATCTAGTGAATGAACCAACACAAGGGATAAACCTACTGCTGTTGGTGTGTTGTTATCACGTTTGCCGAGGTACAGTGAGACAGGGATAGATAGATTCTTGATTCGTTCGAGTGTCAGAGGTTATGGGGAGAAGGCAGGAGAATGGGGCTAGGAGGGAGAGATAGATCAGCCATGATTGAATGGCGGAGTAGACGTGATGGGCCGAATGGCCTAATTCTACTCCTATCCCTTATGACCTATGACCTTATGACTTCGCTCTGCCACCCTGCATGTCCACCTCTGCTTTAAATATGCCCAATGACGGCCTCAAATCTGGATGAACTGAGCAGGTCAGGCAGCATCTGTGGAGGGAATGGGACAGGCGACATTTAGAGCTGTGACCCTTCTTCAGATCAATGGGAGAAAGCTGGAAAAGAGAGGTGGGGGGGTGGTGGTGCAAAGCTTGGCAAGTGATAGGTGGATACAGCTCCCTCCACAGATGCTGCCCGACCCGCTGAGTTTCTCCAGCACTTTGTGTTTAACTCATACCATACATGAGGTAGTGCAGAAGAGAAAATTAGCAGAGTTACAGCTACAGAAAAAGTGCAGATTAAAAAAAGTGTAAGAGCCACAATGAGGTAGATTGGAAATTCATCCACAGCATGTGAGAAGACGTCCAGTAGTCTGATAGCATTTAGAAAGAAGCTGTTCCTGAGTCTGGTGGTGCGCGCTTTCAAGCCTCTGTACCTTCTGCCTGACGGGCGAGGGGAGAAGAAGGAATGACCTGGGTGGGACTGGGACAAATTTTTGATGTTGACTATTTTCCCGAGTCAGCATCAAGCATAGATGTTGTCAATGGTGGGGAGTCTGGTCTGTGTGATGGCCAGGGCTACTTCCACAACTTCCTGCGAGTGATTTCTTGCGGTCTTGGACAGAGCTGTACCCAAACTAAGCTGTGATACATCCCGTCAGAATGCTTTTTGTTTTGCATCAGCAGAGGTTTGTAAGAGTCACTGGAGACATGCTGAATTTCCTCAATTTCCTGAGGAAGTTGCTGCCTTCTTGGCTGTCGCACTGATGTCGTTGGTCCATGGCAGGATGTTGGTGATATTAACGTCAGGGAACTTGAAGCTCTGGAAGACTCACCTACCTCCAGTGGCACCACTCACTCCCTTACCCCACCCTCCCCCCCCGGCTCCCCCACTCTCTCCCCTTCCCCGGCACTCATCTACAACCCATTCCCCACTGCTGGATTAGACTGGCCCAGTGTGTGCACATGTTCATGTGTGTACTTACGTGTGTGTGCTTGAGTGTGTAAGTGTGTGTGTGTGTGTGTACGTGTGTGTGCAAGTGTGTAAGTGTGTGTCTGCATGTGTGTAAGCGTTTGTGTGTGTGTGTGTGTACGCGTGTGTGCATGTGTGTAAGCGTGTGTGTCTGCATGTGTGTAAGTGTGTGTCTATAAGCATGTGCATGTGTGTGTGTAAGCCTGTGTGTCTGTGCATGTGTGTGCGTGCGTGTGTAAGCGTTATGTGTCTGTGCGTGTGTGTGTGTAAGCGTGTATGTGTCCATGCTTGTGTGTCAGCGCGTGTGTCTGTGTGAAAGCGTGTGTGTGTGTGTAAGCCTGTGTGTGTGTGTGTGTAAGCCTGTGTGTCTGTGCATGTGTAAGCGTTATGTGTCTGCGTGTGTGTGTGTAAGCGTGTATGTGTCCATGCTTGTGTGTCAGCGCGTGTGTCTGTGTGAAAGCCTGTGTGTGTGTGTGTGTGTGCGTGTCTCCCCCTCCCCTCCCTGCCCTCCCTGACACTTTGCTCTCCCTGCAGGCCCTTGTGGACGAGCAGCTGAGTGGTGTGTCACAGCTCTACCTCCTCTCCTTCGGCTCGGAGCTGCACCCGCTGTGGGACACCGCGCGGGACCTCAACCTCCACACGTGAGTCCTTGTTCATGCGTCGCCCGCGACACGTATGATGCATGGGACCCACACGGCCGGACCCCCAGCTCCCGGCCGCTCTCCCTCGCCCCCTGGAACACTCGATAACGCCATCCTCGCCCCTGCGAGACTTCACACTTCACACTGGACGAGAACAGTCCAGCGCGGGAACAGGCCCTTCGACCCACAGTGTCCGTGCTGACCAAGTCCCGACCAATACATTACGGTTGATACTTTAGACTTTAGAGATACAGCGCGAAAACAGGCCCTTCGGCCCGCCGAGTCGGCGCTGAACAGCGATCATCCCGTACACTAGCACTATCCTACATACCAGGGATAGTTTACACTTTACAGAAGCCAATTTACCTGCAAACCTACGGGTCTTTGGAGAGTGGGAGGAAACCGGAGCACCCGGAGAAAACCCACGCGGTCACAGGGAGAACGTACAAACTCCATACAGACAGCACCCATAGTCAGGATCGAAACTGGATCTCCCACTGTAAGGCAGCTGCTCTACCGCCTCGCCACCATGCTGACTGTGATACATTACAGGAGATAAATTCCCCCATACATGTCCAGCCACACTCCCCCCTCACGAAAAGACATAGGAGCAGAATCAGGCCATTCAACCCATCGAGTCTGCGCTGCCATTCAACATGGCTTAATGCATTTCCCCCTGCAGGTTACATGAGGCCCGGCAGTGGGTGCAGGCCCTGCAGCCTGGCGGGAGCTGCAACCTGCTGCAGGCCCTGAAGCGGGCGGTGAGGGTGTGGCAGCTCGACTCCCTGCTGCTCGTCCTGGGAACCTGGTAAGGGCATCGTGGGAGAGGCCCGACCCCAGCACCGACCCATGACCCCAGCATTGACCCACGACCCCACCACCGACCCACGACCCCAGCATCGACCCACGACCCCAGCACCGACCCCCGACCCCAGCACCGACCCCCGACCCCAGCACCGACCCCCGACCCCAGCACCGACCCACGACCCCACCACCGACCCATGACCCCAGCATAGACCCACGACCCCAGCACCGACCCCCGACCCCAGCACCGACCCACGACCCCACCACCGACCCACGACCCCAGCACTGACCCACGACCCCAGGGGGAGACAGGATAGAGAACGCCACAGCACAGGTCATCATGCAGTATAGTTTAATGTAGAGATACAACACGGAAACAGGCCCTTCAGCCCACCGAGTCCACATCGACCAGCGATCCCCATACTATCCTGCACCCTCGGGACAATTTACAATTTTACCAGTCAATTAACATACAAACCCACATGTCTTTGGGATGTGGGAGGAAACCGGACAGCTGGAGAAAACCCACGGTCACAGGGAGAATGTACAAACTCTGTACAGACAGCGACCATCGTCAGGATCAAACCCGGTCTCTGGCGTTGTATGGCAGTAACTCTACCGCTGCGCCACCGTGTCACCATCTTACCCTTCTGCGTTCAGTCGGCTGATTGACTGCAAACAATGCCAGGGTGGGGGGGGGGGCGACATTGCGATGTGGAAGGCGCTGTACAAATGCAGGTTCTCTCTCTCCCAGCCCCGACCAGCCCCCTGGGATTCTGGTCGACCACCTGCAGCAATGCATGTTGGGAAGGTCCCTGCCTGTACAAACCGTGGCGTACGACTGCAGCCACCACACCGCCCAGGTAAGCTCCACACTGCCCAGGTAAGCTCCACACTGCCCAGGTAAGCTCCACACTGCCCAGGTAAGCTCCACACTGCCCAGGTATGGCTGGGCCACGCTCCACACTGCCCAGGTAAGCTCCACACTGCCCAGGTAAGCTCCACACTGCCCAGGTATGGCTGGGCCACGCTCCACACTGCCCAGGTAAGCCCCACACTGTCCAGGTAAGCTCCACACTGCCCAGGTAAGCTCCACACCGCCCAGGTAAGCTCCACACTGCCCAGGTATGGCTGGGCCACGCTCCACACTGCCCAGGTAAGCCCCACACTGTCCAGGTAAGCTCCACACTGCCCAAGTATGGCTGGGCCAGGTCCACACCGCCCAGGTAAGCTCCACACTGCCCAGGTAAGCTCCACACTGCCCAGGTAAGCTCCACACTGCCCAGGTAAGCTCCACACTGCCCAGGTAAGCTCCACACTGCCCAGGTAAGCCCCACACTGTCCAGGTAAGCTCCACACCGCCAAGGTAAGCTCCACACTGCCCAGGTAAGGCTGGACCAGGTCCAATCCGCATCTGCACCACCCCGGCTGTTGTCAAACTCTTCCCGAGGGTCGTGGAGACTGGCGATGGGAGTAGAGTGGAGGTGAATGTGTGGTTGTTGGCCAGCAGGAGCCGGGTGGGCCGGTGCCTGTTTCCCTGCTCTACCTCTCTGGGTACGTTCTGTTTATCGATGCCTCTCCCTCCCCGTGTGCAGGAGATGCTGAGATCGCTGGCTGAGCTGACCGGTGGGCGACATCACACCTACTCAATGGGAACACGGGTAAATACTCCCCAACCTCTTCCTCCCGACCTGCTGGCCTTTCCTGCAATCGCCGAACGTTACCGGGGTGGGGGGGAGGGGAGGTAACCGGTTCTGGGACAACTGGTTCCTCAACTCCTCCCTCCCTTCCTGACGGGGCTGATGTAGCATCGCACCGCTCCCACAGCACGGGTATGGTGAACACACCCAGGCTCAGTCCCACAGATGTGGGTTCTAAAGCTGGAGGCAACCAAGGTTTAGCCTCCAGCTTTAGAACGTCACATGTACGGAGGATCAGTGAAAAACGTACTTTGCGTGCTCTCCGAACAGATCAGATACAGAGACAGATAATAATATAATTATTAATAATATAAAATAATAATATAACACAATAGATGATAATATAATAGATAGTTGATAGACACAAAAAGCTGGAGTAACTCAGCAGGTCAGGCAGCATCTCTGGAGAGAAGGAACGGGTGACGTTTCCGGTCGAGACCCTTCTTCAGACTGGTTAGGAAACGAGAGATATAGACGATGATGCAAAACTAACGATGATAGAGGAAGCAGGCCATTGTTAGCTGTTTGTTGGGTGAAAACGAGAAGCTAGTGTGACTTGGGTGGGGGAGGGATAGAGAGAGAGGAAACGCCGGGGCTACCTGAAGTTAGAGAAATCAATATTCATACCACTGGGCTGTAAGCTGCCCAAGCAAAATATGAGATGCTGTTCCTCCATTTTGCGTTTAGCCTCACTCTGACATTGGAGGAGACCGAGGACAGAAAGGTCTGTGTGGGAATGGGAGGTAGAATTATAGTGCACTCAGCCAACAACTAACAATGGCCTGATTCCACTATCATCGTTACATTTTTGCATTCATTTTGTTTTCATTCATTGTTCTTTATTTTGCTGCATCATCATCTAAATCTCTCGTTTCCCTTATCCCTAACCATCTGAAGAAGTGTCTCGACCCAAAACGTTACCCATTCCTTCTCTCCAGAGATGCTGCCTGTCCCGCTGAGTTACTCCAGCTTTTTTGTGCCTATCTTTGGTTTAATCCAGCATCTGCAGTTCCTTCCTACACATGATAGATAGTAGAGTAAAACAGCACCGAAACAGGCCCTTCTGCCCAACCGACCAAGATGCCCATCTACACTAGTCCCACCTGCCCATGTTTGGCCCGTATCCCTCTAAGCCTTGTGTAGGATGGAACTGCAGATGCTGGTTTACTTCGAAGATAGACAAAGTGCTGGAAGTCTGAAGAAGGGTCCCGAACCAAAATGGCATCCATCCTTTTTCTCTAGAGATACTGCCTGACCTGCTGAGTTACCCCAGCACTTTGTGTCTATCTTCCTTCTAAACTTATCCTGCCCATCTACGTGTCCAAGTGTCTTCTAAATGCTGTTATCACCCCTGCCTCAACTACCTTCCCCGGCAGCTCGTTCCATATACCCACCACTCTCTGTGTGAAAAAGCTGCCCCTCAGGTTCCCCTCCCCTCACCTTAAGCGGGTGCACTCTGGTTCTTGATTCCCCATCTCTGGGTAAAAGACTATGCATTCACCAAATCCATTCTGTGGAAGGTGGAATTCCCGGAGAGGGACAGGGAGTGGGGAGGGGTGTGGAGGAGGTTGGGGGGGCAGGAAGTTGTGGGGGGCAGGGACGCGGGGCAGGTCAGAGGGGGGCATGGAATGAGGGGCAAAGGGGGTGGGGGATGGGTGGGGAGTGGGCAGGTGAGATGGTAGGGTGTTGGGGGATGGCAGGTCGAGTCTGGAGAGACGAGACCGGTGAGGGAGCAGGTGGGGTAGGGGGAGGGAAGGGGCAGGGATGGGGGCAGGAGGTGAGGGGGAGTGATAGTCGGGGGAAGGGGTGGGCGGTCAGTGATGTCTTGGTGCATTTCCCCGGCAGCAGTGCTGGGGCAGCGATGCAGCGGCGCTGGGGCAGGAGCTGCAGGGAGCGGCACAGCTGCTGCAGTCGGTGGCGGAGATGCGGCGAGGACTGGTGGACGGGGCTGTCAGCTCCCTGCTGAGAGAGGTGAGGGGTCGTGGGGGAGGGGTCACAGGGGAGGGGATGTGGAGGTGACATTGGGGTACATGTAGGGGGTGTGGGGCGTGAGGGAGGGGGCCTGGGAATCGGGGCAGGGTCACAACCTCGGAGCTGTCTGAACCGCTCTCTCTCGCTGGTCTGCGGCCATAGGTGTGGACGGAAATCTCCGGAAGACGGGCACCCCGGCGGCCAGAGCTGGAGGCACCTCTGACCATCGAGGCCCCCGGCGTCCGGCCCCGACCCTCGGCCCAGTGGCTGCAGCGCAACGGCCTGAGAGGTGCCTGTCCCACCCACCCCTCGCACACCCCCCACGACCCCTCGCACACCCCCCGCGACCCCTCGCACACCCCCCGCCACCCCTCGCACACCCCCGCGACCCTTCGCACACCCCTCGCACACCCCTGGGACCCTTCACACACCCCTCGCACACTCCTGCGACCCCTCGCACACCCCCGCGACCCTTCGCACACCCCTCGCACACCCCCCGCGACCCCTTGCACACCCCTCGCACACCCCCCGCGCCCCTTCACACACCACTCGCACACCCCCGCGACCCTTCGCACACCCCTCGCACAACCCCCGCGACCCCCCCGCACAATCCCCGCAACCCCCCCGCACACCCCCGCGATCCCTCACACACCCCCCGACCCCTCGCACACCCCCCCGACCCCTCGCACCCCCCATGACCCCTCGCACCCCCCCGCACACCCCCCGTGACCCCTCGCACCCCCCCACGACCTCTCACAACCCCCCTGTGACCCTTCGCCCCCCCACAACCACCCTGTGACCCTTCACCCCCCTGGGATCGTGCTGTGCTCTCTGACCCCTCCTCTCCTCTCCTCCAGCCCATGGGCTGAGTCTCTACCAGGTCCTGCGCCCCAATGCCTTCCCCCAGTGCGAGCAGTTCGTGCCCATCCTGCGCAAGACCGTCCGATCCACCCTGCACCAGGTAGGCTTCATCTTCCAGAACCTTCTGGCCCTCGGCACCGACCGGCCCGTATATCTCGGCTTCGGTCAGCATGGAGGCGTTGTGACAAAGGGTGTCGTCTCCTTGCTGTCGGCCGGGGTGGGCACTGGGGGTGTGAAGCTGGCAGTGTTTGCCGTGGTTACGCTGAGGGGTGGAATCCCACGGATTGCAGCCCTGAAACAAGGTCAGGGTCAGGTTTATTATTGTCACGTGCACCGAGGTACAGTGAAACGCATTGTTTTGCATGCTGTCCAAACAGATCAGATAATACTATACATAAATACAATCACGTCAAACTCAAGCACAACAGATAGAGCAAAGGGGAAGATACAGAGTGCAGAATATAGTTCTCAGCATTGTAGCGCATCAGTTCCAGAGACAAAGTCCAATGTCCACAATAGGCTGGAGGTGACTCGGACAGTACCCCAGCTTATGGAAGGACCGTTCAGAAGCCTGATAACAGAGGGGAAGAAACTGCTTCAGAGTCCGATCAGATAGCAGAGTAAACCCTTCTTATGAAGCACCATGGGGTGGGGCGGGGGGGTATAATATTGCCGAGTTATTGCAAGTGTCCACTATAACCAAGTCAGGTAATATATAAGTACTGCAGATGCTGGATAATACACAAAAGGACACAATGTCCAGGAGTAACTCTGCAGGTCAGGGAGCATTTCTGGAGAACATGGGTAGATGACAGTTCGGGTCGGGACCCTTCTTCAGACTGGTTGTTTCCAGAAAGCTGGAAAAGAGGTTCTTCAGACTGAAGGGTCCCGAACCGAAATGTTCCTCCAGCACTTTGTGTTTTGCTGAAGATTCCAACATATGCAGTTCCTAGTGACGGCTCTCGATGTAACCATGCCAGGGTGAGCGACGCACGGGTTACAGTATCAGGGAGGTGAGGGGAGGGTTGGCGATGAGGTGAGGGGTGAAGGGAAGGGTGAGAGGTGAGGTGAGGCACTAACTGGCTGGGTGCTCTGTAGAAAGCCATGGTGCAGCTGGAATGGTTCGACGGAACGGAGAGGAATATTCACGTGGACCCACCCCAACTCTACCAGTATCAGGTGAGGCTCCCCCCCCCATTCACCCTCCCTCTCCCCTCCCCCAGGCATCCCTGACTGCCCCCCCCACCCTCCCGCCAAGACCGTTCCCTCTCTCACCCCACGCAGGGCTGTCTCCCACCAGGCTGTCAGGTCTCTCCCCCTGACCCCTGTCTCTCTCCCCCATGGGCCCGTCTCCCCTCGTGGCCATTCCGTGACCTCTCTCTCCCCCGACCCCTGTCTCTCTCCCCCGACTCCTGTCTCTCTCCCCCGACCCCTGTCTCTCTCCCCGACCCATGCCACTCTCCCCTGACCTCTCTCTCCCCCAACCCCTGTCTCTCTCCTCCTGACCTCTCTCTCCCCCTGACCTCTCTCTCCCTCCGACCTGTGCCTCTCTCCCCCAGACCTCTCTCTCCCCCTGACCCCTGTCTCTCTCCCCCTGACCCCTGTCTCTCTCCCCCTGACCCGTGCCTCTCTCCCCCAGACCTCTCTCTCCCCCTGACCTGTGTCTCTCTCCACTGACCCCTGTCTCTCTCCCCCTGACCCCTGTCTCTCTCCCCCTGACCCGTGCCTCTCTCCCCCAGACCTCTCTCTCCTCCCAGACCTCTCTCTCCCCCCGACCCATGCCTCTCTCCCCCTGTCTCTCTCTCCCCCTGACCCGTTTCTCCCCCAGCAGCCAATCTCTGACCCTGTCTCCCCCTGTGGCCGTTCCCTGACCTCTCTCCCCCTGACCCTGTCTCTCTCTCCCTGACCTTCCTCCCCCTGACCCCTGATCTGTCTCTCCCCTGACCCCTGATGTCTCTCCCCCTGACCCGTCTCTCTCTACCCCAGGGCTCCCTGTCCCGGGCGGTTAGGGGCTTCCAGCGTCGTCTCGGCTGGTTGTGTTCGGGTAGCAGACGGATCTGGGGCAACCTGTGTGAGGAGAGGTCAGTGTTTAACCCCGTGACCCCATCTTGTTACCCCGAGCCGTGACCCTTGTTTCCATGGTGACGTTGGGCGGTTGCCCTTGCGATGTGTTTCCCCTGGCGGTGACCCCAAGAGGTTGCCGTGGTGATGTGTGACCCCTATGTTGTCGTGGTGACCTGTTACCTTGGGCGGTGACCCCTGCGTTGTCGTGGTGACATGTGACCCCTGCGTTGTCGTGGTGATGTGTGACCCATGCGTTGTCGTGATGACGTGTGACCCCGGGCGGTGATCCCTGTGTTGCCATGGTGATGTGTGATGTCCACTCTCCCACAGGGTGCTGCTGATGGTGGACATCTCGACCCTCTCCCCCGGCACCGACCCCCCCCTCGAGCTGCTCCGGCCCCTTCTCCAGCAACAGCTACCCCGGACACAGGCCTTCAACCTGCTGGCGTGAGTGACCGCTGACCAGCCGACCGCGGGGGGAGGGAGGGTTTGGAGCAGGGGAGGGGGTTGTGGAGGGGAGGGGGTTGTGGAGGGGAGGGGGTTGTGGAGGGGGGGATTTGGTGTGGAGGGGGGATTTGGTGTGGAGGGGGGGATTTGGTGTGGAGGGGGGGATTTGGTGTGGAGGGGGGGATTTGGTGTGGAGGGGGGGATTTGGTGTGGAGGGGGGGATTTGGTGTGGAGGGGGGATTTGGTGTGGAGGGGGGGATTTGGTGTGGAGGGGGGGATTTGGTGTGGAGGGGGGGATTTGGTGTGGAGGGGGGATTTGGTGTGGAGGGGGGGATTTGGTGTGGAGGGGGGGGATTTGGTGTGGAGGGGGGGATTTGGGGCAGGGGAGGGTTTGGAGCAGGAGGGTTTGGAGCAGGAGGGTGTTAAGGGAGGGGAGGGTTGGGAGGGAGGGAGGGAATGGGGGAAGAAGTGGTTCTGGGGAGGGGGCGCTGCCGCTGGTGCCGGTTTTTGACCCGTTCTCCCGGTGATCTCCTCCCTCCAGGTTTGGCTCCGGGGTCCATCGCTACGGGCCGGGCCTAGTGCCCACCACACCCACCAGCCTGCAGGCTGCCTGGAGGTGGGTTCCTGCAGCCCCCTCACCCCTTCCTCCCGTACTCTCCCTCCGCCCTGCCCTCTCCTCCCTCTGCCCCTCCATCATTTTGTGCTCCCTGTGCCCACCTTTACCCCTCCCTCACCCCTGCCTCCCTCCCTTGCCCCTGCCACTCTCACTCCTTCCCTCCCATGCTCGCCCCTCCCTCAGAGGGGAGATGGAGTGTGGGACGGGCAGAGAATATTCCAGTCAGTTTGCGGCTTGGCCTGGCCATAGCTTCTTCCCCTCTGTTCTCAGGCTTCTGAACGGTCCTTCCATAAGCTCGGGTACTATCCGATTCACCTCCACCCCATTGTGGTCTCTGGAACTGATGCGTTACAATGATGAGAACTAGATTCTGCACTGTGTACCTTCTGATTTGCCGATAATATTTATGTTTAGTATTATCTGATCCGAATGGATAGCATGCAAAACAATGCACTGTACCTCAATTGTTCAATGGTTCTTTATTATCACCTGCATGAAGTTCGTTCTTTATATCCAGTTCAGTAAATTATCACCAATCCCCAATTAAATACAGAGTATATAGAATCTCTCCCCTCTCCCATCAGGCAAGAGGTACAGATGTGTGTGGAAACACACACCAGATTCAGGGACAGTCTGTTCCCAGCTGTTATCAGACAACTGAACCATCCTATCACCAACTAGAGAGCCATCCTGACCTCCCTCTACTATTGGAGACCCTTGGATCATCTTTAATCGGACTCTACTTTATATTGCACTAAACGTTATTCCCTTTGTCATGCATATTTCGATTATAATCATGTATAATCTTTTCGCTGACTGGATAGCACACAAAAAACAGCTGAGGAAGGATGTGTTGGCTCTGGAGAGGGTCCTGAAGAGGTTTACAAGAATGATCCCAGGAATGAGTGGGTTAACATATGCTGAGCATTTGATGACACAGGGCCTGTCTTCACTGGAGTTGAGAAGAATGCGGGGGGACCTCTTTGAAAGGTACCAAATAGTGAAATGCTTGGATGGAGAGGATGTGGAGAAGATGTTTCCACTGGTGGGAGAGTCTAGGACTAGAGGAATTAAAAGATGTTCCTTTAGGAAGGAGACAAGAAGGAATGTCTTTAGTCAGAGGGTGGTGAATCTGTGACATTCTTTGCCACAGAAGGCTGCGGAGGCCAAGTCAATGGATACATTATTGATAGATAGATTCTTGATTAGTACGGGTGTCAGGGGGAATGGCTCCCCATTGGATTACAACCTTGTCGTGGTCGGGGACCTTGTGTGTCTCAGTGACCCCTCGAGCTATGCCAGCGGGAGATTCGTCTCCTGTTAGGGTTTCCCATGCTGGACAGGTCGAAGGGTAGAGACGAGACGAAGAGCGATCCACTGGCCCTCCAGGTCGGGGGTTGAGCACAGCGCTAACAACCCCGTCTCGTAAAACGGATATGTTACGGAAACAACAACTGAAGGAATCGACACTACTGGGCGTGACGGACTTCCAGGGCTATCGACAGACGATGGAATTGACCTGGGGTAGTGTCCAGAGACTAGCCCAGAACAGACAGGAGTGGAGGACCTTTGTTGTTGCCCTACATGCCCGGAGACATACTGGGCAGTAAAAAAAAACAGGGGGAATGGGGAGAAGGCAGGAGAATGGGGTTAGGAGGGAGAGATAGATCAGCCATGATTGAATGGCGGAGTAGACTTGATGGGCCAAATGGCTTAATTCTGCTCCTATCGTTCATGACCTTATGACCTTTTCACTGTAGTTCTGTACACGTTATAATAGACTAAACTAAACTAAATCATGGAGACCATATACAAGAGTCACCAGGTTTTGGTGCCATTTCCCAGTTCCAGCTGTAGATGGTGATGAAGGCCTATTGCAGCCATCACCTCTGTCGGGATTGTCCAGCGATCTGTCATCCCTCTCCTCGCCCGGCCACCCTCAGCCCCGTGCCCGCGGGTAGAGGTGACGATAACAAACCTGAGGCTGTATCTGTGCCCCTGACAGGTGGTGCCTGTCGCTGCAGCGTGAGGGCAGCCGCAACCTGCTGGCCACGCTCAGGGCAGCGATGGAGACCGACCTCAGCTGCCTCAGCGGACCCTGTGGGATCTACCTCCTCATCGCCGGCGCTCCTGACCAGGCCCTGGTAAGAGGGTGAGCTGAGTGCGGCAGACACTGCGGGTCTGTAATAACGACGGGGTGGATGGACATGCCAGGCGGCATCTGAGGGGGGAGAAGTGGAAAATGTTTCCCGGACCGGGAGGGAGGGTCAGACAGGGTTTAAACGGAGTGGAGTTTTCCTCAGGAAGAGGTCTACACTCGGTGAAACAGGCACGCCGGGGTTACTGGATGATGTACGTACAGATGTGCACAGGGTGTGGTTTCCAGATGTGGGCCACCGATATGGAGATGTGGGCCCCAGGTGTGATGTGTGGGCCTCAGATGTTCAGAGGTGTGTGGGGCCGAGATGTGGAGATGTGGGTTCCAAATGAGGAGAGCCATGGGCTCCATATGTGAACCCTGGACTCTAAACATGGAGAAGCATGGATTCCAGATGTGAAAAATCATGGCGTCCTGATGCAAAGAACCGTGAGCTCCAGATGTGGAAAGACGTGCAGCATTTGGAGTCTCAAACTCTTGATTTGGGAATTGTAGCGTGCGAACTAGTTAGTGGAAAGACTGTACACGATTACAATTGAGTCATCCACAGTGTACAGTTAAAGTACAGTTGCGATCTCGTGGGATAGCAGGGTGGGCACGATGGGCTGAGTGGCCTCCAACCGCCCCCTCCCCATAGTCAGTGCCTCGGATCCGTGACCCCTCACCCCCTGTCTCTCTCTGTCTCTCTCTGTTGTCCTCAGGACCCTCTCGCCAGCTACGTTGCCGAGGTCACCGGGGGTCGCGAACTCCGACTCCACGTCTGCCTCTACGACCCTCAGCCCGACCCTGACCTCGGGGAGTCGGCCCCTCCCCCCCGCTACGCCTCTCCCCAGGAGATGGGGGATATCATGAGGAGTCTGGCGCGGTCAGGAGGCGGCCGGTTCCTCTGGTCCCGTGAGTCGGGTGAGTGACAGAGACTGCAAGACACTGGAACAGACCATTCAGCCCATCCAGTCTTCTCCGCCATTCAATCATGGCTTTCCCCCACAGCCTTCCATCGCACAGACCAGACTCCATCTACTGTCTCCACTGTCTCCATCTACACTTCAAGCTGCCTCAGGAAAGCAGCCAACATAATCAAAGACTTGTCCTTGTCCCACCCCGGAGGTTCCTTCTTCACCCCACTCCCATCTGGCAGAAGGTACAGAAGCTTGAAAGCGCGCAGCATCAGACTCAGGAACAGCTTCTTCCCCTCTGTTATCAGGCTTCTGAACGGTCCTTTCATAAGCTTCCATAAAGGTCGATATGGTGGCACAGCGGTAGAGTTGCTGCCTTACAGCGCCAGAGACCCGGGTTCGAACCTGACTATGGGTCCTTGTCTGTATAGAGTTTGTACATTCTCCCCATGACCACGTGGGTTTTCTCCGAGATCTTTGTTTTCCTCCCACACTCCAAAGACGTACAGGTTTGTAGGTTAATGGACTTGGTATAAATGTAAATTGCCCCCAATGTGTGTTGGATAGTGTCAATGTGTGGGGATCACTGGTCAGTGTGGACTCGGTGGGCCAAAGGGCCTGTTTCTACAATGTATCTCGAAACTAAACTAAACTAAACTCGGGTACTGTCCAATTTGCCTGTACCTCATCGCGGTCATTAGACTTAGTCTATGGAACTGTAGATACAAGAAGGGTCTTTACCCGAAAAGTCACTCATTCCTTCTCTCCAAGTTGCTGCCTGTCCCGCTGAGTTACTCCAGCAGTTTGTGTCTACCTGTAAATACAAGGAACTGCAGATGCTGGTTAACAAGCAGGTCAGGCAGCATCTCTAGAGAACATAGATAGGTGACGCTTCAAGTCGGGACCCTTCTGCAGAATGGAGACATTGAAGAAGTCACCTATCCATGTCCTCCAAAGATGCTGCCTGACCTGCTGAGCTACTGAGCGAGAGTCCACACAGTTAGGGGGAGGAGAGGAAGGCCCCACATCCTTTGTTCAGTGAACTTTCTGGTTGGTTTTCAGGTATCATCGAAAGTGATGACATTCAGCTGATATTGGCCGAAGTGGAAAAGGCAGTCGATTACTCCAGGAAGGTGTGTGGGGATCGTTATCGGTGTAAAACCCAGGCCACAGCGCAGTGAAAGTCAACATGTGGCACCTTCACCTGTAGGAGGGGAGTCTGTCCGTGAGCATGTGCCCGTGTGTGGCGTGTCCATGAGCACGTGTGTGGCATGTCCATGTCCATGTGCCCGTGTGTGACGTGTCCGTGAGAGCGCGCCCGTGTGTGGCGTGTCCATGAGGTGCCCGTGTGGCATCCGTGTGCTGTGCCTGTGTGTGCCGTGTCCATGTGTGGCATGTACATGTGTGCCCCGTTGCCATGTCCGTCACTGTTCTCTCTCCCCCCGCTCTCCCCCTGTTGCCATGTCCGTCACTGTTCTCTCTCCCCTGCCCTCCCCTGTTGCCATGTCCGTCACTGTTCTCTCTCCCCTGCCCTCCCCTGTTGCCATGTCCGTCACTGTTCTCTCTCCCCTGCTCTCCCTGTTGCCGTGTCCGTCACTGTTCTCTCTCCCCCGCTCTCCCCTGTTGCCGAGTCTATCACTGTTCTCTCTCCTCCCGCAGTGCGCCCTGTTGCTCAAGTCCCTCCACCAGCGCTCGGGAAGGCTGTCTGCGGACGAGCGGGCCCCACCGGCTGGCCTTGAGGTGGCGCTGAGGCAGGGGAGTCGCTCCCCCCTGAAGTTGCAGGCTCCGAAGCCCACCGCACTCTCCCTGGCCAGAATGGTGAGACCACACACTCCATCTCTGCCAGCGCAGACTGGTCCTGCCCTCCCTCACTGTGGATCACCGCTGAATCAACCAGCCATGTAAAGGGCAGCACAGAAGCTCAGTGGTAGAGCTGCCTAAGCTCCACAGACCCGGGATTGATCCTGACTAAGGGTGCTGTCTGTGCGGTGTTTGCACGTTCTCCCTGTGACCGCATGGGTTATCTCGAGATCTTTGGTTTCCTCCCACACTCCAAAGACGTGCGGGTTTGTAGGTTAACTGGCTTCTGTAAATTGCCCCTGTTGTGTAAGATAGAACTAGTGGAAAGGTGAACATGGTCAGCATGACTCCGAGGGGCCTGTTTCTATGCTGTTGCTAAACTAGACTAAAATGAGCTAAACTAAACTAAACAAACCAAACCCCTGGCAAAGGTTCAGCTGTCCAAGGAGGGTGGGTGGGGAGGGGAAGCGGGGTGGGGGAAGATATGGGGGTAGAGGGGAGTGGTGGGCGGAAGGGTGTGGGGACAGGGGAGGGGGAGGAGGAGAGGGATGGGGGAGGGAGCAGAGGGGAGGTGCTGAGGGGGAGGAGAGGGGAGGAATGGGAGAGAGTAGGGGCCGGATGGGAGGTGAGGGGAGCAGGAAGGGGTAGGAGGGGAGGGTGGGGGATGGGATGGAGGTGTGGGGGGAGAGAGGCGAGGATTAACGGGATCGTTCTGTGCACCTGCAGCGAACTCTGGTAGACGGGGGCGGGGAGAGAGCGCCGGCGATCAAAGCCTTGACCTGGCGACCGAGCAGCGGAAAGATGGCCACCGCTCCAGGTGGGTTAGCAGACAAGGCTCGGGCAGATTGGCCTTCCCCTCCACCGAAGGTCACTCCGCCCCTCCACACTGTGATAAACTGAAGCTTCCCTCTCCCTCCCCTGTTCCCGGACACCGTCCACACTACACGCCTCCCCATCCCCACCTACGACCCATTTAAATAAGATATTGCGTTCAGTTTTAGTCATCTGCTATGGGATGGATGTGTTATGATGGAAAGGGTGCAGAGAAGATATATGAAGATATTGCCCGGACTCAAGAGCCTGAGCATTAGGGAGAGGTTGAACAGCCAAGGACTATATTCCTTGGACCACAGGAACATGGGGAGTGATTTTATAGAGGTGTACAAAAATCATAGGAGAATTGGACCGAGTAGACACACAGGATCTCTTGCCCAGAGCAGGGAATTTGAGAACCAGAAGGCATAGGTTTAAGATGAGGAGGGAAAGATTTAATAGGAACCTTAGGGGTATTTTGTTCTCCCGAGGGTGGTGGGTGTATGGAATGAGCTGCTGGAGGAGGTAGTTGAGGCAATGGTTAAGAAGCATTTCGACAGGTACTCGGACAGGACGGGTTCAGGGGGATATGGGCCAAGCGCAGGCAGGTGGGATTAGAGTAGATGGGGCATGTTGTCTAGCATGGACATGTTGGGCCGAAGGGCCTGCTTCCATGCAGTCTGACTCTGACTCTATCTTCTGCCAGATGTGAGCGGAGAGAAGGATGAATGACAGGGCGGGAAGTTTCCCCCTTGTCCTATCGGTGACCACCCCTGGGGACAGCTAGCGATCCCTTGCCCCCTCCTCCCCCCCACCGCCCTGTCCCCACCCCTCTGAAGGTGTGGACCACCGTGGACGGGGCAGTGGTGGACGGGCTGCACCCCGCTCGGCTGTGCCCACCTCTCACCACGGGGCTCCGACACGCATGTAACACGGCTGTTTGTCCACCAGCTCGCCCCAGCCACACGCGGACACGCCCCACAGGCCGGGCCAGGAGGAGGGTGATGAGCTCGGCCTTTTACACGGATCAAGGGAGGAAAGTGGGTGAGTACAACTGTGGGCAGGGAACAGGAACCGGCCCTTAGCCCCTCATGTCTGTGCCAACCATGATCTGTCTGCATGTTTTCCATATCCCTCCATTCCCTGCATGTTCATGTGACTGTCGAAAAGCCTCTTAAACATAGAACATGGAGCAGCACAGCTCAGGAACAGGCCCTTCAGCCCACAATGTCCGTGCTGAACATGATGCCAAGTTAAACTAATCTCCTCTGCCTGCGCATGATCCATATCCCTCCATTCCCTCACATCCATGTGCCTATCCAAAAGCCTCTTAAACACCTCTATCATATCTACCTTCACCACCACCCCTGGCAACGCATTGCAGGCACCCACCATCCACTGTGTAAAAAACCTGTCCCATACATCTCTTTTAAACTTTGCAAACTTTGCCCCTCTTGCCTTGAACTTTGCCCCTCTTCTAACCCACCTCTCTAACTCCAGGTCCCTCAGGTCGGCCGACTTGGGGCTACTCACTATCCCGCGGTCTAGGCTTAAGCTCAGGGGTGACCGCGCTTTTGCGGTTGCAGCTCCTAGACTGTGGAACAGCATCCCTCTCCCCATCAGAACTGCCCCCTCCATCGACTCCTTTAAGTCCAGGCTCAAAACCTATTTCTACTCCCTAGCGTTTGAGGCTCATTGAGGAGGCACTGTGAACTGTTTTGTATGTGCTGATATGTTTGTGTGCTACTGTATGTTTCATTTTTTCCTTAGTACCTAATCAGATGTACAGCACTTTGGTCAACGTGGGTTGTTTTTAAATGTGCTATACAAATAAAATTGACTTGACTTGAAAATTGACTTGAAGCTATTATGCCCCAACACTGTAGACACAAAGAATTGCAGATGCTGGTTTACAACAAAGGTCACAAAGTGCAGGTGTAACTGAGCGGGTCCGGCAGCATCTTGGAGGGCATGGATAGGTGACATTTTGGGTCTGGACCCTTCTTCAGACTGATTCTATCCCTTTTTCTCAGACCCATGCAAGTTCTGCATGTTAGATGTTGTCTAAGATGATAAAAACATCTTGATGTAAACAATTCTGGGGCGGCACAGTGGGTAGAGCTGCTGCCTCACAGGACCAGAGACCTCGAGTTCGATCCTGACCTCGGGTGCAGTCTGTGTGGAGTTTTTACATTTCCTCCAAGTGCTCTGATTCAACATCCAAAAGACGTGCGGGTTTGTAGGTTAATTGGCTTCTGTAAATTGCCCCTGGTGTGATGGGAGTGGATGAGAAAGTGTGAACGGGAAATAGACACAAAATGCTGGAGTAACTCAGCAGGTCAGGCAGGGTTTCTGGAGAAATGGACTTCAGGCTAGTGTGACCGGGTGGTCGGCGTGGGCTCTGGGCCGAAGGGCCTGTTTCCGTGCTGTATCTAAGCTAAGCCTGCAGCTCAAGGTGTGGGGGGATTGTGTGTGTCGAGGCCTCGGGGTCTGAGCAGCTGCCTCTGTGTTGGCAGGAGCCATGTACCAGACACCGGCCGTGGCGAGACGGGGCAGATCGGTGATCCCCTCCATCACCCTGCCAACGGACGAGGAGGTTTGCACGACTGCTGCGGTAAGGCCTGTCCCACTACCAGCACACACTCCCACACTCGGCACACACACCTACTCCCGGCACACACATCCACAACTGGCACACACTCCCACACACCCACTCCCAGCACACACACCAACAACTGGCACACACTCCCACACTCCGCACACACAACCACACACCCACACACCCACTCCCAGCATACACACCCACACTCGGCACACAGACCCACACACCCACTCCCGGCACACACACCCACACACCCACACATCCACACACCCACACATCCACACACCCACACACCCACACACCCACACACCCACACACGGCACCCACTACCAGCACACACTCCCACAGACCCTCACTCCCACTCTCGGCACACACTCCCACAACCGGCACACGCTCCCACTCCCGGCACACACACCCACTACCAGCATACAATCCCACACTCGGCACACACACCCACTCTCCCAGCCTCTCTCCCCAGGGGTGTCCTCTCTCCCCCGGCCCACACTGACCCTGCCCTCACTGACCCTGCCCACACTGACCCTGCCCTCACTGACCCTGCCCACACTGACCCTGCCCACACTGACCCTGCTCTCTCCCAGCCTGTCACTGACTCTCCCCACCCCCCCCTCCCCTCCCCTCCCTTGGTGCAGTGGCTGCGCTGTCAGGCGGTGGGGCGGCTGGGCCTGGACCTGCACCGACTGGCGTTGGGCGGGGGCTGCCGGCACGGGGCGTCGCTGGTGCGGAGCCTGGGCCGCAGGGTGGGCGCCCGGCACTGTGCCCCCATCCCCACCGTCACCATCAACGTGAGTACAGCCGGGGGGGGGGTGGGGGGGGGTGCGGTGGGGAGGGGGGCAGGTGGGATCAGGTGGGAGGGACGGGGTAGAGGGGGAGGGGATGGGGGGGAGAGGGTAGAGGGGGAGGGGATGGTGGGGAGAGGGTAGAGGGGGAGGGGATGGGGGGGGAGAGGGTAGAGGGGGAGGGGATGGTGGGGAGAGGGTAGAGGGGAGGGGATGGTGGGGAGAGGGTAGAGGGGGAGGGGATGGGGGGGAGAGGGTAGAGGGGGAGGGGATGGGGGGAGAAGGTAGAGGGGGAGGGGATGGTGGGGAGAGGGTAGAGGGGGAGGGGATGGGGGGGAGAGGGTAGAGGGGGAGGGGATGGTGGGGAGAGGGTAGAGGGGGAGGGGATAGGAGAGGGTAGAGGGGGAGGGGGAGAGGGTAGAGGGGGAGTGGATGGGGGGGGGGGGGTTAGAGGTGGGAGTGATGGGGCTGGTTTGGGGAGACCCAAAAAGTTAATTTGCAAGTCAAATTGGTAGTAAGGAAGGCAAATGCAATGCCAGCATTTGTATCAAGAGGACTAGAATACAAAACCAGAGATGTAAACAGAGCTGTATGAGGCGCTGCCTGGCCAGGCAGTATTTGGAGCATTGCACTATTATTATTTGTATTTTATGTGTACGAATGCACATGTGTGCGTGAGTATGCACACACATTGAACTTATTTTTCTTTCTCATTTATTATATTGTTTAAGGTGCACTATGTTTACATATTCTGTTGTGCTGCTGCATGTACGAATGTCATTGTGGGACAGACGACAACATGGGCCATGTGACATTGGGGAAGGGGTGGAGGAGGGGACAGGGCTGAGGGGTCCCTGGCCAAGTGGTGACGTGGGGGGGGGGGGGCTCAGGAGCTGGGGGATCTCCGGCCGGTGGGTGACTTTGCCGTGCCGTTCCAGGCCCAGCAGAGACACCTGTACCTGCAGCCGCATGAACTGGACGAGTACATGCGACAGGTGCGGCGGCTGCTGCGTCGCTATGTGCAGCGGCTGCAGTGGCTCCTGTCAGGTAAGGACCCCTCCCCCCCCACCCCCCTCACCTTTCCCCTCTCACCCTCACCCTCACCCTTCCCCGCTGGTCGCCTTCCCTGTCCCGTCTCCTCTGCACCCCCTCCCCTTTCCACCCTGTCCTCTCCCCTCCCCATCTCCATCCCGGACTCTCCCCATCCTCTCTCCTCCCCATCCCCTCTCCTCCCCATCCCCTCTCCTCCCCATCCCCTCTCCTCCCCATCCCCTCTCCTCCCCATCCCCTCTCCTCCCCAGCCCCTCTCCTCTCCATTCCCTCTCCGCCCGGCCCCTCCCCATCCCCTCTCCTCCCCATCCCCTCTCCTCCCCATCCCCTCTCCTCCCCATCCCCTCTCCTCCCCAGCCCCTCTCCTCTCCATTCCCTCTCCGCCCGGCCCCTCCCCATCCCCTCTCCTCCCCATCCCCTCTCCTCTCCATTCCCTCCCCACCCAGCCCCTCCCCATCCCCTCTCCCCATTCCCTCTTCGTCTCAGCCCCTCCCCATCCCCTCTCCTCCCCATCCCCTCTCCTCCCCATCCCCTCTCCTTCCCATCCCCTCTCCGCTCCAGCCCCACAGTGGGCTACGGTGGGGTGTGTGTGTGCCGCTGCCGACAGTGTTTTGTGGGGATGTGTTTGTCCAGGGAGCAGGCGTGTGTTCGGCAGCATCGTGGAGAAGCGAGTCTGTATCTGCATCGACACGTCGGGCTCCACCCAGCCCTACCTGGCCGCTCTGAGGAAGGAGCTAACCTCCCTCATCTGGGAACAGCTCCGAACCAACGTCCAGAGGTGAGCGGGAGGGAGGGGGGGACCTGCGCTGCTTCACTGACCCTTCCCTGGGTCCATTCCCCACAGTGGTCATCGCCCACAGAGGACAGTCCATGCCATAGAACCAGTGTGAACGGGTGATCGATGGTCAGCATGGACTCAGTGGGCCGAAAGGTCTGTTTCCGTGCTGTATCTCCAAACTAAACTAAATAAACCTGACCTCGGGTGCTGTCTGTGCGGAGTTTGCACGCTCTCCCCGTAACTGCGTGGGTCTCCTCCGGGTGCTCACGTTCTTCCCACGTCCCAGACGTGTGGGTTTCACCACCACTGTCTCATGTTCCTTTGCTGCAGCTTCAACCTGTTGGCGTTCGCGGACACGGTGCGGAGCTGGAGGGAGGGTCTGCAGGTGGTGACCGATGCCTCGTGCCACGACGCCGTGCAGTGGGTGGGGGGCACCCTGGCTCACGGCAGCACCAGCACCCTGGGGGCTCTGCAGGTCAGTGATCGCCCGCCGGGCAACTGGCGGGCAAACTCTCCCCATGTTACACACTCCCACCGCACCACTCACACACTCCCACCGCACCACTCACACACTCCCACCGCACCACCCCACACACTCCCCCTGCACCACACTCCCCCTGTACCACACACCCCCTGCTCCACACTCCCCCTGTACCACCCCACACACTCCCCCTGCACCACACTCCCCCTGTACCACACACCCCCTGCTCCACACTCCCCTTGTACCACCCCACACACTCCCCCTGCTCCACATTCCCACCGCACCACCCCACACACTCCCCCTGTACCACCCCACACACTCCCCCTGCACCACCCCACACACTCCCCCTGCACCACCCCACACACTCCCCCTGTACCACCCCACACACTCCCCCTGTACCACCCCACACACTCCCCCTGCACCACACTCCCCCTGCACCACACTCCCCCTGCTCCACATTCCCACTGCACCACATTCCCACCGCACCACCCCACACCAGCTCCCCGCCCACCCTCCTCTTTGCTCCCCATACACTATCCTCACTCTACCCCCGTACCATGTGCTCCTATGACCGTTTGAAGGCACTGGGCCTGTACTCACTGGAGTTTAGAAGGATGAGAGGGGACCTAATTGAAACTTACCTGGGCCTCGATAGAGTGAATGTGGAGAGGATGTTTTCACTTGTGGGAGTGTCTAGGACCGTGAGCACACCCAAATAATAAAAGGACATACTTTTAGAAAGGAGATAAGGAGGAATTTCTATTAACGGGTCCCTTTCAGAATGGGAGGTAGTGACTAGTGGGGTGCCACAAGGCTCGGCGCTGGGACCGCAGCTATTTACAATACACATTAATGATTTAGATGAAGGAATTAAAAGTAACATTAGCAAATTTGTAGATGGCACAAAGCTAGGTGGCAGTGTGAACATGTTCCCGATGTTGGGGGAGTCCAGAACCAGGGGCCACAGTTTAAGAATAAGGGGTAGGCCATTTAGAACTGAGATGAGAAAAAAAAAAATCACCCAGAGAGTTGTGAATTTGTGGAATTCTCTGCCTCAGGAGACAGTGGAGGCCGATTCACTGGATGCATTCAAAAGAGTTAGATAGAGCTCTTAGGGCTAGTGGAATCAAGGGGCATGGGGAGAAGGCAGGAACGGGGTACTGATTGTGGATGATGAGCCATGATTACATTGAATGGTGGTGCGGGCTCGAAGGGCCAAATGGCCTGCTCCTGCACCTCTTGTCTATGAATCTATGTACACTGCCACTGACGTTTGCTCCTGCTGCGTTGCCCACAGGCGGCGTTTGGTCACGAGGGGGTGCAGGGGGTGTACGTGCTGACGGACGGGAAGCCGGACTCCAGCTGTTCCAGTGTTCTGCAGGAGACGCGGAAGATGAACCGGGGGAGAGGGGTCAGAGTGCACACTGTGTCTCTCTGCTGTACGGACAGGTGAGGGTTTATTTACAGTGACTCAGATACAGTGAAAAGCTTTTTTGTTGCGTACTATCCAGTCATCGGAGAGACTATACATGATTACAAGCGTGTATGAAGGAACTGCAGATGCTGGTTTACACCGAAGATAGACACAAAATACTGGTATAACTCAGCGGACAGGCAGCATCTCTGGAGAGAAGGAACGGGGCCGTTTTGGGTCGAGATTGAAGAAGGGTCTCGACCCAAAACATCACCCATTCCATCTCTCCAGTGATGCGGCCTGTCCCACTGAGTTTCTCCAGCATTTTGTGTCTATATACATGATTACAACCAAGCTGTCCACTGTGCACAGACACATGATAAAGGGAATAACGTTTAGTGCAAGATAAAGTCCAGTAAAGTCTGATTAAAGATAGTCCAAGGGTCTCCAATGAGGTAGACAGTAGCTCGGGACTGCTCTCTAGTTGGCGATACGGTTGTTCAGTTGCCTGATAATTGCTGGGAAGAAACTGTCCCTGAATCTGGAGGTGTGTGTTTTCACACTTCTGTACCTCTTGCCTGATGGGAGAGGGGAGAAGAGGGAGTGACCGGGGTGAGACACGTCCTTGATTATGCTGGTGGCCTTGTGGGGGGTGTGGGTGTGGGGGTGGGGTCTGTCCGCGGTTTTTCTACATGATCAACCCACGTTGGTGCCCAGCCCATCGACGACTAACTCCTGGCTACACAGAATAGCACAGCACAGGAACGGGCCCTTCGGCCCACAATGTCCATGCCGAACATCACGCCAAGTTAAACAGAAAAGTTTCAAAGTTCTGAACATGGATAGGTGACGTTTCAGGTCGGGACCCTTCTTCAGACGGAGACGGACAAAGTTCAACTGGTCTCCTCTGCCTGCACATGATCCATATCCCTCCATCCCCTGCATATCCACGTGCCTGTCTACAAGCCTGTTAAACATCGCTATTGTATCTGCGTCCACCACCACCCCCGGCAGTGCACTCCAGGCACTTGCCACTCTGTGCAGATAACTTGCCCTGCACATCTCCTTTAAGCTTTGCCCCTCTCACCCTAAAGCTCTGCTCTCTCGGCAGTCCCACCGTGGGGGAGATGGATCTGACCTTTGCTCCCTGTTTGTTCTGCCCACAGCACTGCCAACCAGTTCCTCAAGTCGCTGGCAGCTCAGAACAGAGGTCGCTTCCACCGCTGCTACGGAGCTACAGACGGGCAGCTGGTTGCTCACACAATGCTCACGGGAGGCTTCGCCGATGAAGACGTACGTCACCGAGAATGTTATATTTCAATTATTTGTTATTATTAATGTTCTTTTGGAAGTGATTATTTCTGTGCTGTGAATATTGACACCAAACCAGAGCCAAACCTACAGCATACTTTATTAAACACACAAACAGAATCTATTTATTCATGGAACAATAAAAAGAATCTATTTGTCCACAGAACAACAAACAGAATCTACTTGTTCATGGAACAAAAAAAAAAGAATCTATTTATTTTTGGGACAGAATGAATATATTTATTTATGTAACAAAAACAGTTAATTTTTTTCATGAGACAACAGAGTCTATTTGTACGTGATGGGTGGAGTAAGTGAAAAAGGCCAGAGGTGAGAAGGGGGACAAAAGGGTGTCAGATACAGAGAGAAGAGGGGGAGTGAAATTTAAAGCCACAGGAGGAGATATGCGTGGGTGGGGACGGGGTGGGAGAGAAAGTGAGGCAGCATAGTGGGAGAAATGGGGTGTGGGGACAAAGGAAAGAGAGTGGGGAAGGGGGAGAGAGTTGCTTAAAAATGGAGAAATCATTGTTCATATAATTGAGTTGTAAACCACCCAAGCCCTCTCCTGCTCACTCATCATTCTGAAGAAGGGTCACAACATGAAACGTCGCCATTCCATTCCTGTGGATGCATTGAGTTACTTCAGCACTTTGTGTCTTGCTCAAGAATTCAGCACCTGCAGACTCTTGTGTGTCTGTGTAACCACAGTTAGGTGACGTGGTCTGGAGTTGGGTGCAATGTTTGGTCCTTGGGAAATGCACCCATGGGCTCATCATAAGGGTGCCCCCCCACAGAGTTCAGCAGGTGACCTTCCTGTACTTCCAACATGTGGACCGGAATTCAGACTTGGGACTGTAAACGGCAGCGAAAGATGGTGACTGTGCATTTGTGGTTGTGCAAAAGAATTTCACTGTGCTGTGCATACACGACGACAAAGAACCATTGGATCATTGTACACTGCTGTGTTCTCTACCTCCAGGATCCCAATCTTCCTGACTTTGAGGGTGACGATTTAAAGAGGCTTTCTGAAGAAATTACTAAAGCACGAAGGTTCCTGTCTGAAGCACAGTCCTTCAGGTGGGTGCCACAGTCCTTCAGGTGGGTGCCACACTTCAGGTGGGTGCCACAGTCCTTCAGGTGGGTGCCACAGTCCAGGTGGGTGCCACAGTCCTTCAGGTGGGTGCCACAGTCCAGGTGGGTGCCACACTTCAGGTGGGTGCCACAGTCCAGGTGGGTGCCACAGTCCTTCAGGTGGGTGTCACAGTCCAGGTGGGTGCCACAGTCCAGGTGGGTGCCACAGTCCTTCAGGTGGGTGCCACAGTC